>NW_004567103.1:19825049-19825948 GCF_000260355.1 Condylura cristata | reverse complement strand
TCTCTCAGGGGTTTTGAGAGCCGATTCTGCACAGGTTTTATGATTTCCCGTATGACTTCTGAACAGCTGTGCTGATAGCCTGTTGTTGTAAAGGATGTTTCAAGGTTGTTTGTAGAGTGAATAGTTGGATGAAGTAGTCCCTCCCGCCGGAACCAAGAGAAGATTTGATTACAACCTTGAAAAATAGGGCGAGTATCCTTTTTGGAACATAGAACAGTCTGGTTGTTGGGTAGTCTGGGCTCCTCCCCACAATCACACCATGGTACATGCAGCTGCTGCCTGTCCCTTATTTTTCTCTGAGGGAATTAAGCTCAAGGAATGAGTGCAAAAAATGCTGATAATTTGACTTCTAATATTGCTATGAATAATAAAGCATTCTTTGAGTCAGGTCTAGAAGCCTCATGTCTTCTATTCATACTGATAAATTTGTAAATCTCCAAGTAGACAAGTAGAGGAAAGACCCTAAAAGTGGCCTAATTGGGCCATCGTGACAGATGAAATTCTTATCCAGGCACAAAACACACATACATGTTTGAATCAGTAAAAAAGGGAGAGAAAACAGAAAGATAAATGTTCTACATAGAGGTAGGATATGAGTGTAGACTTGCAAAGAAGACTGGATTAACAACAACAACAACAGAAATTTTAAATTTGAAGACTTTATGAATCTTCATAGCTCTCCAGGAATATAGTCTGTTTTCTAAAAAGGTTCAAGATATTATAAAATGAAAGGATAATTCCAGTGATGTTAAACATAATATAAAAAGTAAAACAGTGATGCTTTATTCTTTATACATTTCTTTATACAGATATTTGTAAGCATGTGAAAACACAGATTATATGAAATGTAAGTTTTCTGTCCATATCTTGTAATATAATTTGCAAACATGGAAGCAGTT
>NW_004567103.1:19809592-19817859 GCF_000260355.1 Condylura cristata | reverse complement strand
GTGAGTGGCCTCACCAGAGACAGAGTGGGAAGCAAAACAGGCAGATCAACAGAGTACACTGCTGAGGGGAGCAGCGGGCAGATCAGAGGTTCAGGACAGTCTGTTGCACCATGTGGACACCTCAGGGCTGAGATTGAACTCGCACTGAAGCAGCTGCGGCTAGCCTATAGTGCTTCATCCTTACCCGTTGTGCCACCAAGGAGGGCCCCCAGATCTAGATTTTCATAAGGATCTACGGACCAGGAGTACAGAATAAGGAAAAAACTGTGGTTACTAAAGAGAGACCTTGGGGAGAAATGCGAGATGCCCTGCCTTAGATTTCTGTTTCTTCAACATTCTCTGTGGTGTCCCTATTTTGTTTGGATTTGCTAAGCCTGTATGTGGAACACACTCTTTTCCATCACATACATACAACCTCATATTTTCTAATGAAAACTAAGAGAAACAGAGTATCAGAGAAATACAGAAAAGAATGAAAGCTGTATATACATATGCGTACTCTTTGAAGTCCTTTAGTCCTTTAAATGCTAAACCCCTACCTCTCTACTTTGGGATATCTTTTCCTTAGGTTTTCTGGTCAACCTTAATAATTGTACTTTATGATATAAATCACTCTTAATTCTCAGCCTTTTCTCATTTCCAGAAACTACCTTTGTCCATGTAAAGTGTTTTACAGAGCTTGTGCCCTTTAACCCAGGCCCCAACCCTGGGGCCAAACTGGCAGAGACTTAAATGTTTCCATCATTCCTTACTCTCCCCCTCACCTGTCTCTGCAAGTGAAGTGATTTACCACCTACCATTAGCACCAATGTGAATCTTGTGCTACCCTTTAAAAGACAGCCACCATTGGTCTTCACATACTTTTTCTTTTTAGATACACACATAAATATTTCTATTAAGGGCCTGAGAACATTTTAATAACTTCTATCTCTAGTCTGTGTGGCTCTAAAATTTTTGTTTTTTATATATTTAAAAATTGAATGTTTTGAAATGAATGCATATTACTATTATAATAATAAAAATTGAAGGTAAGTAAAAACTCTCCATTCTAATCTCTCACTTTACCTTCAGGTCTCTGTTTCCAAGAGGCTGTAGAAGTCTCCACTCAGCTGATCGAAATTCATAAATATGCCTGTTCTCTCAAATTTGCTTTCTTTCCCACCTAATCCAATAAGCCTCCTTTTATCTTTTATTTCTCTTTATTGTAATAGATGCTGGGCCCAGTCATGGGACAATCTGGGAAATTTTATTTCCCTTCTTTCTCTGTGTTCCCATAATAAGTAACAAGAGAAGCATCGTGACATTAAAAAAAAAAAAATGGTGACAGACTTGGAAATAAACTTTTCCAAGTCCCAAATGAAATAACACATGTGAAATACATCTCAACTATAGAGAGCTATAAATGATACATTTATCGGTTGATCTTCACTTTTATTTCCAAGATTTTGAAACTCTAAAGTTTCAAACCTTTCAAAGCTAATATAGCCTTTAAACATAATGCATAATAACATGTTAAATATTTATAACATGTTTGTGGGGGTGGAGTGGGGAATGGGATCAAAAACGGGGGGGAAGGGAGGGAAATGCATGGGACTATGGTGGTGGCACACGGGTGATTTGGTGATGGGAAACCTGCGGGGATTACAATCGAGATGGGAAAAAAATGTGCAAAATGATGTAAAAATAAACTTTTGTAATAATTAAAAAAATAAAAAAATATTTATAACATGTAGCATCAGTTAACTAATTAACTACTTAGTTAATATTTTGAATTGGCATGTTATGCTTCCCATAAACATTTGCTGGGACAGCCTATTTATAATTTGACTTTGCTTCTATTATTTCTTTTTGGGAAGTATGCACTAATAAACTTTAAAGAAAGATGTTCATGGGAGACTATGCTACCTGTAGCTGAAGATTGTAAATTGTTATGGGTGGTGCCTCCTGGAGGGGTTTGCTGGTAAAAAATAGAGTGTCTCAGGCCAATGCCATCAGTGGGAAAATACCATAACGTGAGAAGTATGTAGGGGCGCTCTGCTCTGCCCAAGGGGCAGTTTCACGCAGGCGCGAGAGGAGGTTCTGGGCGGGCCGGAGAAGCTGCACAGACGCCGGAGGGAGGCTGAGCCGTGGCCTCTGAGGAGACCTGCGGGAGCTACAGCGCACGCTGTCAGCGTTGGCGGCAGAGGGCCCAGATAGCTCCGCGGGGGCTTCGTGGGCACAGGCCACGTGGCAGAGGCCATGGAGTACGGCCTTGACGGAGTAGTCATTTTGGAAAAGTTTTGTTAGGCCTGGCGGAGAAAGGGAGACCTGAGGAAACAGGCATCTTGCCCAAGCACGGCGTGGAGAGACGAGAGACCCTGGAGCGGTGGGAGACCCAGAGCAGGTGTCCTGCAAACATGCGTGAGTGTAGCTGGTGTGGGGGATCGTTGGGCGGCGACAGCTGTGGTCCCGTGGTCCTTAACTGGCGCTGTGCTGCATTTTGGCAACCCACAGAGCATCTCCTGTTGTATTCTTTGCTGTGTTCGTAAAGTGGGTCCTGGCCTAGAGTTTGGTTGCTGAGGGTCCACAGCGGCAGGAAGATGCCATCTTAGACTGTGGTCTGTTGTCGAGGAGAGGAGCTGCCCATCCTCTGTGGCGGAAAACGCCGTCATAATGGTCTTTGTGTAACAGGGTATTGCACACTAATTGTATTAAAGTTCCTTTCCGTTAAAGGTCCTGTATGTTTTGTCTTGATGTGGCGGATGGCAGAACCTAGTTAGAGGGCAGGTTTGGGGGCCCTGCGGTGCCCCTCTCCCTGGCAGGCAACATCTGTGCAGGACTGGACAGTACTGGACGTGGCTTTCGGTAGAGTAAAGGAACATTGTTGGCCTCAGCCACTCTTTTTTCCTCGTTTGTTAAAGAAATTCCTTTGTTGTTATCCTCTAAGCTTGAGGTGTCTAGCTATTGTGTGCGCGGGTGAAGAACCTAGACAATATTTGGCAATGTATTTGGACAGCGGGGCCTTGGCCAGTTTAGGGTCTCCTGCCATCTGGTATTAGCTAGAAATAGTAAAGCCCATCTATGCTGATGATAGGCGACCTCTAACATGGCCCCCAATGACTCCCCGGTGCCATCTGTCACCCTTTGTGGGATAGTGCCCTCTCTTTGAGGGCGGGCTGGACCTACTGATGCTCTAACAAATCGAATATGGTAAAAGTGTTGTTTATGGCACTTCTGTGACCAGATCATGAAAAACATGATGATCGTGAAGGGGAGTGGGATGAATAAATTAGGTGAAAGGGGTCAATTTCATGGTAAAGAGTAGAATTGGTCCTTAAGTGGGGGAACTTAAGGTAGTATTTACACAAGGGGATTTAAATGATGTGGCACCTGAAACTTACATACTCTTATGATGCAATGTGATGTCAATAAAAAGAATCCTTCATTCCCCCCATCCTTTTCCTTCCCTTCCTCCCCCCACCACCTTTCCCTCCACCACATGACCCCCTCCAGGGAAAGCAACTACATTTGCATATTCCTTTGAAGAGGCACAAACACCAAGAAATGAGTATCTGAGTAACAGCTACTGAATCAGCCAGCCTGACAGCAGATTCTCCTTGAATTTCAAGCCTTGAGGTCACTGAACCCCTGGCGAACACAGTGATTGCAGCCTCCTTAGGGGCCCTGAGTCAGAGCACCCTGATGAACCATGTCCAGATTCCTAATCCACCAGAACCTCTAGAAAGTAAATGTTTGTTCTTAAAAGACACGGAGTTTTTGGTTAATTTGGTTCACAGAAAGAGAAAGTAGCTAATATAGCCGCTTGTAAACAACCCAGGCATGTTTATGTTAAATATTTTATACTTACATAGCATGCTGTTGAATAAAATAATTATTTGATATTGGTATGTATTTTCTATGCACACTAGTCAGTAGAAACTACATATTTATAATTTTACTGGCTGACTATTTGGGAATATCATTATCATGTATGTTAATTTCTATAATGATTGAGAGTGCATTCCCTGGAATCAGACTGCAGAGTCAAATTCCAGTGACCTGGCATGAGTTATTTATCTTCTTTTCAAAAGTGAGAGAATAATAACATTTACCACACAGGTTTGTTACAGGATTAAATAAATTAAAGGAAGTAAAGCATCTGGAATAGAGCCTAACACATACTACAAAGGTCAACAAATGCCACCTTACTTTAAAATAATTTTCACTGTCCTTCTACTGTTTTAGATGCATCCAACTTGTGCTGTCTTCTGTCGTCACGATTCATGCCAGCTGCTGGTTGCCTCTGGATTTCCTTTTCTGCCTGTGGGGCTGCCTTGCTGGAGCACTGCATTCTGCATCAAATGCCCAATGTCTGCCTGCCCTTCCTTGAATGCAAGAGGCTATAAAGAGGTATGTGAGTTCACGCCAGCGCTTCTAATTACTAGCTTGGTGGTACCAGTCAGATTGTTTTCTTTTTCAGTATCTGTTTCCTAGCCTAAATATGGTAGCTATCTTTCAGGGATGTTGAAAATATTGAAGATAATGTATAGTAAGATGATGCAAATCCAGCCTCCAGCATATGGTAGGTGCTCAATAAATCGGAGCTATTTGCTCTCAAGATGTGGCTAACCTATCCAGATGCTGCATCTTTTCCTCACGATTAGGTTCCTTCCCTGCGTTGTTCAAGTGCTGTTCTCCAGGCACTTTAACAGCAGGGGTTTGTTTATTTAAAGATGGTTTGATACTCTCTCAAAAAGGCCTTAGTAGGCCAGATGGCTTCATATTAAAAATAATCACCACTCAAAGAATGGCAGAGATGGAATTTTTTAATTACATGTATAGTTCATGAAATGTGTGTCCAACAGAGTTATCTGTGGATATTTTTGGCAGTTCCTTTCTTAAGGTCATTACAACAAAGTTTCTGATGCAGCAGGTCTGGAGTCGCATTTGTGTTTAAAAGTCATTTTAGAGTCACGTAGCAAGGGAAGATCCCTCACTCCTCTGTGTTCTTTTTAAGACTGGAGGAGGAATCAAAACAATACTAGGTTGGACAGCAAAGAAAAAAATCAATTTAGTGACATACACATAGGGGAAGCTACATAGTAATTATGCACATCCACCATCCACTGGGGAAAGAGGGATTAATGTCCTGAACTAAGGTAGGACCAGGAAGCCAAGAAGAGCAGCGGGGAGCTAACACTAGGAGGGGGTGGTTAGGGAGCAGCCACTTCCTCCTTGGTTGGAGAAGGGCAGCAGCTCAGGGGCTGGAGACACCTTGTCCTGGAGTACAGAAAGAGCAAAAGGCTCACAGGAAGGATGAAGCCTCCTCCATAATCTTCTAGGGTCTTCTTTGTTCTTGGAGTAAAATAATCTGCCCACAAGAACAGCAGTGCTGGCATCTTGAGGAGACACACTCTGAGAATGTGAGGGTGGTCTGATTTGCGCACCTTCTATTTTTTTTAAAGATTTATTTATTTATGTATACAGAAATGGGGTACAGCCAGAGGTGCAGAGGCGGCAAGAGGATTCACCAGAGACAGAGTGGGGAGCAGAACAGGCAGATTGAAGAAGTACACTGCTGAGGGGAGCAGTGGGCGGGGCAGGAGAGGTCTACCTCGCCATGTGGTCACCTCCAGAGCAGGCGGGGATCGAACTCATGCAGAAGTGGCTTTAGTTTCTCAGTGCTGTGCTTTAACCCGCTGCGCCACCAGGGAGGGCCCTGAGCACCTTCAAATGCAGGACATTGAGAGCAAAGAAATTTTAGGTTCTTGAGAAGTTTCTTACATCTGAAGAAAATGAGTAAAACTTAACTGTCTGAAATCTTTTCCCAGTCAAGGTTGCAATCGAGAGAATAGTTCTCTCCTTCAAATGAACTTGAACATGCAACAGTGAACAGTCTGGTATTTGTTGCTTTTTAAATCTGAAAAAAATCTCAAGTCTTATAAATAAAATATTTTGGAAAAGCAAGAGTAGCCTGTGACCAAACGAACTGTTGGAAGTGAACTCTAAACACTGATTATTAAAGACTGCTGGCTTCTGTTTGAATTGTATAAGGTAGCAATATATTCCTTTTTGTGGAGACCAGGGCTTCTTCAACTTGAGGGAGCTTGTTGAAACACATGCCAATGAACATCACCTCTGGGATTTGTGACTCACGAGGGCTGGGGGTAGGCCTAAGGATGTGTATTTATAATACAATCCCAGGTGATGCCAGTGAGGCTGTTCAGAGACCACACAGTGGCAACTGCAGTCATAGACCCAAGCTGCTTCCAGTTAGAGGGTGTGACAAAGACTCACCTGTCAGGAAGACATCCACAGAGGTCTGCTGTCAGTCCTCAGAGAAAATCTACTTGTGATTCATCCATATTTTGTAAATTGTTCAATATTTACTTACTGGAAAAAGAAGCAAAACTGGAGATAAACGTACATTTTTTTTTCTGAAAAAAATCTAAAAAGTAAGACCCTGAAAATAAATGGTTTTGTGCCTTATCAGCAGTTTTTACTATGCAGTTCAGGTGATTCATAGATGCAATCACTTGGCAAGTTATATTGATTTCCTATGCTCTGTTGAACCCACCAGGCTGAATGAAATGCCTGTATTTGATTTATAGAAAAGAAAAATCTGAAGAGGAAATAATGCGATGAAAATATGAGACAACTTTTCCATTTTACTCACCAAATTTGTCTCTCTTCTCCCTAACTCATTCTCTCGTTCCCCTTCCCTTCCAGTCTCACACTCTGATTCCACTGTGACCTCAAGATTATAGTGAAAACAATCTTAGAAGGACAAATATCTCCTCTTTCTTTCATAAGGAGCCAAATAATGCAAGCAAAATTCCTGAAATTCTTCAAACTGCTGAAACTTTCCAAACTTGTTGCATAGGTACTTCCTGGGAGGTGGGAGGTCAGCATCTGGAGGTTTGTGGTACCAAGAGAAATTAAATATATTTATCACAATTGCATTTTTGTTGATAAGCCCTAGAAAATTTTCGCTAAACCTGGTAACTCCTTTGAAACATTTTGGAACCCACTGGTGTGAGAGTTATCTCCAAAGAGTAATTTTACTTATGTTTTTTAATAGTTTCTACTGATAAAGTTGATACATTTTCGTATCAATGAAGTGAAACTACAGAAATTTGCTGCCTCAAACATCAGGAACTGGTAACACTGGAGGCCCCTGGGACTTCTGTCTTTTAAGATCTACAGATACATCTCAAATGTCACTGTGCCCATTTCTTAAATTAACTGACAAACTGCCAAGTAGCAAGTTTTCTCAAAATGGTGTCCTTCACCCCTTAAAGTCATTTTGTGGATTCTTGTCTGCTTACATATCAATTATAAAAATCAGAAACGCATTTGAGGAAATGCTTTTGACATTTGACATTGCTGCTTTTGAATGTTGCTAACTGCCTGGATGCTTCTGGCCAAAACATTGGGTCCATGAGTTGAGACTTAAATTCTCTGGCCTGGAGTATGTCCCTTCCAGGCCTCCTTCTCATCTGCTGGGGCCCTCAGCAGATGACCTGAGACTGGCTCAGCCTCTGACCTGAGACTGATGTGTGCAGCCCTGCCTCTGTGTCTGACTTTCAGAGCAAAATTTTCTAGATTCCTCTCTGTTTCTTTTCTTTCTTTCTTTCTTTTTTTAAAATCAGTATCTATGTAAGGATGCTGCATTTGTTAAGAGCTTTCTCACTGAGCTTTGTACAAAATATTATCCCTTTTCCTGTTTACTGGGGTGATTTGTCCTTGTGGGCTTGAGAAGCTGAGTATGGTCTATGATCTGGAAGATCTTTTGTTCCTTTCAAAAGAATTAAGAGGGAAAAAAAACAAAGTAAAACAACCCATTACTATGCTCCATTGTCATGCTTGCAATGCTAATCATTGCATCATCCTGGATCGAGGAGAATTGTGTACATTGATTCTCATCTGAACTTCTGGCCACAAAGGCGTGTAATTTTAGCCATGTTCTTGTTTAAGTGTAGGACATATACCAGGAAATACTGTGCTAAATCAATAAAGTATTTTCCAGCTGTACTGTCTACTAAAATGACATGAATTTTACTTCCTGAAAGAAAAAGCACACTCATACAGAAATTTCTAAGAAAGCAAATTACATTACAAATCCATGTGGTAGTTGCTCAAAAGTTACAAATCCATGTGGTAGTTGCTCAATCAGTATTGTCTTATGCATTTGATATGCTTGGAGAAAGCTTCTTTGGTACTGTTCTCAGTACTGTTTTTGTCCTGCACAGAAAAGCTATTCATTACGGACCAATGGATATATATAT
>NW_004567103.1:19802123-19808186 GCF_000260355.1 Condylura cristata | reverse complement strand
TCTGTATGAATAAATAAATCTTAAAAAAAAAAAAGGGAATGGAAATTTATTGTCTCTTAGTTGGGAGATTGGAAGTTCCAGATCAGTTTATGCAGAGTGGGTTCCTTCTGAGAGTCATGAAGGAAGGATCTGCCCTTTTTCCTTAGTGTATAGATTGACACATTGTCTTCACATTTTGTCTGTGTTTATTTCCATTTTTTTCTTCTTCTTATAATGACCATCACGATAATCAGATTAGTACTCATGCAGATGACCTCATTTGAACTTCATTTCCTCTTTGGAGACCCCGTGTCCCAAAATGAAATCATGAGATAATGAAGCTTAGTACTTAAATATATGAATGTTTAAGGGGAACATAATTGGTTCTCTAACACGTGTTGAGATGAATTTCAAAAGGAGGTAAAAAGTCATGACTTGTCACTTGTGATTATTCTGCACAGAACCCCAATTACAATATTATTTCTCTTTTTCCAGGTCTAATTTTTTTGATGAAAGTTAATTTCTTCTTGTTCTTCCAGCTACAGCTTTGGGAAAAGAATGGCAAGAAGACCAGCAATCTGTGCCCTCTTCGTGCGTCACTGTCTAGAAATTTCCTTCAAGTGCCCATCCACACCGCTGAAAACCAAAGTAAGCTTATCTATTAAAGTATATAGGCTTTTTTTTCCCACCCATTTCTCTATTTGATTAGAGAGCAGCCATAAAATGTATTTTACTTTTATGCATTTGACATTCTAAACTCTTTTGTGGCAGTTATTCTATAGATGTGTCTAAGCCATAACTCAATCCAGTTACTCTCCAGGATGGCTGAGACTCTGAGGAGGGAATCAGCTCAGAAAGCCTTTGCTGCTTATTTACCACCTGAGTTGGAAACAGCTGTCGTCTTCATTTAGCATAGAATAAATCAAGTATTATCCAGAGTTGTGCCTTATATTTTACCAGAGTCAATTACTTTTGCATTTGTGATTTGATTCAAATTAATTTTTTGATGAACATCACTACCACTATGATAAACTAAATGAAATAGTAAGATTGCTATGTGTATTTTTTCAAATACAAAAATCCATTGTTTTATTTTTTTGACTTGCTTGGATGTTTTATTGTGTCTGCCTCAAAAATTTCCATCTTTGCTCTTTGAACCTAAACAGAAAATGCTTTAAAAAAAAAATGAATGCACATCACTAAATACCAGTGACTGCCTAAAAAATGTCACTTTTGTGTCTTAGCTAAAGGTAATTTTCTAGGGGTTATGATTCCATGTGTACAACTTATGATTATACCATTTGGCTTTTGACTTTGCTACTCATTTACCACCTGAGTTGGAAACAGTTCAATATATTATATCAACATACTTGGAAAATTCTGACAAAAGTCAAATTAAATATAAATTTTAATTTATTTTCAATTGAATTAATACAGATTATTATATTTAATTTTAGTTTTTCATGTTTCCAGAAGGAATGGGAAATTTATTTGAATTATTCCTTTAATTCCTTTAATAAAGCGTGCAAAGTTTTCCTACAAAGATTACTTATTAGCTATTAAATCTTAACTTATTCTGCTATTCATATTCATCCGATTAAAATCCTTTCTGAAAGTGTTTTTCTGACAAATAGTATTACAAGAGTAATTAATTTCACACATACACACAAGCACATATACCCTGTATTTTACGAAGCTGAAATATTGTCCTATCTCTGTGTCAAGTATCAAAAATTTCTGCCTGAAAACGGAATCCTTTTTGTTTGGATTTGGTTTCCTATTTAGTGCATTTGGGGGATAGGATACTTTGAATTATAAAATATTTGTAAAAATGTGGCCATATCACTCATTTATATCTATAGCTATTTATATTCTACTAAATATATGTAGGTACCTATAAATATATGGAAATAGATACATCCATACCTGCCAATAGCAAAATTTATTTGCTTAAACTGTCTCCCTTTTCCAAAATTGCATTTCCAAGACCCTAAACTCAAGAACTTTTCACTTTTCTTCCAGTTGGCTGATAAGTCTTGACTAGATATAATAACTTTGATTTAGCTGTCTTCTTTAATTTCATCATAAGAATACATTTGGAACTAATTCATCTTTGCTAGATTCCTTATTTCTTCCCTTCAGGTATTCTATTGTCTTCTCTTCTCCCCATCATATAAGTGAAAACCTTGGCACTGCTTTTAGGTCTGCCCTCTTCACTCTTACCTTCATATGGGGCTGAGATGTTTTAATGACATCTTAGGGCTTTGGGCCAAGGGGGTTGTGATTCCATGTGACAGGTGTAGAATTGAGAAGAACTTGATCCAAACAGGTCTTTCTGATAACATCAGAGTCAACAGGATGTGACTGTTGATCCTGAAGCCAGACTGTATGTCAGAGAAGGCAGCAGCAAGAGGCGATGCTGGGCTTTGGTCCATATGAACCCTTATGGGTTGCTGGGTGAAACACTGAGAGCCACACCCATTACATAGAAAGTGCCAGCACTGGTTAGTTGCCATTAATTCCTTTCACTAGTGAGAGAAGTGAGGTACAAAGATGTATATATGTAGATTTTCTATAATTTTCTTTGCCACATAATAAACCCTCTTACACCTAGATTCCAGTTTTCACCTTTTTATATAACATGCAATGTTCTGATGTCTGATAATGTTGTTGACAGAGTTCATGCTCAAGTGGATACAGTACAAAATTGCACACGATTCTGTAAAACCTGATCAATTGTTTTATGCAAAATATAAGCATCAACTATATGGGATGATTATGCAAGGATAAGTTGTTTATTTGCCCCTAATCACTAGTCTATGATAACAATGGAAGAATGTGATTCATATTCATGAAACATTTAAGTAGCAGAAAGCCTAATTTTATTTGTCGATAATGTTATTTAGTGTCAGTTTTGAACAAAAGGTGAAAAGGTAGAAAGTGTTTTCAGTTCCATAACATAAAGTTTCCTTTTGCTGCTCCAAGGCTTTGTTTTTTGAATGTTAACAACAGAACATAGATGTTGCAGGTTAGCCCCATTACAGATGCAGGAAAAGGGAACACCTTAGAAAATTACTATCCATGCTGAACCTGGTAACATAATACAACTGTGGGGTCAGTGTTGGAAATGAAGAGACAACTGCTAACAAAAGGAATTAAAATCTCTGCCCTGAAGAAGAAAAGATCATCTGAGTAGAAAACTGTTTGGGGCAGTAATGGTCTGATAAATAATGACAACCACAGATTCAACGACTAACAGTGAGCACAGATCTTTCTTCAAATATTTTCTTCTTGTTATGAAGTCTACATTTTGAAGCGGTGTGTAGTAAAATAAACCTTGTTTTAGTTTATAACACTTTGTGTAACTGCATACTAATTGCACTAGGGAAACTGTAAAGTAAACATCTCTTTACTTTTGAGTAAAGAGATGGTGAGGTAGAGAGAGGTTAAGTAACTAAGCAGAGCAAGAATAAAACATCCAACTTCATAAGTGGATTTCCCTCTACTTTAAACTGCTTTTAGAGTCTTTCACCTTTCCGAATCAGAAGGAGGCAGTGAATAATGGGCAAAGGTTTTGAATAGACATTTCCCCAAAGAAGATGTACAAATAGCAAAAAAGCACATGAAATTATGCTCAACAGGACTAATCATTAGGGAAATGCAAATCAGAACTGCAGCGATTAGGATGAACTGATGGACGCCTACATGTGAGTCTCAGAGCAGACCACCCCAGAATGTGCCACCTCTGCATCTATATCAGCACCGACTAACGCTACTTAGGAGGCAGCCAGCGCCACATGAGCACTGTCGTGCTGTTTTGTCCTTTAAAGCAAATGAATTCCCCATGTGAAAAAGTACTGTTCCTGTGGATAAAAATCATTCTTATGACTAGAGAAAAGGAACTTATATCAAACAGGATGTATTAAAAAACTTGGTTTCATTTTCGCTAATCTATTAACTTTCTTTTCCTCTCAATTTTTTTCTAAACAGGATATAAATGCACCGGTCATTTCTAGTGGTCCCATACTGATAGCACCTTCATATGTGTGAAATTTAATTTTTTTTTTTTTGGTCCTGTTACTTCTGTCTTGTGTTGATCTCATTATTAGACCATAAAGAAGAACCAACAAAGGAAGGGGGGAAATTTCCTCTACTCGGCACCAAAAAGCAAACTAATAAGCATTGGTGAGGACTTGGGGACATTCAGACCCTTGCGTATTCTTGGATGTAACATGGTGCAATGGCTGTGGAAATCATTTTGGCGTTTCTTCAAAAAATTAAAAATAGCATTGCACTTCTGTGTATATATTCAAAAGCATTATATATATTAATTACTTAATTATATTAAGTATACATTATATATGCATTCACACATATGATTCAGCCATAAAATGGAAGGAAATTCTGATAGATTCCACAACATCAATCAAACTTGAGGGCATTACACTAAGTAAAATAAGGCAGTCACAGAAGACAAAGACTGACTGATTATTTGAGATACTTAGAGAAATCAAGATCATAGAGACAAATAGAATGGTGATTTCTAGGCATGAGGGATGAGGGAAAAGGAGGGTCATCACTCAGTGTACTTAGAGTTTGTGTTTCAAGATGAAAAGGTTTCCGAAGATGGATTGTGGTGATGGTTTCATGACCTTGCAAATGTATTTTAATACTACTAAGTTGTTTATTTAAAGTGATGGTGGTAAATGACTTGTTTTATGTATTTTTTTTTTTTTATACACACGCACCCACAAGAAACAGTGAGGTGGCCAAACACCCCAGTCATATAAGTTGAGTAGGGCTTACTAGACTATTGTGTGGGGCCACTAGAATATTGAGTAGGGCAACTAGAATATTGTGGCCCCTCACTCTGTATCTGCAAGGTTCGTCCCCCATTACACCACATTGTTTCAGTGAATGTCTAACTTAGCCTACAGATAAGTGGTATCACTAACCCCGTTTTATAGGCAAGAAAGTCAACAGATTAAGTTTTGAAGAGTAACAGATAATCACAGAATGTCAGTGTTTTATATATAAAAGACATTTATTCTTCTTACTGGTAGGTTTGTGGATCCCAGGAGTTCGGTTGATTTGGCCAGGCTGGGCTCCAGAATGCGTGTTGGTCTACTTCATGTGTCACCTCATTCTCCTCCAACCCAGGGTATGTTCTTGTAACAGATGGTTGAAGTACATGAGAATAAGCAGGAAAGGCCACATCTCTGCAGGTCTCAGTTTGTTACTGTCCCACTGTTCCCTCCGCCCACGATCCATCGATCAAATCGACACACAGCCAAACCCAGTGTTTGTCATTAAATTTATGCCTCTCTGTCTGACCCAGCCCTCTCTAAACTCTGCTCTCTGATGCTGCATCTGGGCCACTAAACCCACACTTCTATTTTGCCAGATGGCTCCCAGCTTGAATCTACAAATTAGAATTATTAGAGGGGATTTGAAGAACTGAGAAGGGAAAAGAGACTCTCTTTTTTTTTTTTTTTTTTTTTTGCCATTTTGCTTCTTGTTCCTGTCACTCTCTCCCAGGAAAGTTTTTACAACCTGACAACTCCAATTGGTTCCTGGCTCTAGTTTTAAGATTGCCTACCCCCACATATTACCAGTGCAATCTCATGAATGTTCCTCCAGAGTTACTATCGCCTGTTAGGCCTCATCCTTCTTCAGAGGACTGAACCCTGATAGGCGCTCATTTTCCTGAGAACCAATAGCATCTGGACAATATCTGCAAGCCAGGTCTCTGTACCATCTTCAACATCTTCAAACTCTAATTCTGTACTTTTTTCCTTAGTTGATATTTGATGTCTATCTCTACAATAAGTTTTATTTTTTAAATTTCTTGAATCAGTGTTTCGTAGTTTTTAACTTAGAGGTCTTATACATCGCATTAGTACTAAATGGACTTACTGGACTATTGTAAATGGTAGTTTACAAAATTCTATTTTCAAGTATGCCTTGCAAATATATAAACATATATTTGATTTTTGTGTTTTGACCTCATAATCTATGACCTTGTTAGACTCACTTATTCTAAAGACATTTTTACAAATTCCATGGGATATTCATTGCATCAGT
>NW_004567103.1:19795215-19801931 GCF_000260355.1 Condylura cristata | reverse complement strand
GGAAGTGGCTTTAGATTCTCAGTGCTGTGCTTTAACTCGCTGCGCCACCAGGGAGGGCCTCTTTTTTCATTTTAATGCCTTTTTTTCTTGCTCATTTTCACTAACTATGATATTGAATAGGAGGCATTACAATGGAAATGCTTGCCTTGTTCCTTATTTATATGATGTGAGCTGTGGATTTTTTATTTTTTAAAGATTTATTTATTTTGTGCATACAGAACTGGGCAGGCCAGAGGCTCAGGGGCGGCGAGAGGCTTCACCAGAGACAGTGGGGAGCAGAACAGGCAGATAGATAAAGTACACTGCTGAGGGGAGCAGTGGCCGGGTCAGGAGAGGTCTGCCATGCCATGTGGTCACATCTGGGGCAGGCGGGAATCGAACTCATGCGGAAGTGGCTTTAACTTCTTAGTGCTGTGTTTTTAACCCGCTGCGCCACTAGGGAGGGCCAAGCTGTGGATTTTTAAAAAGAAGCTCATGATCAAGCTAAAGATACTCCTTTTTATTCAGTTTTGCTGAGGGCTTTTTTTATGAATGGATGCTAAAATTATTCAAATGATTTAAAATACTTAAGGTGATCACTTTCATAGCTTTATTTTCTAGGTACTGGTGTTAGTTAATTCATTTATTTTTATTATTTATCAATCAAAGGTTTAAGACTAGCCATTATAAGTAGTTTCTAGAGTAGGATATAGAAACTCTTCACATTTTGTTTCTTTTTTACTCTAAGCTCAAGATCACTTTTTAAAACTCTAATTTGTTTCTAGTGATTCTTAAATATTTTACTTATTTTATTGCATTGGTACCTGTGGATACAATATGTCATATTTCTAAATTTGAATTCTGTTAACTTCATTTTCTTTTAATTTAGTAGATGATCATTTTTTCCCATGAGTCCTTCAAAAGAAAGTATATTCTGTGTGTTCAGGATAGGATTACCCAGAATGACCATATTATACAGATTTTCTATCTTTTTCATAAATCTTTTCCACTTCATCTGTTACAATTTCATAAAGGAGAGCTCTGGTTCCTTACTATTTCTGAGATTTATTTTGACATTTGCTATGGCAGTTTCTTCTTTTAGTCACTAATATCTCTGACTGGTGAATTGTTGTTATGAATTATTCTTTTTATCATTTTCAATGACTTCTCTTTCATTCATTTAAGAATTTTTTTTCCCCCTTGATTTCAAACTTGCTGACATTCCTATGCTGACTGGGCTTTGTTTCCTTAGCATTTCCTTGCCGAGTTTTGCATTCTTTAACTTCCATTCTGCTAGAGCTTTAAATGCAGCACTTGTGGGCAGCCTTAGATCAGTTCTACCTTTTGACTCAGTCCTTTTAAAAAATACACACATTTGCTTTTTTCTTTTCTTTGTGTCTATGCTTTCACTCCACCTCATTCTGTTACTTAATTACCTGGTCTCTCTTGTCATAGTTTCTATGTTCTCTTTAATCTTCTCCCTGTGACATATTTATGGCAAATTTCCCTCATTGCATAGCAGCTGCTGCTTTTGAAGTGGGTTTTGTACGTGTTTTTGTGTTAGAGTCCTGTCACTCCTCAAAATTATCCTGTGATTGTATAGAGTCATAATTGATAGGTTTGGTTCCTGCTGTATTTTCCCACCTAATTTTGTTTAAAGTTATTTATCAGAGTTCGCTTTTTCTGTTCTGGATCTCTCCTAGCCCAAGAGATTGCTCACAGGTTTTCCAATGACATCGTATTTCAATGAGCTTTAGCTTTATAGAAACACAGGGAGAATCCCTGCACCCCTTTGATCATCTAGGAGTAGTCTAACAAGGAAATTAACATTGAAAAATTACCAGGACAAAAAGAACATTTATTTGCATACACTTGGGAAACTGACATGGTTGCAAGTACTAGATAAACAGGACATAATGAAGGTTTATATCCTGAGCTAAAGGTTGATATAGCGTTCTGAGGCATCAAGGAAGGAAGAGGGGGATTGTTTTTTTTAAGATTTATTTTTTTATTTATGCATACAGAACTGGGGGACAGGCCAGAGGTGCAAGGGCCATGAGAGGATTCACCAGAGAGAGAGGGGGGAGCAGAGTAGGCAAATCAACGAAGTACACTGCTGAAGGGAACAGTGGATGAGATAGGAGTGATCTGCTGCACCAGGTGGGTCACCTCCGGGGCAGGGGGAATTCTACCTGAAGTGGCTGTGGTTCACTTGCAGTGTTGCATCCTAACCCGTTGCACCACCAAGGAGGGCCAAGAAGAGGAGGATTTATATGACGAGAGGATGATTTCAATTCTGCTTGGCAAGTAAAGGTGGCTTTTGCAGATAAAGACAACAGTTCTATAGATAACCCTATACCTGAATAATAACTCAGTTTTCATTCTTCTGGGTGATGGTTGTAATTTCTCTAGAAACCCATAGAGTCTCATGTGACATTAGCTTCACATGCCAGGGTGGCCTAATATTGGAGAAATCTGCTCTGAACAGCTTGGAAAATGCCCATCTGAACAGTTTTGGGGAGGCCTACCTTCCAACCTGGTGACAAACACAAAAAGCACTCAGTGTTTATGGCCCCTTGACCACACACGTTCCCGGCCTGTTCTCAGATGTTTGTCTTGTTCCCAGGTACAGAAGGGGAAACCTGAGCCCAATGTGCTCTGTGTCCACTGCATAGAATCTGCAAGGAAGGAGGGGAGATCAGCGTCCTTCCGGAGTCCCCCCAGGCTGCCCTCCTTTGGTTGGCTGTTGCTCTCTCCATCCTGATAAATTATAGCAGTTCTCCATTTCTGGAGACCATCAACCCTGTGTCACTGTTCTCTCTCTCCTACCTTTTAGAAGCAGGTTCTTAGAAAATGGTAAATCCTGGAAGAATTTCCTGTCTTGGTGAAATGCCTAGCTCATGATGTGAAGAGAGATCCAACCAGGTGTAAAAGGGACTCCTTTTCTAAGTGTTTCTGGATCACCCTGAAGGTGCTCAGTAGAGGCACCCCAAGATTATCAGAGCAGGACTCCCTGAGATTCTCAGCTCTGGCCTCAGGATATCCCACCCTGGTTTGCAGGTTACTTTGAGCTATCAATACCATCAATTGAGGACGTTCCTTGCCCTTCCACTAATGGAAGAAGCAATCACCCTCCCTTAACTACTTAGAAGACTGACGATTGGGGGTTTAATACAGGTGTAAGGTTGTTGTAGAAAGAGTCCAACTGCGAAGTCACTTTCTCCTCTGGAAAGGAAGTTGAAGTACATTTTTCTACATGGTGTTCCAGGCCTTTACTCTATTCCTTAAAATCATTTTAAATCCTTCTCTTACCAGCTGCAGGTGAATCCCATGTGCATGCTATTAAATTGAGTTTTCTGTCTGCCAACACAACTGATGCTGCTCAGGAAGAATCCAGAGAGGTGGGAGAATTTTCCCTTGTGCCCTGACACAACTCTTCCTCCTTTCCACTCCTCCATTAACAAGGCTGCAAGCAACTCAGAGTTAGAAGAAAGAGGAACCTTCCTGTAGGGCCACATTTCATTATCACTCACTTCAAGTTCAGTCGTTAGTGAATCAAACTAAATTTTCTAATTTATTCATTCCCCTTCTCCCCTCAGTAACTACTTCCTTCCTTCCCCTTTCTTTTTCCTTCTCCTGTACCTCAACCCTCTCCCAGATGATGCCCTCATCTCCTCCTTTCCCAAGGAAACAAGTGAGCAGAAGAGACTTTCCCAGACTTGCATTTCCCTACATCTGCACAGTTGTCCTGTTTTTCTTCTCTTAGGGTAGATGCACCTGATAGCAGTTCAATCCATCTAGCTCAGAACTGAACTCCGAAAGGTCCTCACCTCTACTGATTATTTCTGAGAAGTCTTGGCACTCAGGCTTTCTGAGTTGCAGTCAGTTCATAGACTCCTAGATTCACTACATTCAATCAGTAGGGTAACTCTGGCCTGGCTCCTGGCAAGACAGTCTTTTCTTTTCATTCCCAACATCTTTGTTCTCCACTGGATCCAGACATAAGTTCCTCAGGGTCGAATCAAACAATTCCAAGAGCCACTGCCAGGCATGGCTTTCCTAACAGCTTCTCTAGCAAATAAGTCAGTTCTCATCCTGGGCCAGCTACTTCCCCATTAGGGATGAGTTCTTTCCAAGGAAGTCATTAGCCCTTGCCACAAATAAATAATCACTTACATTGCTTTACTAACTGATTCAGCGCAGTCAGACATATGAATCAAAATAAAACTGGATCGTTTCTATTTTACCCTCTTACACAGGCAAAGACAATTCTTTTGTGAGCAATTTTTCTTTTAAACAAAGCTATTGCACTAGATAAGTATTTTATAAGGTTCACTATCCATTGTTAATAAATATTCAAAATATAAGATGGAAGGGACATAACTCAATAAGATAAAAACTATATATGACAAACCCACCACTAGCATCTTACTCAGTGAGTAAGTAAGAAAGTAAAAGCTTTTCTTCTAGATGAGGTACAGGGAAAGGTTGTCTACTTTCACCATGATTAGTCAACATATGCTGAAAGTCCTAGTTGGAGCAGTTAGGCAAGGAAAAATATCCCAGGAATCAGAAATTAAAATTCATGTATATATAACTCCTACAAAGGCATTCTCCCTGACAGATAGGTAATTAAGGTTCATATGCCCAAGCTGAAATATGGGAGGGAGGATTTTTATAAACACATTATCTCAGAATAGTTATAATCTAAATAAAAACAACTGTGGTTATTTTAATGTATTTCTCATAATTCAGATAAAATTAGGTGATAACTATGATTGTCATCAGAGAGGTCTAAGTAATTAGGAATCAAATATTTTGCAAAGCTTGTTTTTGTGCATTTAATATTTTATGTTAGCACATGAATGAATCAGGAAAAGAAAATTTACAGTTTGTAAATAACTTTTAACTCATTTTTGTACTTGTTCCCTAATTTATAAGGACAACAGACAAGTTTGAATATCAAAGAGAAATATGTACCTGAATTCTCTCTTTAGATCAGTGTTTTCACTTTCTACTCAGCAGAGCTTGTGATTTTGGCATCTCACGGTATTTAGATTAGTACCTTTATCGTGTTAGTTTCCTTTTATAAAATTTAAATATACTTATTTATTTTTACATCATTCTTCATTTTGTACATTTTTCATCTTGGTATCCTGTGGACTTCCCACCACCAATTCACCCATGTGCCATCACCATAGTTCCGTGTCTTCCTGCCCCAGTGTCTTCTCCACCTCTGCAGAATGTCTGGTTTATAGTTGTTTTTCATTTTTACTTTATTACAGTTGCTTTTTTTTTTTTTTTTTCTGATCCCGTGTGCTCCTGCTATGAGTGAAGCCATCTGGTATTTTTCTTTTTCATTCTGGCTTATTTCACTAGCATGATCCCTTCCAGCTCTATCCATGTTGCTACAAAAAGCATGAATTTATCTTTTGTTTGCTGAGTAATACTCCATGGTGTATATGTACCATATACTTCTTGATCCAGTCATGTTAGTTTCTAAGAAATATGGGCACTGCTCTTTGAATAATTTTAAACTATCTTCCAAGTTCCCTATGCTATATGTTCCTACAACCACCATCAGTCTTTGCCAGTATTCTTTAATGGAAAATGCACCCCATTTTGGTTAGGTACATATTCTTAGATTTTTGCTTTCAACACCCCATGGAGTCCCAGTGATTGGGACAGTCATTAACTGTATAGTAAAGTAAGAAATTCAAAGTAAAATGGAAAAATTTAATTACTCAGGGATAACTGATTTTATAGAGCAGATATCCATTTCTGATATTAACGATTGCCTGAAGCTTTGTCATAGGATATCCAACATTGTTGCTTCAGAGTAATTGTTTTTAATTATTCGCCTGGCTCAGAGGTATTAGAGCTTTATTATTCCTAGATAGAATAATTTCCCCCCTGCACATTAGATGATATAAGCTCCTTTTCTGATTTTTACCATTAGTGTATTTCAAAGTCTTTAGCAAATATGATTTCAACATCCAAAAAATCAAGAGTATATATGTTAGAAATATTTCTGACACTTTCATTATCAGTTCATAGATTTCATGGAACATTAGAACACATGAAAAATGTTGAAAGTTGTGGAAAAGGTGATCAAAATTTTAGGATTTTTATAGATAGATTGTCATTGTAATATAATTTCCAAGTTTTTGGACATACTATCTAATCTATATACTTTTATTAAAAGACCTTGATTATTTAGGTTATGGTGACTTTCCTTTTTTGATTCATACAGTTGACAGATTTTCACTTATTCAAAATACTGTTTCCATATTAAGAAGAGTTTTTTTTTTTTTTTTTTTTTTAGGGAAATGTTCTTTCTGTTTCAATACCATAACAGCATAAGTGTCTTGTCAAATAGCAGTAACACCCACTCTATATTCCAGGGACATAAGTTCTCAGTTATTCTGTTGGGATTTTATCCAGTTATTATGGAAAAGTTAGAACTTGAAATAAAAAAGGAAAAACAGTCTAAATTCATGAACCATTCTATACTGAAATGCCATTTATTGCAGAACTGGTGAAAAAATCTTTTAGGGCTACTAGTATGCTTATTCTGACAATTTGTCAGGTCTTAAGTGTTGCAGATTTCTCTTCGATAAGTAATAAAATCCTACACTTTCTATCAGTACTAGTCAAAACATCCGATTCCTCTTCTGTACATTCACAGTATCTTTTTTTTTTAAGATTTATTTATTTATTCATATAGAACTAGGGTA
>NW_004567103.1:19793417-19794883 GCF_000260355.1 Condylura cristata | reverse complement strand
GGACAGAGTGGGGAGCAGAACAGGCAGATCAACGAAGTACACTGCTGAGGGGAGCAGCGGGCGGGTCAGGAGAGGTCTGCCACGCCATGTGGATCTCTTCCGGGGCAGGCGGGGATCGAACTCATGAGGAAGTGGCTTAATCTTCTTAGTGCAGTGCTTTAACCCCCTGCACCACCAGGGAGGGCCTATTCACAGTATCTTTAAGAGAAAAATAAAAATTCCCAATAGATGAGATTCCTAGGATATTTTCAGTAGAATAACCAATATTCTGTAAGTGAAGTTAAAAACAATATGTATGTTTTTTACTGAAAAACAAGTTATACTCACCTTATATGCATATAATCATCTCATGCTTTTATCATTTTGTTGTAAGGATTCCCTTAGAAATGAGTATTTTCTCACACACAGATTTCTAGTAAAATATTTTTGTTAGCGAAGCAAAAATTTTGTTTCATGATTTAAGCACAACAGGAAATGGAAAGTCACATTCAACAACAAAAAAACATTTGAATAGAAGAAGCCAAAGATACATGGCAGTCATCATTCCAAAAGAAAATATGTTCTGAATAGTGCCATTTATTTCATGCTGAGACACTTTACATATGATTTTTGTTTTATTTTTAAGACTCTGGAACGTCTTTTTTTTCTTTTAAGTGCATTATCATGAGTTAGTACAACCACAGAATTGATTTCCCCAACAGTTCTTAGAAATTCTTGGTACCTCAGTTTACTTGAGGATAAAGTAGGGACAATAACTCATCTTTCATTGTGGTTTTTCTAGGATAAGAGGTGATGTAGCAAGCAAACCAAGTTCTTGGGCCATTAATACATACTGATTCAAGTAATGTAACTACAGACCCTATGAAAAAAGAAGAAAACTAGTGAATCTTTCTACATATTATAAAATTTCTTGGAGTGTTCCCAAATGTCATCATTGTAGTTTAACAACCACTCAATGTTTTGTAAATGTCTGACACCATTTCTGGGTGCTTTGATGATAATACAATCAATTGAAATGTTTCCAGGTGACATTTTATTTGACATGTTACTTGGTTATCACCATTAAATCATTAATAAAATTTACATTTTTCTTCATACTGGCCAATAGTAGAACATTGATGATATTCCATATTATATTTTTATATTTCAACTTTATAATGCTACACTTGAAGTTTTAATAAGAGACCTTTAATGTTCTTATGCTACCATTTAATAAAGAGCTGTCTTAAAATGCTAGATAAAAATTTTTAGCAGGTAAATTGCGGGGGGCCTTGACCTGCAAGGCCAGGGAGTCGGGGCCCCAGGTCCTGCGAACAAAAGAAACAGTCACACGCGTGTAGCAGAACAAAGAGAGAGAGCGCTTTATTTTGTTTTTATCTAGTTTATATAAAATACAAGAGGTGGGGGATGCAGAAGTCGGGAAGGGAGAAAGCCAATGGACAATAGACATGCAGCAATGTTTTGGT
>NW_004567103.1:19764083-19793317 GCF_000260355.1 Condylura cristata | reverse complement strand
AGAAAGAGGAGAAGGAAAAGGTGGGGGCAGGGAGTTCTTCCCACATGCCTTTTACAACCCGGATGTTTTTCTCTATCCGGACTCCATTTCACCTTTTTATGACTGCTGACAGACGCCAGATGCCGGCCTGGGTCCCCAACAAGAGAGCTAACAGCCGATCAAGAAAAACTGGCAAAACTTTATAGGGCCTGGGCCCGGGGGATTATCGGTCAGAAAAAGAGAAGAAACTGATAACCGGTGAGAGAAAAAAAATCGCGTTGGGCGCCACTGTAAATGTTATAAAAAACATTTCTGACATTGTAGCTTCAAAAGTTCATGAAAATATCCTTGAAGTGAAAATGAAGAGGAACTTAATTAGCGAAAGACCAAGACAGTGAACACAGGAAAATTAAACAAATAAGACCAAGAAAAACAGCAAAATAGTATATAATCATGATGTTTATAAAAATATATACCATATTTTACAATTACATTTTTCAATTTGAAAAAATTTGTATGTCTGAAAAGTAAAATGGAAAGTAAATTTCAGAGAGAGATACAGTGTGTATGTCAGAAGACAACTGCAGGATTTAAAATGACATCAATTGGAAACATAAATTTAGTAACTTATACTTATTTCCTTAGACTTTGTAGTTGGATTTTAAAGAGCAAAATTAGTCTTATGAGTATACATAGACAACTATCCTACAAAAGCCCATTTAGATTTTTCAAAAAATACAACTTTGATAATTCTATATAATTTAAAAATGTACATATTGAACTGTGAGACTAAATTGCTTTGGAATGTAGTAGAAATGCTATTAATGGCAACAAAATAATAATTTAATTTTGGGGAATACATATTACATTACTCTCCTGCAGGTGGTGCTGAACCAGTGTCTCCAATATTTGTGTGTAGTAATATTCCCTCAGCTCATGCTTACAGTCACATGAAGTGGTGCTTCATATGGCCACCTGTAGGAGAATGTAGAACATGAATTAGTTTTAAAATGGTCTACAGCACCTGGACAACCACTCAAGCATGAATGTGAAGCATAGATAAGTGAAAATCTTCCAGATGGCTAGAGGTTCAAGTGATACACCTGGACACTTATTTTATAAGGAGAAGGTTTTGATTGATTCAATTACTTTAGATTTATGTATGTCCTCATATTTTCTCTTTTCATTAATATCTTTTTATGATCAGTATAGGACTTTCTTCCTTTCTCTTAAAACTTCCCCACCATTGGTCCTCCCTGGTGTCGCAGTGGGTTAAAGCACAGCACTGAGAAGCTAAAGCCACTTCTGCATGAGTTCGATTCCCACCTGCCCCGGAGGTGACCACATGGCGTGGCAGACCTATCCTGGCCCGCCCGCTGCTCCCCTCAGCAGTGTTCTTTGTCGATCTGCCTGTTCTGCTCCCCACTATGTGTGTGGTGAATCCTCTCACCATCCCTGCACCTCTGGCCTGTATGTACCCCAGTTCTGTATGCACAAATAAATAAGTCTTTAAAAAAAAAAAAAACTTCCTCACCCACCAGTATTACTAGTAATTTTCTCAAATTTTATTTGTCTGAAATCTTATCAAATTTCCTGTTCATTTTCACTGAATATTGAAATATAGATGATGGTTTCTTTTAGTTTAGCATTAACAGATACCATGTCATTGTCCTTCAACTTACATCTTTTTCATTAAGAAGTCAACTGTTACAGTGCTCTCTTGAGAGTAAAGTTTTATTTTCTACCCTTACATATAACTTGTATTTTATATTACTTATATTATCCTCACTTTAAATAGCATGTGCTTAAATGTGTGTATATTCAACCACTGAAGTGCATAGGTTCTTGAATCTATAACTTGATTAAAATATTTTTTAACCGACCTTCCCTGGTGGTGCAGCGGGTTAAAGCACAGCACTAAGAAGTTTAAGCCTCTTCCACATGAATTCAAACCCCGCCTGCCCCGGAGGTGACCACATGGCGAGGCAGACCTCTCCTGACCCGCCCGCTGCTCCCCTCAGCAGTGTACTTCGTCGATCTGCCTGTTCTGCTCCCCACTCTGTCTCTGGTGAATCCTCTCACCCTCCGCATCTCTGGCCTGTACCCCAATTCTGTATGAATAAATAAATCTTTAAAAAATATATATATTTTGTAACCATTATGTCTTCTAATATTACTTCTTCTCAACCCTCTTTAACATCTAGAACTACAATTACATAGGTGAATGACATTTTCACTCTTTCCCATTTTCAAAGAAACTTACTACTTCTTTTTTTCTTTTGTATAACTAATATTTTTCTACCAATCTGCATTCCAGTTACTATATTTCTCTTCTATTGTATTTAATTTTCTTCTCTATCTATAAAATCTGTAATAAAGGTATTTTTAAATTATATGATTTCCATTTTATTTTTATTTTGTTGAGTTGTATCTTAGTTAAATAGTTCCAAATTTCACTCTTATTTCCCATAGTTTTCTGTAATTTTTTTTTAAATATTTATTTATTTATTCATACAGAACTGGGGTACAGGCCAGAGATGCAGAGGGTGAGAGGATTCACCAGAGACAGAGTGGGGAGCAGAACAGGCAGATCAATGAAGTGCACTGCTGAGGGGAGCAGCGGGCGGGCCAGGAGAGGTCTGCCACGCCATGTGGTCACCTCCGGGGCAGGCGGGGATCGAACTCATGCGAAAGTGGCTTTAGTTTCTCAGTGCAGTGCTTTAACCCGCTGCGCCACCAGGGAGGGCCAGTTTTCTGTAATTTTTAACATGGAAATCATTTATGCAAATTTTATTATGCTAGCTCCAATATCAGAATCACTTATATTCATTATTATTTTTATGTTTTGTATGATTTCCTGATTTTTATTTATTTATATGATCCACTGGCATAACTATGAATTAAAAATTACATATTGTTTAGTGTTTTAGAAATGATGGTTAATATTAGCTACCTCTGTGCTAGGGAGATAAAATGGAGGTGGATGTTCCTATAATTTAATCAAGGCACACCAGACTCCAACTTGAGTGACAGTTTTTTGATGAGAATTTTTTTCACTTATAGTTGTGTTCATCACCCTCTCCCTAAAGTTCCTAGGGAAGTCATAGGGTAATTCTCCTAAACCCCCATGTTTCTGAGTTTTATTCTTGTCTCCTGAAGACATGAGGTTGATTGAAATTTTATCCTGTTTGTCTGAACTTGTTTCTTAGCTTCTCTTAAATCTGCTCACCTTGCCCAGGTTTAGAATTCACTAAGTTGTCACAATCAAGTGACAGCAGAGTGATTCTCTAATATTACTCCTCACTATCTTTCATTTTCCAATTTCTATCTTTTTAGATAAAGACACTTCTGTAATATCTACTAGTTTTTGTAAGACACATAGTAGAAATTACTTGGATCATTTGCTAACTATATCCTGTGTTATTTGATTGAAACCAGTATCAGCAAATAACCAACAGAGTATAGTTACCTCAAAATGTCACCTCCCCTCTTTATGTATCATTATCTGTGTGATTTTGTCATTCAACTCTTAACTCTTTAAAATATTTTGAGTTCTCTTCTTCTTTTTCTAGTTGTCCTCTAAGGATGGTTTACCTTAGTCACCTTATCAAAGTCTTGAATGGAACTTTGGTATCATCTCAAGTTATTAATATATTTGGTAATTTATAAGTATAAAAGTGGAAACATTAAGCAATTGATAAATTATACAAATCTACCACTTTTCACAAATCTATAAAAGCATTTGTGTTTTTAAATGTGCTATTGTCTCCATGAGTTACATCTCCAATGTATTGTATTATTTTGATTTGTTTTAAAGATTTATTTATTTATGCATACAGAACTGGGGTACAGGCCAGAGGTGCAGGGATGGTGAGAGGATTCACCACAGACAGAGTGGGGAGCAGAACATGCAGATCGACAAAATACACTGCTGAGGGGAGCAGGGGCGGGTCAGGAGAGGTCTACCGCGCCATGTGGATCACCTCCAGGGTGGGGATTGAACTCATGCTGCAGTGGCTTTAGCTTCTTAGTGCTGTGTGCTAGAAGCCCTATTTTAATATTCTTTTCATTGCCCTTGGGTATTCATGAGCAATAGGTAAAAATCTATGTTGTTTTTCTCTATTAGTTCTTTGAGTTAATGGTTTCCTCTTGTCAAAGCTGCTAGCTGTTGAGTAAAAATCTTCAATGTATCTGTACTTTGTAGAAGTGCAGTTGCTTCTGTGATTTCTTGGTTTCCGAGCTATTGCTGTCGTGAGCATATTCTACTTCAATGTCTTTAAGTGCCAGTTATGTAGTCTTACACATTCTGACTTTTTAAAAGATGAGATAATGTGTGCAATCTAAATTTGTTCTTTGAGGTAATGTAATTTACTACTATCTTACATTGGTTTTTAGTCAATATAATGTTTCCATGTGATCACTGTGAATTACTTTACCTCTGGTTTTCTTTTTTCATGAATTACTGTCATGGTGGAGAATGGTAATTCTTCACACTTGGACCCCATTAAAATGAGATTCATGTCTTCAAGTTAGTGATAAGTTAGGGCTTCTTTCTCTATGCTCTTTCTTCATCGGAACCTCAGCTGGGTTGATGTCACTTCAGAATTCTTCAAGACCTTCAGTTCATGTATCATAGAGCCTGTAGGTGTCACTGTTCCATTAGTAAAGCAGGCTATACATAGTCGCTATAAATGCTCAGGTTTTGTCCAAAAACCTATAGAAATATTTAATTACCTTATATAGTAAGTCATTTTAGAATCTTGTTACTGACATTGTACTTATTACCTATAATACTATGTGAAAGATAAGTGGAAGTATTGATGAGATTATTCTTTCTGTCTAGCATATGAAGATTAAAGTTCAGTGAGAACTTTAAATCAGTCATAGACTTTGATTTCCTTTATAATAAGTAGTTATAAATGAAAAAGACACTGAAAGCAACATAAATGAAATTCTCATAGGGCCATAAAGTAAGGGAATTAATAAAACCCAAAAAGATAGAGCCATGTCAAAGGGACATAAGAGCAGCCAGTGACCAAGCTGGAACAATTTATAACAAAATAAATAAAATCCCTGGATCATAACTCAAGGTATAAAATAGATGTGCATAAGCCATATTGGCATAAATACATTAATGACTACATAATAGGAGAAAGTAGGCCCCTTTTCAAAAGAAAATAAAATTATTTCAGAATAATTTATGTAAGAGGTCCCTCTGAACATCTTGAGTGCAGGCTAGACTTTGTGACTTGCTTCCAAGAAGCTAGAATATAGGAAGAAAAAGCAATTTTACAGTGGAAAATGATAACCATTAACTTGGTCAGGAGAAAAAAGGTGAACATTACCAGTCATTAGTCATGTTGACAGCTTGTGCCTCCTTGAGATGTGATAAGAAGGAGGAAAGAAGATGTGAGATCTCACCTTTGGGGTACTTGTTTTTAAAATCAAGACATTATTTACTTTTGTGGGGAACATTTTTTTTTCAAACACTTCTAATTTACACTCCAGGTAATCAGCTAGTTTTTATGACCACTTCTAAGGTGTCATAGCATACACATTAAAGGAAAGATACTACTTTTGTTTGTCAAAAGCGATCTAAAAACTGAGACATGTTACTAAGGTATATTTTATCAGGCTTTTTTAATAGTTCTTCAAGTTATGTTAATAATATTAATATCATTACTCTAATTACTATAAAGTCAGTTATTAGCATTCTGTAAAAAATATAGATGAAGCAAATATAAGTAGTTGCCAAAATTTAGAGTAGAAGAATTGAGGTTTTTATGCCAATACAGACTCATGCATAATTATTTTATACTTTGAGTTAAAGTCCAGTACTGTGGGATTTATTTATTTATTTTGCACAAATTGTTCTGTTTGGCTTTTGGAAACTCTTTCTTTTCTTAGGTGATCCACTCAGCAACAAAAAGAAAAATGTCTTGAACAAAAATGTTAATGTGGGCATTGTTTTCAGAGAAGTTCACTCTTATTTATCACCAATAGCTTGTTCTCACCAGTATTTACTATTTACTAAGAACCTATCAACTATATATAATCAAAATATAATTTTTTAAACATCAAACATTTTCCAGGCATAGTTAATTTTATGTTTTGAATAACAGCTATATAATTTGATATATATGGTAAAACATGTCTTGAAAAATGAAATAAAATAGACATTAAATAATAAAGAAATCAGAAATTATGACTACTTATATAATTTATTAAGGCTTTATGAATAAGTTCAGAATGCCTGCTGTATAAAAATAAGTGTAGTAAACAGCAAAATAAAGTTATAACCAATATTCCATTTAACTATTCATGGTCTATTCCTCAAGAATGATCATATGATGGAGATTAAAACAAGTCTCAAAGAATTTAAAGGGCTAGAAGCACACAAAAATTCCTTCTGACCACCAGAATTAAATAAATCATCAATGAAAAAGTTATACTCAGTAAAACCACAACTTTAACTGCTTGGAAATTATATACTTATCTAAGTGAAATCAGAATTAAGGATGGCATCTGACCTTGAGGGCTATTTCATTCAGGCCCTAGTGAGTCTCAGTAGCACCCAACAAAAAACAATGGTTGTTGTCCCAGCTACATAGTTTAATTTATTAGAATAAAAAACTTCTTCATTGAAAGGCATGAAGAAAACAAAAAGGAGACCACAAAGTGATAGGTAATAACAACAATGTTTGTATCTCATAAAGGATTTACAACCAGAATATATTACAAACCTCTATAAATAAGAAAAAGAAAGAAAGAAGGAAGGGAGGGAGGGAAGGAGGAAAAATAAAACAACAAATAAATCCCATGGGAGGGATATTTAAGGAAGTAATGAAAAAGGTGATAGTTAACATAGCAATACTATCAATCTCTTTAGTGATCAAGAAAATACAAATTAAAACCAATATACTATGTAGCATTGTCTACCCACCAGGTTGGCTAGAACTTTTTGTAAAAAGAGAAGCCAGAAAAAAAAAATCAACTGCTAATAGGGATATGGAACAACTAAAATTCTTATACTTGTTTGGGAAAACTAGAAATTGTTTGACCATTTTGAAGAACTGACAGTATTTACTAAAGTTAAACATATACATATTCCATGCCTCTGCAATTAAATTTATAGGCTCATATCCAAAAACTGAGTTCCAATTAAAGACAGAAAGAAAGGGCCCTCTTATTTTCATCCCAAGGGAGTCTGGGATGATGTGTGTTTAGGTAGGCACTTAGCAAATGTGAGTGGGGTTAGAGATGACGAGGCATTTAAGGGGTGAGAACGCTATGGTATGACAATGTCGTACTATGAATAATCTAGGATGATATTGCTGTATTTTCAGCCATCTCCCCATGTACTGAGCCACTGATGAAAGTTGCCTTTTTTAAAAAAGATCTGTTTGTGCATATAGAACTGGGGTGTAGACCAGAGGTGTAGGGAAGTGAGATGACCAGAGACAGAGTAGGGAGTAGAACAGGCAGATCCACTGAAACACACTGCTGAGGGGAGCAGCAGGCAAGAAAGGTGAGGTCTGTTGTGCCATGTGGATCAGCTCTCTGGCCGGAGATTGGACTCTTGGTGAAGCAGCTGGCTAGCTTCTCAGTGCTACGTATCAACCTGTTGCACCGCCAGGGAGGGCCAAGTTGCCTTACTCTTAACCATTCAGACATTTATGCTCAGTGTTTACAGTTCAACAGTAATTCAATAATAATGGGTCAAGATGTCCCACCATAGGCATTTATCTTTCTAAGCAACTCTTTGTATAACAATGTTCCAAAAATGGATGATTAAATAAATTAGCACTCTCCACATTATGGGAACTGAGTAAGAGCCATTTGGGAAATTTGAAATTTGAAAAAAAATTTGCATTCTGGTGAGTTGTTTTGGCTTATCATTTGTTTATTACTTTGCATTAATATATTTAAAATGCAGGCATGTTACATGGAGGGTGAAAACACTTGAATTTCAATGAAAAATAGTAAGAAGTTAGTGAGGTTTGAGACAACTGGCTGTTAGATGATTAAAAGATGTTTTGGCTTCACTTGCAGAAGCACATCAAGTCCAGCAGAGAGCAAAGACTGGCCAGCTGCACTCAGACAGGACATAGTGCTTTATCAGTGCAGGATGGTGGCCCACAGCTTCAACCATCTATCTTTATAGCCCTCTCAGAAAGGGGAACTTGGAAGAAAATACTCTAACATTGACTCAGCTCCTAGTGGTGTATATATGAAAGCTGTTAAGGAAATGACTGAGGAAGCAAAACCAAATAACTATAGGAATCCATAAGAATTTTGCCTTTGCTCTAGTTGTCATTTTCAAAAGCGGGTCATGAGTCAGTAAGGCTGGGTTGAACCCCAGATCAATATAAAGAAACTATTAAAGAAAAAGGTAGAAAGGTAGGTCTGGGTCCAGACCACTCCAGGCTGAATGGTTCTTCATTAACATATAGAATATTCTCACTTTTAAAATGATAAAAATGTAATACTGTGAAAATCTACAGATAGTAGATGAGCTCCCCACACTCCTATGGTTCCTGTTAGAAATCTCTTTGTTCTTTATGGGTCAGCAATTGAAGCGCAGTACTTGTAATTCAACAGTGCAATAAAGTGCTCAGTGCTTCTGAATTAAGTTTGCTAGTAGCATTTGTTCAAAGATGAAATAAACTTTTAAATAACATAGTAGACGAACAAAGCAGCCTGCAAACTGTTCTTTCAGGTATTAAAATATCAGAGAGGAATGGAGTAGTCTGTCCTAGGGTGTCTGGATAATGAACCGTATCTAAGGTGACCTGCGTTACTCTGGGCGGTGCTAGTGTAAATCTCATACTGATATAGGCTTTCTGCTTTCCGGAGCTTTCTCCCAGGAATGATGCTAGAGAAGACCAGGTGAAGAGAGAGCTCTGAGACTGCCTAACTTATTTAGTACTGATTCCAGATAAAGTCCATGGAAGACTACCGAAGCCCTGTCATGTACCAAAATCAAGTTATCTTATGCATACAGGAATCATAATTTTTTCCTTTTTTTTTAAAGATTTATGCATTTATGCATACAGAACTGGGGTACAGGTTAGAGGTGCAGGGGTGGTGAGAGGATTCATCAGAGACAGAGTGAGGGGGTGAAACAGACCAACTGACGAAGTACACTGCTGAGGGGAGCAGCAGGCAGGTCAGTAGAGGTCTGCCGGGCCATGTGGATCTCCTCCAGGGCAGGCGGGGATTGAACTCATGCTGAAGTGGCTTTAGCTTCTTAGTGCTGTGCTTTAACCCACTGCACCACCACGGAAGGCCATTTTTCCTTTTTTGTCATTTTGTGTACAGAAACACAGAGCTCCCAAATCCCTCAGATATGAGTACTGATACCATGCATGATTTAAAAATAATGGTGTATTCCTATGCATGTAGGTTTTCTCTCTATGAATTCATCCAGCAGTAGGTTAGCTGGGCGTAGTGTAGACACATGACCTTTTAACTGAGACATTCAGCCCTATCTGGGACTGATCAAATTCATGGTTGCCTTGGCTCTTGGAATGAAAAGAATGGAAATCAGTCACATTCTTTTGAGTTTTTGTCTATCTTCCTACATGTTCTTTCCATCTGCAAATTCTATCTTCCTGCATGTTCTCTCCATCTGCCTGTCTGCCTCTCTCATTATTTATAGTCATCCTTACTCTACCTAACCTCTCACTCTGCCTACTGAGTGATTTGGGCAGACTGCTTTGGAGCATAAAGGAATGCTCTAGCGTACAGGTATCAATCTGTCCTTGGCTGCAAACCTATAGCAATCGTCAAATGATTTTTAGAAAGTGGGGGAAGTTGGACAGTAGAAGAAATTCAACACTGTTTGATACCGTCATAGGTGTATAGAGAGGAAAATCCAGGGAGGATGGATATAGACAGATGGCTGGACTCCAAAGTAGAAAGCAAGGGCATCTGCCACCAGACTACTTTACCCTGTCTGAACACTTGTTTAAAGTGGGTAAACCTTATCTCAGGTTGCTAACACAGATTGAATGACTTTAACAAAGAAAAATTATTAACTCACCGTTTTGGAGGCTAAATTTGGCTCAGGGTGATGAGATGGTTGGTTCTTGCAGAGGAGGCTTGCAAGGCCCCCTTCTTGCTGTGCGCTCCTGTGGCGGAGAGTGAGCAAGCTCTCTGAAGTCTCTTCTTGTGAGGACACTCATGGTAGCATGAGGGCCTTATGCTCAGGACCACACCTAAACCTGATTATTTCCCAAAGGTGCCTTGTACAAATACCACCACTTTGGAGTTAGTCCTTTAATGCATAAATGAAAGCAAGGGGTTGGGGGGCAAAATTCAGTCTGTAGCAAGTGTTTTCCAATTACTCCTTTAAACAAGAATGCTTTCCAGTACAAAGTAGAAGAAAATTCACAATTTTTACCTATTCTCTCATCTCAGGTCATGAACTAAGTAAAAAAGTATTTTGCGGGCCCTCCCTCGTGGCGCAGTGGGTTAAAGCACTGCACTAAGAAGTTTAAGCCACTTCCACATGAGTTCGATCCCCGCCCGCCCCGGAGGAGATCCACATGGCGTGGCAGACCTCTCCTGGCCCGCCCGCTGCTCCCCTCAGCAGTGTACTTCGTCGATCTGCCTGTTCTGCTCCCCACTCTGTCTCTGGTGATGCCTCACACCCTCCGCATCTCTGGCCTGTACCCCAGTTCTGTATGAATAAATAAATAAATCTTTAAAAAAAAAAGTATTTTGCGAGTGATAGTATGGAAAGTACCTCATTCCTTCTTCACTCGAAGGCACTCATAACTCCAGGGACCTCTTTCTGAGTAGAAGTTAGCTTTTTCCATGTTTATGTGAGTACCTTTAAAGTAAATTCTTAAAACTGAACAGTTAGGTGATATTTTTCAGATGTATTTACTAAATAAGTTCCACAGTTTTGGGTTTTTTTCTGTTAAAGTTCTTGGGACAGACCCTCCCTGGTGGCGCAGTGGGTTAAAGCACAGCTAAGAAGCTAAAGCCACTTCTGCATGAGTTCAATTCCTACCTGCCCCAGAGGTGATCACATGGCGTGGCAGACCTCTCCTGACCCGCCCGCTGCTCCTCTCAACAGTGTACTTCGTCGATCTGCCTGTTCTGCTCTCCACTCTGTCTCTGGTGAAGCCTCTCACAGCCCCTGAGCCTCTGGCCTATATCCCAGTTCTGTATGCATAAATAAATAAATCTTTAAAATAAATAAATAAATAAAGTTCTTGGGACAACCACACCCAAGAAGGAAATGTAAACTTCTGATCTTAATATTGTGTATTGTACAGATTCTTTTTCCACCATGGCTTAGCTGGTTTTTTTATATGTTTAATTTTTGAATTCTACTTTTTTGAATTATAATGGAATTACTTGGCAGAAAAATGTGCATTTACTGGTAAAATAAGTCTTTGCTCTTTTTAAATGACTGGTAGAGTTTTGTTTGATAAATAGGATGCTAAACAAGATGTTTTAAATTCTGAAATAGGTTTGGTAATTTTTTTTCAATATAGTTAGAATTTCTCAGGTTATTTATAAAACCCACTGAACTTTAGAAATGGACCCAAATTCTCAAAAACTTCACCTTGAAAGTATTAGCACCGAATATCAAATACTATCAAAGTATAATGTAATGTATGTAGGTCATTGTGTTTAAAAATGTGTTGTTCTTAATCCCATATTGCATTAAATGATCAAATTTTATGAACTATTCATGATACAGTTTTTGTTACACCTAGTAATGTTTATGCATAACAATCAAACATCTAGCAATCCTCTCAATAAATTATTTTATGGTTAAAATGGAAGAGAAGATGTTGGAGACAGGAAGAGGACAGAACTCTGTTGCCCTCTTCTAATGTGGCCAGCATAATTTTTTTTTGGCCCATAGTTATGTAGAATGAATAAGATATTTTCATAGACTTTGCTCTATGAAAACGTTGGTCCTCTCTAAACTTTGGTCCCCTTTGCAGATGGATTATGCAAATGCATATCTTTGCAAATGGATTATGAACCTGAGAACTATACATGAAGATGTCATTTAATTGCATATATGTAAACCCTCAAGCTTTTAGCCATTTCCTTGGTTTCCCTGTTAATCCTGATTGGCCTTTTTGGCCATCATTTTTGTTACCTATGTTCTGCATTCCTATTCATGGTCAGATCTGTGCAGGTAGTCAGTTATAGGAGCCCAGACTCTGCAAGGTGTCTTTCATATCAATCAAGAGCAGAAAGCTTGGGCACCCTGAGAAGAGTCTGCATCATGAGGTATGACCAGGGACACCTGGGGGGTGTTGGTGATTGACGTATAACAAGGGACCCCTGAAGATGATCAATGAAATGCCTTGTTGATAAGATTAAAACCATGACTATGACTGGGGGGGGGGGTCTAGAGCTTGATTTCAATTGCAATACATACCAAGTCATCAAGCATATGAGAAGTACCTGGGGAGGGGGGTGGCTAGGCAGACTCACAACTCCTGAAACTATAGATGCCAGCACATTTTCTAGTTTCCCCTCCCTCTTTTCTCTGTGTCCTCCTTCCCCTCCCAACTGATGCTGGATAATTCTTCTATGAATAAAAAGACCAAGATCTTGCTCTTTGGGCAGCAGACTGCATAACAGCTTTACATTATATATAACTTGACTCCCATTTGTCAATGCAGTGTTGAGAATGTAACATTCCCTCCTGCATATTTCTATTCTTAGTTTACATTTTCTAGTTTGTGATGCTGTAGGAAAGAAAAATGATTAAAGCCATCTCCATGATTCTCCCCCTGATAAAAGCATTACAAGTTTACTCAAGACCAAAGCCTTGACACAATTCTTTCATTGCAATTCACAAGAACATATTCTTTATCATACACATTTAAAACAGCTATTTCTCACATTTTTATGATAATGTTCTGCTTTTTTTTCAATTATTTCTAGAACTATTGAATTTTTGAATTTCTAAAGTAAGCCTGATTATCAAAGGGTTATAATTTTGACTTAAAATTTGCAAATCATAGAATAAAATATGGCAGAAAATTGGGCCCTCCCTGGTGGCAAAGTGGGTTAAAGCACAGCACTAAGAAGCTAAAGTCACTTCAGTACAAGTTCGATCCCTGCCCCAGAGGTGACCCACATGGCGCAGCAGACTTCTCCTGACCTGTCCGCTGCTCCCCTCAGCAGTCTACTTCATCAGTCTGCCTGTTCTGCTCCCCACTCTGTCTCTGGTGAATCCTCTTGCAGCCCCTGCACCTTTGGCCTAACCCTTAGTTCTGTATGCATAAATAAATAAATCGTTAAAAAATATATGACAGAACATTAAACAAATAATTATGAGGTTATCTTTCTTCCATTTAGGGAATACCTTTTATAGACCAATTGTGTGAACCCCATCATGCTACTTTGAAAGAAAATAGTCAAATAGCCTTTAATATCAAGAAAACAATAAAAGATCTCTCAATTTGAGCTAATCCTGTCTGTTAGTTTTGCTTTTGGTTCTATGTGACTGGATACCAGTCCAGAAAGTCATCAGTTAAGCCAATGTAGTGGAGTATTTCTTCAATGTATTTTTAGTTTCAGGTTTTATATCCATGTCTTTAATCCATTTTGAATTTTTTTGTGTGTAGGGTGAATGTTGGTGGTCTAGGTACATTCTTCTGCATGTGGCTTCCAGTTTTACCAATATCATGTGTTGAAGAGACACTTCTTTCTCTAATGTATACTCTTGGCTCCTTTGTTGTAAATTAACTGTCCATATAGTTTATTTCTGGGCTCTCGATTCTATTCTATTATCCTGTGGTCTGTTGTTCATTTTTTTACTAGTACCATACTGTTTTAACTACTATAGCATTGTAATATAGGTTAAAGTCTGATAGTATGATACTAACATTCTTACTCTTTTTTGTTCAGGGCACCTTTGGTTATTCAGGGTCTTTCATGGTTCCATATGAATTTCAGTAACATTTGTTCCTTTTCTGTGAAGAATGAGATTAAAGATTTAATAAGGACTGGTGGTGGTTAGGGTGTAAAAATAAAAATTGGTGAGATTTGTGCCTATGCTTTCTAGAGCAGATATCAAGATGTAAATCCACTTTAGCTCAATAAACATAATTTAGAAAACAATAAAAGTAAAGATTATTCAGGCTAATTTAAAAAAGGACTTATCCATGTTGGGAGAGAAATAAACATGGAGAAAGAGACCCTTTTTGTATTCACTTAAAAAATTTACAAATAATATGTGGTTATTATTAAAATTTAGAATGATCAAAGAATTAAATAATCATTCAACATTTTACTGATCACCTATTGGATGTTCAGTGAAAAAAAATTCACTAAATGGCTATAGGTTAAATTTTAAGAACCCATGAACCACTTAAAGTCTTTCAAAATTATTAACTTTTTAACCTGCTAATGTCTTTGTATTTTATTTGAATATTCAAAAATATATTTACAAGGAATATTTATTTCCCTTTTAATTTATTAAAAACTTAGAAATAAGAAATTCTATATCAATTCATTGTCATAATATAATAATTTGTACTTATGAGATTTTATTATCACAGGTAGCATATATTTTTCTAAGATTTTCCATATTTTTCAAAATGTCCACTTTTGTGGACACTAGAAATATTTAAACTGCTTTTGATGTTTTATCTTCAAATCAACATTAAACCTATAACTATCCTTACATACTAGTTATTAATTGAAGTACTAAGCCTTTCAAATGTTAAATAAGTATCTAAATTATATGACTTATAAGAGACTATCTTTGTAAGTGACATAGCACTGATGGGTGATTTATTATAATCTGACATGAATTTTATTAAATGTTCTAAATTTTCCTTCTCATTAGTATCCAGTATCCACAAGGTCAGTATAAAGAATGTGGATTTATTTAATGATGTAATTTTCAGAACATACCAGGAAGATTTTTAAATTAGAATTCACTCACTCTAGGGTGATTATAATTACAGTTGCAAATTGGAAACAAGGAATTTATCAAAAATACTTAGAAGATATTCCTGTCATTTGGGATAATAACTATTTTACATGATTAGATGCACATTTGAGATAGTTTTCAAAATGATATGTATGCATGCAATCTAAAAGTATTAATGGAAAATTTAGTAGAGAAAGAATATAGACATTTATTTATTTAAATCTTATTCCATTCTTTGATTTTTCCAGTATTATAGGGTGTACTTTTATGTGATTTCCTCTCTACAATCTATAGATTGCTAGTTAACATTTTAATTGTACTACCCACTTATTTTTGCCCAATGTAATTTCATCTGATTTTCCAGAAAGCCAAGACTTTGTTCCATATAAGCATAGCAACTAGTGAGCTATCTCCTAGAAACAAGAATTAATAAAACTAGATCTGGAAGTCTCTGATTTCACTTTTAGCATATCTGTTTTTCCTGGTTTCGATTTCAAATATAAAAATCAAATATAAAATTGTAATTCTAGTGAACTTTTACTATTTAATGATATGAATGCTATCAATGTTAGGGAACAGTGAGGATGATATTGATTATGTGATGAGAGGATTCTTTGGGCAACTCATCCTAAAACTCTAGACATGGAAATACTACATTTCACGATGTCAGAGTGAATGCTGGTATTGTCTTTGAGTTGATCATCATTTAGGCCTAAAACGTTGACAGCGTAGGTCCTTAACTTAAAATGTACAGTATAGTTTTCCCTAAGTGAGAGTTTATAAAACTAACTAAATATGTATAGTTCACTGTTATCCTGCCTGTTCTATACTCATATCAGAAAGGTTTCTGAACAGAGCATAACTAAACTGGCTATAAGGATTAAAAGAAAATCATGCAGGAACCTATGTTATATTTAACCAGAAACAATTCAGTGAGAAGAAATGTCATATTAAGCTTATTAAAAACACAAAATCCTATACCTATTTAACCAACAAATTCAAATCTATAGTAATGAATTTTATAGATACTTTTTACTTATCTATTTCCTCACAACAAAGTCATTTCTAAAATGTCCCAGAGCATGAAATATATTATACAGTAAAACACAACGAGTACCCAGTTTAGGGTATTTTATTCTTCTCTTAAACATAAATCATATTTAATGGACTAAGGGTCAGTGTATGTTAGTAATACTATAGTGCAAGCCTGAGGGCTGGCCATTTTTTTCCCTCTGTGTTTAAAGGACCACATTTTTACTTTTATCCAAAATTCCTTCTTAAATGTCAGTAAGTTTTATTATAATTTCTTATCAGAACATTTGTGTACTAAATTCATAATGAAATCAGTTTAACTCTTTCTTCAAAGGAAAATCTTGCTTGCGTTTCTTTATATTGTTTCCAATTTACATGAATGCATATCTCTAAATTCAAGTACTATCTCTAAGAAAATTCTGAGAATTCCATTTCTCATAAGTTATTATGTGATGCTACATCTCTTTTGCATATTTTTCATATTAAGTTGAATATAAAGTAAATGGCACAATTTTAAATGTCACATAAATAGTGTCTGACTGTTCTAACTGGCTTAAAGTCAAACAATGAGAACATAGGGTTTTCCACATTTTTGCTGTACAAAAAGACTTAAATGGGGGAATAAGGCTAAAAAGGAGATGATGAATAAATTTAGTTTCTTTCAAAAAATCGCATACTTTACCCTCTCTTCCTGAATCTCATCATTGTGGCAACTTTGTTTTGTTTCCATTTTTTCCTTTCAGCTACACATGCTGTAAAAACAATAACAGACTCCAGACTTATTTATTCTTATTGAAAGTGATATTTTACTTTTTATACAGAAGTAGTGTACAATTTTTAGTGAAGGAAGAATACCAACCTGTATAGCGTATTATAATATTCCTACTCTTGGGGCCCTCCCTGGTGGTGCAATGGGTTGAAACGCAGCACTGCAAAGCGAGCCAAGCCACTTTACTTCACCACAAGTTTGATCCCCAGCTGGAAGGTGACCCACATGGCATGGCAGACCTCTCCTGCCTCACCTGCTGCCCACCTCCAGCAGTGTATTTCAGTCAATCCACCTGTTTTACTCCCCTCCCAACTCTGTCCCTGGTGAATCCTCTCACCCGCTCCCCCACCTCTGGCCTGTATCAGTTCTGTATGCAGAAGTAAGTAAATGTTTAAAGAAATAATATTTCTACCCTTATAATAAACTAAGGTCATTTTTTTTTCTGATTCAAAACTTTACATTACATTATCTTTATACATAAATTTGGTTATAATTAGGGAAAAGTTTTTTCTGTTTATAAAGTATCACAAATCAGATTTGTTCAGCTAAATTAATGGAAGGTAAGTGTAGATCTCAACTATTCTCTTTCGTCTTCTTGCCATGACATTTAAGGTTATTTTAAAGGCAAATGTAATGAAATACAGAAGACTCTAAAAGTTGGCCATGCTGGTATAGGCACAGAAGTTTGAAACTCCAACACTAGATAGAAATAGAACTTACTGAAATACGCTGGTGAGGGGAGCAGTGGGCAAGGCAGGAGAGGACTGCTGCACCATGTGGGTCACCTCCTTGCGGGAGATTGAGCTTGTGGTGAAGCAAAGTGGCTTGGCTAGTGTTGCTAGCCAGAGCTGTAGGCTCTGGCCAGAGAACTGTGAGATAAGGAAATCCTATGGAACAGATATTCTGGCAACACAGGCTTTCTTTCAGCTGGACACCAGCCAAAACCAAAAAACAAACAAACAAAAAAACTTGTACCTTTCTGTCACACTACTCTACATGACTGCCAAAAATGGGATTGTATGAGCCAAACCCCATCTCCTGGTCCAAACCGAGTCTCAGACGTTGTGTATGGCGCCAGTCACGATGGGCTGGCTTCACCTAAGGGCTGCTGTACATCTGCAGGATTTGATGTGTGTGAACAGAGACTGTTAAGTGCTTTTTCCAGGCAAGAAGGCAGTTTTACCTGAAAGGGTAGACATTGCCTAAAACTATGCATGAGACCTGAATCTAAAAATAAGGCAGCACCCTTTTTCATCGGCAAGAGACCACAGAAGCTGCCTGAGAAAAAAATCTATTCCACACTTAAAAATGAGCCAGCTTAGGCCCTCCCTGGTGGCGCAGCGGGTTAAAGCGCAGCACTGAGAATCTGAAGCCACTTCCGCATGAGTTCGATTCCCGCCTGCCGCCTGCCCCGGAGGAGACCACATGGCGAGCCAGACCTCTCCTGGCCCGCCCGCTGCTCCCCTCAGCAGTGTACTTCGTCCATCTGCCTGTTCTGCTCCCCGCTCTGTCTCTGGTGAAGCCTCTCACCGCCCCTGAGCCTCTGGCCTGTACCCCAGTTCTGTATGAATAAATAAAAAAAAAAAAATGAGCCAGCTTGGTCACTCTGCCTACCACACTGTCCATGAGGAATGTGGGTCGGAGCTGATTTGTCTGCCATCCCAGAGAACTTCCTTGCTAGGCTCTGGTTTAGGGGTGTCTGCAAAAATTGTGCTTGAGAGATGAGTCTATGTGCCATCTCACAGTGACAATTAAGAGGGTATCATCCTCCTTGCTTGGGCTCTGAAAATACGGTGTGTGTTCTTTCAACCACAAGAACAGTAGTAGTAAGTAACAAGGTTTAAGTGGGAATCTTAGTCTAATTACAACACTCAGTGATTGTAAACAGCGCATAACTAGCAAGAACAAGGGAAGTTGCAAATCTAATGAGAAAAAGTTACCAATAGGCACAGAACATGAATTTGGGAATTTTATGTTAGTGACTTTAAAGTAATCAAAAATGATAATGCTTTAGTAATAAAATATTCAAATTCTAGAAATAAGTGAACAATAGGAAATAAAAGCAGAGAAGACACACAGAAGAACTAAATGAAAATGATGCAGCTGATAAGATGTAATAATTGAAATGAACTCGCAGGAAGAAATCAAGAGCAGAATTGAGATAACTGAGGAAAGTATGAGAGAGCTTAAAGACAGTCATGGAAATCATCTAGTGCGAACAATCAAACTTGATTTAAAAGCTCATGAGAACAATCTCGTTTTCCTTATTTTTACCCATTCTGTATTTCTTTCTTCCTTTCAGAATTCCAAGCCTCCTTGTATCATTTTTTTTCTGGCTGGAGAAACTGTTAATCATTCTTCAAGGTTAGGTTTGCAATTGGCAAATTCTCTTAGCTTCCTTTTCTTTTCTTTTGGTAAGTGTCTTATTTCTCTTTCATTTTAAAAAGATCTCTACTCTGGATATATAATTTGGGGTCAACAGTTCTTTTCTTTTTAGCCCTTTAGTGATGATGCATCACTTCCTTGTGGCTTGGAGATCAGATGAGTGGTCTTCTGCCTTTGTACTCTGTTTCCTGAAAAATAATATGATATTTTCTTCAAGCTGCTTTCAGTATTTTTTTCATTGTCCCTAGTTTTCACAAATTAAATTATGATAGGTGTTAGACTGCTTTTGTTTGGGGTTCACTTAAAATTGCTCAAAATTGAAGGTCCATGTAATTCCTAAATTTGAAATTTTCAGTCATACTATTGAATTTTATTTTTTTTAGTTCCGTAGTTTTTATCTTCTGTGATTTTGATAATAGGAAGATTAGATCTTTGCTACTGTGCTCCAATAGCAAAAAAATATTAATGCGTAATATTAAAAATGTAAAGATATATTTATATATATAAATATGAGTTGATATATACCTTTATATTATATGTTTATATATTTCTATTTTAATATTTGTATTATATAGCTATATATTACATATAAATATATATTACACTATATATTTATATATTATTATATAATGATTATATAGATACATTGTATAAAGATTATATACTATATTATATAAAGATGTATTAAGATATAAAATATCTTTGTATTTTTTTAATAGTTTGGCATTAATTTAAATGCCAAAATTTTCTGGTTGTACATTTGCTTCAGAGTATTGGTAATATCTTGTATATCTTGTTTGTTTGTTTTTATGATGACTGTTTAAGCCCTTTTCAGAGACTTCTAATATCCGAATCTTACAATTTATATCTATTGTCTTTTGTCACTGAGATTGTGGTTTTCCCTGATTCTGGATATGATGGTTGGTTTTTGTATTTCAAAGATTTTGAATATGATGTTATGAGGCTTCTATTTAAATCTTTTTTGATCAGACATTTGCCCATGTCGTTGTAGCGTGCAGACTCCAGTCTGTCTCTGTGGATTGCAGCTGCTTCCCCAAGGGGCTAGTCTGGTTGTTTTTATGCTACTCAGCAGACACTCTGAAATCTGGGTGGTAGTCGATGCTCTAGGTCGTATCTAAAATCTTTTGCAGCTTGATTCTGCTTAGTTCCTCAGGTGAACTGGTCAGGACTTTGCCAGTCTTCCTCTGAAGGATTTAAAAACCTCTCTCCACACCAGAAGGGAGGGTTCCAGGGTGGGAGCGAGAAGGGGGTCGGGTGAGTGAGGACCCAGTGGAGCATGGTGGAACGTTGTCCGGGCTTGGGTGGTGGGTATGGTGTGAAAACAGACATTTGTAGAAGATTTGTACTTATAATCTCTAAAGCAAATACAATGGTGAAAGCCAACCTGACCTCAATAAGATAAATAAAAATATAAAAAAATCAAAAACTGTCTCTCCTAGGAGCCTACATTACCTACTCTGTCCTTGATAGGAAGAAGGTATTTAGCTCCTGCCCCCAGGTTGAGGGTGGAAGTTCACACTCTCCACTCTGCTTCTGCTGATACTGCTGAAGAAAAAAGCTCCTCAGCAGGCAATCGCTGCCAGGAGGTGTGCCAGGAGGTGTGTCTGAAAACACAGGCAGCTGCTGTCCCTACCAGGCCACTGCTGAGGGCGAAACGTCACCACCTGCCACTTCCCCTTGCCAGGTGGAGAGTGGACAATGTGCTTCTCCTCCCAGGCAGCACGCCTGCCTGCAGCTGCAGGCCAGGCTTCCTGTGGGTCTCTGTCCATCCTGCAAGAGGAGGCTGGTGGCAGGCTGCCATCTGTGGTGGTTGGCTGGAATTAGGTGGTTTTTGTCAGAACAGTGGTCCTTTGTCAGTATCCTGATGGGCTATTCCTTCCTGATCTTTTAGCTACAGTAAGAAATCAGGCTTTCTCTGTTGCCAGTTTTTTGTTTTTGTTTTGTTTTTCCCTAAGTAAGTGGAGAGTTGTAGGCCTCTTGAGCCCACTCTCTGGGAGATAGGGGAGTTGAAGTGAAAGTGTGGGACACACTGTTGTTTTTTCGTGAGGTCCTGAGGCCATAGCTGATATGTCCCCTTTTCTGCCTTTCAAAGTCATTTTATTTATGAATATCTATTGTGTTAGGTTCCATAGTTTTGGTTGTACTTAGCTGAGAAAATGAATCGAATGCATACTTAGGGATGCTTATAAGTTTTTTTGGTTTGTTTGATTTTTGCTATTTTAGAACTTCACTAGCCAGTTCTAAAATTTATATAGCAAAGGCCAAACACCAGGGTTTATCAAAAACAGCTTTTCAAAAGAAAAAGGCAGAGTACATACATGGCTTAATTTCAAAGGTTTTGGCATAATGATACTAATGAATGGAGAGAACTGTTCACTTTAGAAATAGACCACAAACCACGTGGTCAGTTTATTTTACAGACATGTGCTAACATAAATTTGTCACAGGAGTAAAACATTTTTTAACAAATGGTACTGGAAAAATTGATATTTATTGTCTTTCACAATTAGTAAAGTTAACTCAACATATTTCATAGATGGCGGTATAAAAAGTAAAATTATAGCGCTTTTAGAAAAAGTAAAACTTTGGAATGAAAATCATCAAGTAAAAATAAAATTTGGGGGATGGTGAGGAGAAAGGGGCTTGGAGAGAAAATGACTGCATAATTTTCTCCACTGTCCTATTATTATTGAAAGGAGCACAGTTAGCATCAAAAAATGATACAGTGAATCTACTAGGTAACTCCACAGAGCTAAAGGCAAGTTTTTCCTGCTGGCAGCTTTATATTGTATGGTGCCATAACAATTCATATCCTAATTGGACCCTATTGTATGTTAATGCTATAATAAAAAATTGAAGGGAGCAAATTAGCTATAAACTCTGGGTATCTTCTAAGTACTCAAAAATCCCTATAACTTACTGAACAGAGAAGTTTTACATTTATTCTAAAGTACCAATTATTTATACATATGATTTAAATTAGAAAAAGAACTAAAGTTGATTGCATCAATATTTCTGTTCTTCACTAAACATTTTTAGTAGTGAAATGTGTTCTTTGTATGGAAGCCCTGTGTTACTCTGCACCCAAGGATAACTATACCATTGGGAAGATATCTCATGACTCTGAGAAACCAAATGCCCTTTTTTGAAGCTAAGGTTGCTTTCATATTTATTTTGCCTGCCTCTCTCCTTTGCTCCTCATCAGTGGAAAGAATTGATCTTTTGATTCAAGCATTATCAGGCTGTGCTTTTTATGTCATTCAGAGCCAAACATGTTTGTATGAAATTAAAGTTACTATGCCGTCTAAATCACTGAATAGAAGTTAAGGTCTAAAGACTCTAATTAAATGAATGCATACTAAATGGATGAATCAATTCATTATTCAGCAGTTTTTACTGCCTACTCATTTTGCATCGGGGATTCAGCAGTGAACAGACTGACAATAAGTTCTACGTCAGTGGTATTTCAGATGAGAGTGACTATGAGACATCTGATATTTTTGTCATATGGTGATAATTTTGTCTTTCCCTTCTAAATAAAGTTCTTTTTCCCCTCTGTGGTTTTAGATATTTATGCTAAGGACTGTGTGCATAAAGGAAATGAGGTAAAACTTCTCAGAAAGTTGGAAAGAAAGTTGGTAAGGATTAAATAATGAGAGTGAATCAGCTATTTAATGATCTTTAAGAAAGTATAGGGGAAGAGAGATTGAGTAGTAGGAGTGTAAGGAAAGGAATACTTTGCAAGTGTTGCTAAAATTGACTTACAGCATTTCCATTAGTAAACACAAGTTTGAAAGAGTATCTTTTTATTTTTTGATATACAAGAACTGGGGTGTATGCCAGAGGATTCACCAGATACAGAATGAGGAGCAGAACAGGCAGATTGACTGAGGGGAGCAGTAGGCAAGATAGGAGAGGTCTGCAGGACTCTGTAGGTGAGCTACCTGACTGGGATGGAACTCAGGCCATAGTGGCATTAGAGATGAAACTTCGTCCCTACTCCACCAAGGAGGTCCTATTTTCTTTTTGTAAATAAAAAGTCAATTAAAAATTTCCTTTTAAATGATGTATCATTTTCTCATGAATACAGTGTGTATTTGCAAAGAGGCTCAAGAAATATTTTGCTTAATTTCAAGAGGAAAATACTGTTCTGATGTTAGTATTAGCGGTACCAAAATTCCAAGTAGATGGCTTCCATTGTTGAGCAATAATGTGATATATTTCACACTAAGGCATGGTAGTAAATTCTTTAAAGGGACTGAAAAGAAGACTGTGGTAACATATTATGAAAACTAGAACCATGTGAGAAAGTCACTTACTCTTATATCCTGGTTCATATTTCATAGAGAAGATTTACAGAAAGATGTTTGTTTTATAGCAAACAAAAGACAAAAATGGTTTTTTTTTACCCTGTTTTTCTGATCATGATTTTTCTGTCTAGCTTTCTGTCCAGGTGTTTAGGGTATGAGCCTAAATTAGGGGTGGGGGATTCCATTTCTGTATGTCTACTCCCACATTTCTTTAATAATTAAACAACCATAAACTTCAGTTATTCTTCCAACAAGTAAACAACAGTCAAACAGGATCCAGTAACTTCCTCTCTGAATCTCTGAGAGAAGCAAAGGATGATGGACTTGACAGCTGAATCTGGAAGTAAGATTTTTCTTCTAGTAAGTACAAATGCTTGGTTCTGAAAAGGGGTTGAAGAGGTGGGGCTGAATGTGGAAAAAGGCGTCATCAGTAAAATTGATTTTTTTCAACTCGTAGCTAAGCTGAAGGAAAGAAGCAACAAAATTTTTCAACTTGTCACTCAACATTTCCTGTCAACTATATGCATATAGAAAAAAAGCAGCTCTGAAATAAGGAAAGATTTCAAAATAATGGTGAAATAAGATATAAGGAATGCAAGGAAGAAGAGGGGGAAATGATACAAGAAGACACCCTACCCAAAGTAATCTTTCAAGTGAAAATTCCCAATTATATAAATGAAAAAAAAAAAAATAAAGCCATAATAACAAAAAAGGAGAAATGTATATTCAGAAGTGTGCATTTTCTGGCCAAAATTAAAATGCTGCAAAAGTCTGAAAAATTAAGCATCTTTTAGAGAGACATATTAAGACAGAACAATAATTTTAAAGAATAAGACTGCCAGTACTTATGTGTAGAGCATTATGTGCCAAGTATTTTTCACAGAGATTTACATATAACAAACTAGTAACTGACCTTATAAGTAAAATCCCTATTTTGCACATGAAGAGATTGGGATAAGAGAAGTGAGACTGTTTGCATGACATTACTAGGAAGTGGTAGAGCTTAAATCTGAATCCATGCAATCTGGCTTCAGAAACTAGGCTCTTTACCACTATGAACCAGAAACTAAAAAGATAGCAAAGAAAAGAAATCAAGGAGTGGAAATTTTGTAAGTACTTGTAGGTATAAAAATACAAGGAAAAGGGCCTTCCCTGGTGGCGCAGCGGGTTAAAGCACTGCACTAAGAAGCTTAAGCCACTTCCGCATGAGTTCGATTCCCGCCTGCCCCGGAGGAGATCCCTGCCCCGGAGGAGATCCACATGGCGAGGCAGACCTCTCCTGACCCGCCCTCTGCTCCCTCAGCAGTGTACTTGTCGATCTGCCTGTTCTGCTCCCCACTCTGTCTCTGGTGAATCCTCTCACCCTCCGGCCTGTACCCCAGCTCTATATGAATGAATAAATAAACAAATCTGTTTAAAAAAAAAATCTGTTAAAAAAAAATACAAGGAAAGTTTGGCAATTAAAAATTTAGTCATTGAATGAAAAACAAGACATAACCAAGATGAGCTCTAGATTTTACACCAAGAAAAAAATACTGGAAAACAGACTGGGATGCATCTGGAGAAGCAATGAGATAAAATCAGCTACCTTCAGACATTTAAAAGTAGTATGGGAACTGCAGATAATTCTAATAGTAATGAGAGAAGAGTAGAGAAGATATTGGAGAAACAAAATTCAATGAGATATATGATAATTTTCCACAAATGAAAGATGAGATCAAAAGGAAAGCTCAGTCTAATGTGCATTATAATTTGTCTCATGCATATATCCTTTAAAATAAGAGGTTCAATTTTTTCTTTTCTAATATCTGTTTTCTTTCCATTTTGAGTTGACAAAAATATGTAGCATTTTGTTGAATAAAATTGATGATAGTTTGTATCCTTCACTTTTTCCCAAGAAGAAAGAGCATCCAGTCTTTTGTTATTGTGTGTTATGATAGCTATAGACTTTGTAGATGTATCTTTATCAAGTTGACAATTATTTTTATTTCTCTGAAAGCTTTTTTTATCACAAATGAAAGTTGAATTTTGTCAAATTATTTTAAGTGATATTGATTCCAAAATTCAGGTTTTCAGGCCTCGTCTCCCAGCCGGGAATGGAACCCAGGCTGCAGTAGCAGCCTCTAGACGACCACGGGCTGGTGTCTCAGGAAGCCCCAGCAGGAACTTTGCAGATGCTCATACAAGCAAGTGAATTAGCAAATTTGTTTAGAAAAAGTTTATTAAGGAGAAAGGGAACAGAAATAAAGTGGGACTGCCAGGCTGATGGAAACAGGCCAGAGAGGGGCGAGGAAGCAGAGTGTTGGGCCTCAGGGAATCTAGGCTTCTTTCCCTGGCGATCCTTTAGCTCCACCTGTTTCAAGGTGTCAGCAAGCTGTATTCTTTTAGATTTTATTTATTTATGCATACAGAAATGGGGTACAGGGGCGGCAAGAGGATTCACCAGAGACAGAGTGGGGAGCGGAGCAGGCAATTCACAAAGTACATTGCTGAGTGGAGCAGGGGGCAGGCCGGGAGAGGTCTGCCACGCCATGTGGGTCACCTCCGGGGCTGGGGATTGAACTCGCGCTAAGGCTTGGCTTGGCTTAGTTTAGCTTTGAAGGGAGCGCTCCAAGTTGCCGCACCACCTGGAAGGCCCTCGCTCACTGTCTTAATGTCTCTGTGCCCAGCACTAAGTCTCTGTGTCCCAGCCCTTATCTTAGAGTGCTTTTTTCTTTTTTGTCCTTGTCCAGAATATCCTGGGGCGTTTGATGAGTCCCCTTTGGAATTTGTTGCCCTTATCTCTGGAGCCTCCTTTAACTCTTTTGAAGTCCCTGAAAATGCCCAATAATTCCCAACTTGCCTTTGAACTCAATATTATCATGTAACTTATCTTTTATAATCTGTCAATATGGTTGATTGCATTGATTTTTGAATATTGAACTAGTGTACATCATCTCAGTGAGCCCTACCAGTCATCATGTATAATTTAGAACATAGAAAATTCTATTTTCTAGTTTATTTAAAGGCATTCGCATCTATCTTCCTGAGAAATATTAGTTTGTAGTTTTCTTTATTGTAATTTGGATTGGCATCAGCATAACCCCAGCTTCATAGAATGGCATGTGTTCCATTCTCTTTTGTGGACAAGATTGTGTAGAAGTGGTATAATTTTTATGCACCATCTGAACCAGAAGATTTCTTTTTTTTGTAAGAGTTTTTTTTTTTAAGTTTAATAGTTATTGGGCTACCCAAATTATTTCTTGGTAAGTGTGGTAATTTGTGTTTTTCAATTAATTGATCCATTTTCCCTGAGTTGTAAAATATGTGTGGGGTTGTTTATAGAATTCCCTGATATCCTCATGTCTGCAAGGTCTCAGTGATATTCCCTGATTCATTTCTGATGGCAGAGATTTGTGTCTTCTCTAGCAGGTCCTGCTGAGCTTTGCCAATGATATGGATCGTTTCAAAGAGTCAGCTCTTTGGCTTCATTGATTCCAACTTTTTTTGTTTGTTATCATTGATTTCTTGAATTATATTTATGCTCTTGTTTTGAGTTTATTTTGTTCTTCTTTTCTTAGGTTGCTGATTGGACAGCCAGGGTCATTGATGAGACTTTCTTTTCTAATGTATTTATTCAGTGTTATAAATTCCCCTCTCAACTTTGCTTTATCTGTGTGACACAAATTTTAATATCTTATATAAACATTTTTATTTGGTTTCATGTCTTCTTTGAAAATTTCCTTTGACATGTCCTCTTTAATCCTTTGGATATTTAAAAGTGTATTATTTATTTTCTAAAGTGTTTGGAGATTTTTCCGTTAATCACTTGATATTATTTGTTTCTTTAGTGGTCAGAGAATTCAGTGTTTATCATTTTGAATCTTTTACATTTTATTTATCCGACTGTGACCTATGTTGGTATGTTTTTTAGAAGATTGAAAAGTATGTGTAATCTTCATTATCGCATTATGTACTATAAATGTTAGTTAGATCCTAGTGGTTGATGGGGCTATTAAGTTTTTTTTATATGTTTGCTGATTTTCTGTCCAATTACTCTAAGTTACTTAGAAAAGGTTCTTGAAATCACCGATAATTGTGAATTTGTCTGTTTTACCTTTTAGAGTAGCAAAAACAGAGCCATTACGATTTAACTGACAGGTAATTGATACTAGGAAACTGTTTTATAACCTTCCATTTTAACTGGTTTTCTCTGACATGACTCTGGCAGGAGTAGAGACATAACATCATTACTATTTTATAGAGAAAGGAGTTCAGATTCTCCATCTTTCTTTTCTTCATTTTCTTTACTTTTTGTTGCATGTGCTTTCTTATTATGACAGTGATTTCATATTATCAGTCTCTGATGGAGAGAAAGATAGTCCTGCTTTGAATGTGGCAGTTCTTACTTGATCATTCTAATCTTGCTTTGTCCTCCACTTCTTCCCAACTGGACACTGCAGGACACTGCACTGCAAGATCACCTCTGATCCTGCTCCTGCACCTTCATGTCCGTAGGTGAGCTGACACACATATGTAGTCATTCTCAGAAAGCCTCCCTGCTCTGTAAATTCCAGCCTTAACATCACTTTTTGGGGAGAAACAAACATGTAAATATACCCCATCTCATCCAAACTAAATGTAATCCATGTGGGCACAGTTCTCCTTTTCCTTTTGTCAAACATCACATAGCCTGTGATTATTTCAGCTTTTCAATATAAGAATGCTTTTAACCAATTACATACCAATATAACATTTTTAAAACATTTTATAGAAATGCTGCTCAGGACTCCCTAGTGGCCTAGGGATAGTCTCAGTGCTATCACTGCTGCTGCCTGATTTTGATCCCTGACCACAGAGGTGACCCACATGGCACAGCAGACCTCTTCTGACCTGCTGCTCCCCTCAGCAGTGTATTTCACTCAGTCTACCTGGTCTGCTTCCCACTCTGTCTCTGGTGAGTCCTCTCACCCCCCCCCTTTTTTGGCTTGTTCCCAGTTTTTTTTTTGCTTAATTAATTAAAATTTATTTTTTTTCCTTTTTTTTTAAGATTTATTTATTTATGCTTACAGAACTGGGGTACAGGTCAGAGATGTGATGGGTGAGAGGATTCACCAGAGACAGAATAGGGAGCAGAACATGCAGATTGACAAAGTACACTGCTGAGGGGAGCAGCGGGCGGGTGAGGACAGGTCTGCCATGCCATGTGGGTCAGCTCCCTGGCAGGGGATCAAACTTGTGCTGCAGTGGCTTCCCAGAGCTTCATAATGCGGTGCTTTACCTAAACTGTTTCGCCACCAGGGAGAGCCTATATATACATTTTTTTTATAAAGAAACACTGACCACCACTTTCTTCAGTTTCATTAACTCTGCTGAATCACACTTAGCATATCCATGGTGTTGTGATAGCATCCCAGTAGAATAATTTTCTTAGAATATTTTGCCAAGTCAGACAGAATTAAAAAACGATTACTTATACTTTCCCTCTCTAATCCACTTATGCATTGTACAATTACTTAAGAAAAACTAGGAAAATAATTTACTCTGTCAAAATTAGTTGCTAAAAATGTTGTTATCAACAGAGTTTGGCCTGTAATGAATTGTCTAGTGATTCAAAGTGAAACAGCAGTCTCTGAGTCTTTCATTCACCCACAAAAAGCTAGCAGTGTGTCTTGTAGTAGTTGGCTTGGATTAACTTGGATATTTCTAAACACTATGAAATATATTTTTTCCTTAGATGAGAAACTCAAAAATATTGGCCCTCCCTGGTGTTGCAGTGGGTTAAAGCACAGCACTAAGAAGCTAAAGTCCACTTCAGCATGAGTTTGATCCC
>NW_004567103.1:19748750-19763823 GCF_000260355.1 Condylura cristata | reverse complement strand
ATATATATATATATATATATATATATATATATATATATGAAGTTAATTTTCTGTCCTTTTAGCAATGCAAAATGATGCCTAAGACTTCTTCCTTTTGACTTTAACCCTGGAATAGGGCCTTAACAGAACTGAGGAAGGGCCCAAAAAGGTAACAGAAAAAGCAGAGGGATGCCAGATAAAACTGTCCTGTAACGTGTGGCTTAAAACATGCAACAGACATGGGCCCTCCCTGGTGGCGCAGAGGGCTAAAGCACAGCAATAATCAGTAGCTTAAGTCACTTCAGCGTGAGTTCCCCGCGCTGGAGGTGACCCATATGGCACAGCAGACCTCTCTTGTCTCACTCGCTGCTCCCCTCAGCAGTGTACTTCATCTTCCAGTTCTGCTCCCCACTCTGTCTCTGGTGAAGCCTCTCACCGCCCTTGCACCTGTGGCATGCACCCTAGTTCTGTATGCATAAATAAATAAATGTTTAAAAAAATGCAACAAACATGACCCTCCTCAAACTTTCCATACGATCAGTCCGTATGGTTGGGAAGAAGCAAACAAGTAAAGAATGAAAAAAGTTATAGATTGTTTGCCCTCCACACACTTACAACTAATGTTGTTTGTTATGCATTCAATTACTTAGATGTTTCATGGAATTCTTTTTTTATAAAAAGCATGCTCTTGGGTGATCTTAATGAGCTCTATTTGTGTTAAGAAAATTATGGTATTAATGAAAAGGTTCTGGATGTTTTTTGAAGATTTTTGACTTGGTCCCCACTCTATTAAAAGCCTATCTTAATTTTGAAGGAGTAAGCAAAAAGAAAGTTAAAATTTCAAAGAAGTTTTTTAAATAGTTAAGCTATCTTGAGTTTATAGTCTGTGTAATTTATGCAAACTTCATAGCACAATGGTGTCTGTTGTCTAATCATTTTCTATGATTATTTTTTTAAAGATTTATTTATGCCTATATGAATTGGGGTACAGGGCAGAGGTGTGGGGGATTAAGAGGAATCGCCTGAGACAGTGGGGAGCAGAGCAGGCAGACTGAAATACACTGCTGAGGGGAGCAGCGGGTGTGTCAGGAGGCGTCTGCCCCGCCATGTGGGTCACCTCCCTGGCTGGGGATTAAGTCATGCTGAAGTGACTGTGAAGAGCTTCAGAGTGCTGCGCTTGAATTCATTGCTCACCAGGAAGGTCCTTAGATGGCTATTTAGACAGTGAAATACATATCTTTGAAATTTTATGAGTGAAGACAAATTTTAAAATTCTTGAACATTCTTTCTTAGTTTATCTGTGATTTGTTTGTTATTGATATACTCATTTTCAAGAAGAAATCATTCATTGTGATATATAAGTTTATTAACATATATTTTTTTTAAAGATTTTTATTATTTATTTGTATAGAACTGGGGTACAGGCCAGAGATGCGGAGGGTGAAAGGATTCACCAGAGACAGAGTGGGGAGCAGAACAGGCAGATCGACGAAGTACACTGCTGAGGGGAGCAGCGGGCGGGTCAGGAGAGGTCTGCCTCGCCATGTGGTCACCTCCGGGGCAGGCGGGAATCGAACTCATGCGGAAGTGGCTTCAGATTCTCAGTGCAGTGCTTTAACCCGCTGCGCCACCAGGGAGGGCCGTGATATATAAGTTTAAAAAAAATATTTAGTATGTTTGTGTTAAGATTTCCATTAATTACAAGTGGGGCAGCTTTAAGCACTCCTGGGAATATCATAAAATGGCTTACCATTTTCTGTACTGTAGTTACAAGTTTAAAACTAAAAATAAAAAACTCATATCTTTGATTTTGTGAAATAGAAAATTATTTCAGTAAACTCATATATAACAATACACAGGGAAGAACTGGCAATGAACACTTCAAGTAAAGCTCATTGAAAAAAATGAATCTGAACTCACATCAGTTCTGTATTATTTAAATGTCAGGTTACAAAGCAATTGTTTTGTTTGAGATTGTTAAATAGCATGATATTAATATAAAAAAAAATCCAGGCCATATTTTTAAGACAAATTGCTTAGTATTTTTCAACAAATTAGCTGGAAGAAATAAAAGAAGGTAGCCCACAGTATAAAGTGTATTTAAGAGGCAATTCAAATAAATGATTTGTGTTAAATTTATTTGGGTCCTGGTAAACAATGAACATAGAAGATATCTCCAAAATAGGGAACTCAAATAAGGACTAGACTTTTAAAGATAGTAAAATTATTAGATATTAGATGCACTAAATAGCATTGCTTGTATTTATATACATACATTTCTGTAGGCATGTGCATGTATATGGAATATTTATGGGTATAATTAAATAGTATATAGAATTTGCTTTAAAATAGCCCTGTGGGTGGTAAGTACCCATGTATTATAATTTTTTGAAGTTGGGTGATGGAGTCATTGAAGTTACATTTTCTTTACTTTTCTATTTTCTTCCCTTTCCTACTTCTTTGACATTTTAATAATAATGTAATAATATATATATTAATTTATTTCTCCCTTTTCTTTCTACACAAATGGAAACATAAATTTAATTAGAAAAATACAGTATTCCAAGTAGTAGAATGTTATCTAAAAGTAGAATCTTTCTATTTGGTATGATTTGGTTATATTTTGTCTGGGGATGCTTAAAATTTTTCTGTATAAATTAATGGCAATAACATTTAAAGACCCAAAAGTAACCTTCCAAATCATACCAATTTGGAGCATTCTATTTTTGGATAGTTGGGGAAACTTGTAAGCCCTTCCCACTTTAGGTCAATGGTGAAAACACAGAATGACAGTCAAAGGCATTCTTCCAGAAGTGTGGATCCTAGGAGGCATCCTTTTAGCCAAGAGGTCTATAATTAGAGTGAATTCTTAGCATGATGAAGCAGCCATCCTTTAATTTTATAAATTGTAATAATTTTGATTTAAAATGCCCTTCGATAGTACATACCACAGACTCCACCATTCCCTTTTGTTTACCAAAATTTTGCTCCCGATTTTATACCTAGCTATTTTATATTTCTGGGCTCAGACAAGTAACACCTTCTGTCCTGATCCTAATTAGGTCAAGATACTGTGTACAAAAAGGGATATGGTAAATATATCTATCTTGTCCCAATACACTTTCTCCCTCCTTCATTCACTATTCATGCATTCACTCATTCAGTCACTATTCGTTCACACTTTCACTGGATCTGCTTTGCAGCAGGCATACTCTTCTTATTAATTCAGAAGTCCTAGATGCACTTGCAACATGATCTGCACATCAGGGAGTTAAAATGTCAGAAGAGACAAACATGTGAATTCCTATGTCTGTCTCCAGGATGGCTGGAGGAATAGCTATGAGGGGTTGAATTGCTGTCCTTCTGCAATAGTGGTGCCTGGGGACTATGCCAATTTAGTTGACTCTCTCCTCTTCAAGGTCCATGAAATTATAAGGTCTTGTGCTGTTTGTAACAAATACTTGAAGGAAGCAAGGGGGACCATGAGTAATAGGATTCGAAACTCAGGAACTGTCCCTAATTTTCTGGCCAAGTCTGAGTCAATTTTCAGGCAGCAATACTTGGAATGACAATGCTGGAAGGCTGGACTACATTTGAAATAGGAACTTATATTCAGTTTTTCAACCAACCTGAAAGGGTTTTCAAAGCCTCTTCTAACTGTTTGGGAAATGAGTGTAGGGTTGGTGTGTATTCATATGCAATGGAAGGGGAGTTGTCCGCACAAGTACTGATTTCTTCAATGCCTTAAGCTTTGTAATTTTTTAAGCAATTCTTTTTTCCATCCAACCAGTGTTAACAATAGTTCTGCTTAATCACAGCCATTCAGCTAAATCCTTATTCCTTTCCCACAAAGAGATATAACCTCCGGTAATAATCTACTCCATATTTTTTTCTTCCTTTGTGTTGTGACTATCATTAAATATTGATTACATGCACTACCTGCTGGAAAAATTGTTGAATGTTATATTAGGAAGGAAAACTTTGACCACTTCCGGTAACAAGCTCACAACTGAGCATGTGTGTGTGTATTTTTATGTAAGCATATGTCTTTTTCTTTATAATTATGGTTATTTTGTATTTGTAATTGTATTTTTTTAACTGAGAGAACATTGTATATAAGTTCCAATAGTACATTTTCTTACCACACCTACACCAAGTTTTCAGTCACTGTCAACCACCAGCCACAGTCTCCTCTCCTCTCTCCCACCCTTCTTTTCCCCTCAAGTAACCACAATTCTGTGGTCAGATGCTAATGCTTTGTTTTTGTTTTCTTTATAGTCCACAAATGAGTGAAACTGTACAATATTTGTCTTTCTCCTTCTGACTTATTTCTCTTAGAATAATCCCCTAAAGCCCACTAATGTCAGAAATGGCAAGATTTCATTTTTTTTTTTTAAATGACGGAAGAATATTCCATTATGTGTAGATACCACAACTCCTGTCTTTGTCCTCTGTTGTGGAACACTTGGGCCATGTTTAAATCTTGTTCTACTGTGAAAATGAGCTTATGAGTGCATTATTTTCATAGTCTTCAGGTAAATACCCATGTCACCATTTTGGTTACTCACAGTTCTGCATTCCTATATGTAGGTTAGAACTTCTCGGTCAGTTTATTCATAGCAAAATCTTAACAAGGTGCCTTTCAAATCAACTAAGAACAGAAAGTGTGATCACCCTGGGAAGGATATGCATCATGTGGTATGTCTGGGAGGGCCAAGGAGGCCGAGGACTGATGCATGACAAGGAACCCCAGAAGCTAATCAGTGGAACGCTGTGTTGATCACATTAGAATCACAGCCTGGGGTCTGGGGTCTGATTTTGATTATAATATTTGGTCATCAAGCAGATGAGAATTTTCTGGTCAGCAAACGCATGTCCCCCCAAAGCCCTAGGTGACAAAAACACGTTTTTTAGTGTTACCCATCTTTTATTCCTTATCCGCCTTCCCCACATGGCTGATGCTGTATGATTATTCTATCAATTAAAAAGGCCACGATCTTGCTCTTCAGCAGCACCCAAAACTGTGGAGCCTGCTCCCCGACTCCTGCTTATCTGTGGTGTTGCTGACACAAGTCCTATTTCCAGTGTTAGGAGAAACCTCCATACTGTTCTCCACAATGACTGTACCAAACTGCTTTTCTGTCAGCAGTGGACAAGGGTTCCTTTTTCTCCACATCTTGTCACAATTATATTCATGTCTTATTAGTATAAAATACTAGATTAATATGTAACTCTAAACTAGAAATATCTATACATCTTTGTGTAATAGTTTTAGCAATGGTTATAGCTTTTATAATTATGACCTTTTGCAAATATATATTAATGCATTAAGCAGTTAGTTAACATTTCCACGCATGTACTGTGTACTATATTCTAAGTCACTGTCTTCTTTTGATTTATTTTTATTTGGAAGCCCTACTTAATTAAATAAATATTCAACTGAAAAATACTGCTATGGACATAACCAGATGATTCATGAGGATTAATGTTTATAGAGCAAGCTTTTAGATTAGCATTTTAAAAGCCACTATATATAAAACTAAAATCGAACCAAGTTGCATAAGATATTAGCTAGAAAAAAATTTGAAAGAGAAACTAGAAAACTCTTATAGGTCAAACAGATTATTTATGTCCATATTGCTTTTCATAGCAATGTGGACTCAGTATATTAGTAGTGTTGCCTCAGAGAAAATTCAGTACATTTCTCCAAAGCTTCCTATTTTTTTACTCCCCATTCTGCAAATAGTTGGTAGCTGTGCTAATCCAAGGTTGCCATTCAACTACAAACACCAAGAGCAAAAAACAAAAGTCAGTCTGTCAAGAATACCAGAGGAGATTTTGTAGTCTCTGAAATACTCTGATTTTGTTCTATACTGTCTCCTCCTATATTTTTACTTTCTTTTAAACTCAATGTAAGAAATATTAAGCTACATTTCCAGCAAAAATTTAAATAGTTTTGCAGGCTAAGATTTTTACCAGTGTAATAGGCAAGGAAAAGAGGTATAGAAAGAGAAAATTGAGGAAATATTTTATCAATTTTATGGAATATGAGAATGAACACTGTTATTGCAATTTAGCCAAATTTTAGTGAAGTGAATCATCTAATTTACAATTGCTTTGAGGATTTTAAGAATGAAATTATTCTGGTAAATATATATGTATAATTATTTAGGTTTAGGCTCTTCATGAAATAATTAAATATATATTCCTCTTATTCAGCTTTATAGTATTAGCCAGGGGTTCAATAGGTACTTCTAAAGATCTAATCTATTAACACATAAGATTAGGGAGATGACTTGAGATTGTTTTGAACAGAGCACTTGGGCTTCTCCAAAGTGCTTTATGCCATCAGGCTATACCATCTGAATGTGCCTGGTCTCAAAAGCTGTGCAAAGTTTGGTCTGGTTAGTAGTTGGTTGGGAGAGAGGTATTGCCACTCCCTGTTATTCTCTTGATAATTTCCACTTCCTTCTGTTTCTTTTTTAGTTCAAATAACTGGCTAAGGACATTATGTAGGTTTCAGATGTTCAACCTTATAAATCAACATCTGTCTATATAAATTAAATGACCACCAAATGCTAAGTGGAGACTTCTGAAAGCAGGTAACTATTAAAATGGTCTCAGTTGGGCTAATGGGACCCAACATGCAATGGAGCCAGATGACCATGCCCGGCCAACCCTGTAGAGGTCTACTCCAAAACCCGAGCCATGTACCCAGAGGGGGCAGTGGACACCAAGTCATATGATTTGGTCGTAATTGTCAATGAGTTCAGAATGATGTTCCCATTTGGTGGCTTTTCTTATGTACCTTGTGGTTTCCACCCTCATAAATCCCCCCTTCCCCTAGAGTGGGGGTTGGAAGGAGTGTAGGAAAAAGGGAAGAGATGTAACTTCGACTTACATTAAAAAGTTGTGTACTCCAGGGCCTCCCTGATGGCCAAAAAGGTTAAGTCTCCACACTATAAAGCTGTCCCCAGCCACTACTGCAGGAATTTGATCCCCAGCCAGGGAGGTGACCCACATGGCACAGCAGACCTCTCCTGACCCGCCCACGGCTCCCCTCAGCAGTGTATTTCAGTACATCTGTCTGTTCTGCTCCCTACTCTGGTGAGCCTCTACCTCAGCTCTTGTATGCATATGTAGTCTTTTTTAAGAGGAAGTTGTTTATATCTTTTTTGATTGCTGAGTATAAAATAAAAAAAAATAGGAAGGTGTATATCATGATTGCAATCTGTCTACAATAAAGTCTTCATATTTCTTCCAAAATTTTCTCTCAGTTTTGGTTGACTGCATGACGTTCACCACAACCATCCATCATCATGCAGACTTCTTTGATAATGAGGAAGCCTTCCTTTGAGAATGGTTAAAAAATAATATTTTGTTAAAAGAAAAAAATACTGGAAACCAATGCATTCTGAAAATATTAATCCCTTTTATATGCAAATGTGTTACTTACAAGCTACAAAAAATAAAGAGAATTGATCATTCAAAAAAAATACATCAGTATAAACAAGCTTGTGTACTGGTGTGCCATTTCCAAAGAGACTGCCAGGTAGAAAATCAAGCAGAGACAAGCAGATTGGAAAACCTTTGGCTAAAAAGAGCAAGAATGCTAGGGGCCTCCCCATGGAGGAGTCTGACAGCCAGGTTTTTAGCTAAGGATGCAGAGACAGGGTCAGGGAATCTGAAGCTTTGGCAGAAAGAATGTCCTGCAAATGGACTTTCACAAATTCACAGTGGGATGTAGATGGTGGCTTCAATTTGGACTCTCAGAATTTCTTAATGATTCTTTTACTAATATTTAAGGTTGTCCTTAGGATTTTTCTGTCATTATAAATGACTTAGCTACTCAGAGTACTTTTCATTTCTGAATATAAAGTTAAGCTTATAGTGCAAAGCTTTTAGCTAAATACATTCCTTTCTAATTGTAGGTTTCCCAAAAATTCAAAGTAAGTAGCCTCTAACCTTTCATGAAGTAGGAACCTTTCATGAAGTAGGAAACTCTTGTTGAAATTCTTGATATATTTTCCATGCTAACCTATAAAAATAACTCAGGACTCACTGGGATCAGAGTTTAGTAGGCAGAAAGTCTGTTTTTTCCCACCAACATTCTTTTTGATAATCAAGTTTATGATTGAGTTAGGGAGCATTTTGAAGAGAAATGATTCAAAATGTTATAAATGAGACCTGCAAAAAATTTTTGAAAGGAACACACTTCTGAGAGGTGTAGCAAGGAAAATGAACTGTCTCCAAATTACTTTTAGCTAAAGCTTTTAAACATGTTATATGAAAACACTGGGAAACTTAATTGTCCGGTGAGTAAGTGGTATAATGTTTTATTATTTCAATCTGTTTGATTAATACTGAAGTTATTTATCTTCAAGATGCAAGTAATATATTTCCTATTAACTCTATTCCCTGTACAAGTGTTCTGAAAGCATAGATAGGACCGAAGTATATGATTCCCTACATGGAGTCACATCATCTGGCAAATGAGGCACTCTCACTGGAATTCCCCACCAATCACAGGAAAGAGCTGAAATTTCCAACAGAAAACTGACAAATATATGCAAAGAACACTTATTATCATGGATATTAATAGGCCAGAGTAGAGAGAATGCCTCTATAACCCACAAGAAACCTTTCCAAATGGATCACATATACCATTTGCAAGCATAAATATAAATAGAGTAATACTTATCTTTGACATTTGTAGCTACCTGCCATAATAATTGCAGTAATCATTTAAAGGCAATTCATTTTTTGAATCCTTCTGTGAAAAATATTATGAAGTTATTCTGTTCAATAAACAATAAGTAGATAAATGCCATTTGTGCTAGTGTACCAAAGAGTGATATTAAAATTCAAGTATGAAGCCCTGTCAAATAGGAGATTGTATCACAAACATCTCATAACTTTCAAAGCATGAGTTACATCTGTGATGAAAGTATAATGGAGAGGAATTTTGATATGAAAGCTGTTGGGTGAAGGAAAAACAAATATTAAATTAGTATAAAGCTATTCTTTCTACTTGACAGCTACTAAGTTATTTTTTTAAAATATTACACTGTGGGGCCCTTCCTGGTGGCGCAGTAGGTTAAAGCGCAGCACTAAGAAGTTAAAGTCACTTCAGCATGAGTTCAATTCCCACCCCAAAGTTGATCCACATGGTGTAGGCAGACCACTCCTGCCCCACCTGCTACTCCCCTCAGCAGTGTACTTCCTCAATCTGCCTGTTATGCTCCCCACTTTATCTCTGGTAAATCCTCTTACCACCCCTACACCTCTGGCTTGTACCCCAGTTCTATATGCATAAATAAATAAATCTTTAAAAAAGAATTTCATGGTAAGTGAAGTTAAACTATTAAGTTCCATGTAATTCTAAAGAAAATGAGAAAAGTGAAATCAAAACCCAGGGAGAGAAATTAGTAACAGAATTTTATCAGAAATTTTCTAATCTTTTTTTTTCTTTTTAAGATTTTTTAATTTTATTTGTACATACAGAACTGGGGTACAGGCCAGAAGCTCAGGGGCGGTGAGAGGCTTCACCAGAGACAGAGTGGGGAGCAGAACAGGCAGATCGACGAAGTACACTGCTGAGGGGAGCAGCGGGCAGGTCAGGAGATGTCTGCCCCGCCATGTGGTCACCTCCGGGGCAGGCGGGAATCGAACTCATGTGGAAGTGGCTTTAGCTTCTCAGTGCAGTGCTTTAACCCGCTGCGCCACCAGGGAGGGCCAGAAGTTTTCTAATCTTTATTAGAAAATTCATTGAATCACAAAACAAATACACTTGTGTCTAGCAAAAATTATCCATTTTGTTTACTAAAATATAAACAAAAGAAGAACTTTCAAGAGGAATCTCTTCCATCACCTTTATTTACACACTCTAAACTCCAATCTGATTAGATCTAAATGAGTTGCAGGAAACTATATACAGAGTGCTTCATTTTCAATTTTTAAAGTATTATATTTGAATAGTTTCAGGTACTGCTGAGAAGCACGGTGCAATGTTCTTGTTGCCAACAATATTTTTACATTGACACTGCAAGATTACTAAAATCCACATATATACTTATCACATTGTCAATGCAGAATTATTTAAAACTAAATTTTGTTCATTTTGCTAAGTCCATTAAACAAAAACAGTTACCAGTGAGGGATAGGTGCATTGACTAAGTCACTTATTTCAGCAAGAATAGTGTAACAGATTTCACCAGTACCAGAGAGTATTTTGAAAAATTAGAGCAAAATGTAAATAATTTAATCAAGATTTAAAGAATTCTCAATGCCTGGAACACACAGGGTGTGGAATGAAGACTAGAATAAATGAAGATACAAAGCAGTTGGAATTTAAAACCATGTTTGATCTAGAAGAAGCAATTTCAGCATAAAAAATTACGATAATTTAGTTTTAAATAATTGCGCATTGACAATGTGATAAGTATATATGTGGATTTTTACACCCCAGGAGAAATTAGTTAAATTTGAAATATTTCAATTTAGTTAAATTCAAATTGTTCCCAAAAAATACACTCTAAAATCAGTTAGGGAAAAGCTCAAATTCCCTAATTAGTTGCTTTGACCTACGTTACAAATATTCTTATCTGTATGTCAAGGAATTGTGGAAATATGAGGGATATTAAAGTCTTCACGAGTAGTTTTTTGTTGCTCGATGAACATGTACAGGACCGAGACACATTTAAACATCTTGACCCTGGCATCAAAGACACACAGGAACCAAAGTAGCTGGACAGCGAGACTTTATGCTCAACTTTGAAGCAGCAGTTACAGTTCAGATCACTCTATTTTAGCCCTTTTACAGAGGCTAACTGATGCCACCAAAAGAATATTGTCATATGGGCTTTCGAGTAAATTGGCAAGATATTAGTTAGAATGAATTAAAAGAAAGGTGAGCGCTCAAGTGTACAGTAACAGTTGTAGCACTTTTGAGCCCTTTCCTGGAGTGGCTATATTTTGGTGTTTGAGATTTTGATCAAGGATTTGCTTTCACTGGTGCTTACTAATATGTGCAAACTATTGATTTCTCATCTTCCTTCTGTCTTAGAGGAAACAATCAGATAACTATGAAAAATAAAGTTGACTCCTTCAATTCGTAAGTGAGGTAAGCAGTAATCGTATATACTCATTTTTTTCTTCTATTGCAATGTGTACAATTAAATAGACTGAATATTTAAAGTAAATACTTAGCGAGGAAGCTCATGTAAGAGATATCTCACTTTTGACTCGTCTTTGAGTGTCCAGATTGCCAGATCCCAGCAGTAAAGATTATCTTGAAAATATCTTTATGTCAGGTACTCTAATCCCTTTATGGTACTTTTTTTGTAACAGAGATTTATTTATTTATGCACACAGAAATGAGGTACAAGCCAGAGGTGCAGGGGGCAGTGAGAGGATTCACCCAAGACAGAGTGGGGAACAGAACAGGCAGATGGACCGAAGTACACTGCCGAGGGGAGCAGTGGGCGGGTCAGGAGTTTGCTGTGCCTCGGAGCCCTGATGGAAATCGACTGAAGAGGCTGCAGCTAGCTTGCAATGCTGCATCCTAACCATTGCACCATCAGGAGGGCCCCTTTATGGTACTTAAGAAAGAATAACAATTTAGAAAGGTCAAATATTCCCCTGTGAGTCATGGTTCTACTTAAAGGCTTAACTAGACATTAAGACTTGGCAACCTTTGTACTTCTATAGCAGCACTAGATTCATGACAGAAATTGTCACTTGTCTATACCTGCTCGTTATGCCTTCCCATCCCATTAATTCGCTCCTTCTAATAATGAATAGACAAAAAAGTATTATGACTGCCCACCAAATGTGTCAAGTGTCTGAGTGAGAAATTCAGACTCAGCCAATGTATTTTATAGTAGTAGTTGAGAAGAATTCAAAACACCACAAGTCATGGTAAGGCTAGCTGACCAATATTTGGTCCTTATGTTTTAAGGATTTATTTATTTATGCATACAAGAACTGGCATACAGACTAGAGGTGGGGGGACAGGTTGGGGGTTGAAAGAGTTCACTAGAGACAGAGTAAAGAACAGAATAGGCAGAATGAAATATACCGCTGAGGGGAGCAGCAGGTGGGTCAGTGGAGGTCTGCTGTGCCATGTGGGTCAGCTCCCTGGCTGAGGATGGAACTTGTGCTGCAGTGGCTGTGGATAGCTTCATAGTGCTCTGCTTTAACCTCTTGTGCCACGAGGGAGGGCCCTTTATAAGAGTCTTAAGTTGTACATATTTAACTAGAGAATATTATACTTGTTCTTAGAATGGAGTTGATTATAACTTGATATATGAAATCACAATTATTTTAAAAGAATCATTCATAGTGACAAAGATATTACATTAAGAAATCTTTGAATCCCAGATTTATAAGCACAAAAAACTGGTTGAGGAAATTAATAGGCTTTAAAGAGAGACTTTACTTTGGCCAAAAAAAAAAAAAAAAAAAAAGGATGTCTTAGAAGCTGGAAGCAAGGGCTCAGAGAACAAGAGCTGATAGTGTTGGTGAATAATGCTAAGAGGGAAGGACTAAGTCTAAGCAAGGAACTGACAATGTGTTCCTAGCTGGATTTCAAAGTTGCCTCAGATCTATAATTCTTATTTGTTCTCTGTTTTCTCTCCTTTTGATATAGTAGCTTGCTTATGCAAACCCTATCATTGTAATTTTGGTGCAGCATGTGCGTGTGTGTGTGTGTGTGTGTGTGTGTGTGTGTGTGTGGATAGTGTATTTGTTTATTTACTTGATAAGGGTTTACATCACAATTCCATACTCAAGGTGTTATATTCAAGAAATTGTCACTGAGGAATATCATCTAAGAGAAGCAGTTAAGATAATGGGATCCTAGACTTCAAAGCCAACTCCACACTGGATGAGCCTTGAGGACAGTATTGGGGTAGGGTGGGGTGGGGGGAGAATAAGTGCATTTGCATGTGAGAGAATTGTGAATTGTTGCTGCCTACAGGAATAGCAGTAGACTGTATTTTCAAGATGGCTGCACCAAACTATATGCCATCCAATGTGCTATTCCTATAGTTGGGATCTATGTCCCAATGCTACGAACTTGCTGGACTTTGTGACTTCCTCAACCAGAAGTATAGAAGGGAAGGGACACTATGTAACTTCTGAGAGTTGACCATAAAAATGCCATATACCCAGACTTCACTTTTAGAGACTTGTTTTTAGCAGACACTTGTACACTATGAGGAAGCCAAAACCAGCTGTTACAGAGAACACAGGTCCCATGTAGATGTCCTTTTTGAAACCCTACCTGAGATCCAAGAGGTAGCTGCCATTAACACCCTGGGATTTGAGTGAAGACAAAGCCATTTTGTTTCACACCATGCATCAATTTAGCTCAGCCTATGAGTTCACCCAGCTAAGGCCCCAGAGACAAGATTTTCAGGCTGTGTGCTATTATTATTACTCATCTGCAGAATTCATTTCACTATAAAAGCATTGCTTGATGCTAGCAAATCTGGTGTGATTTGGTACACAGCAATGTATAATTGATAAACTCAGTAATTTTGAGAAACTAAGCTAATACATTTCCCATTATATATTTAAGTGATTTTTAAAATCATAAATATATAATTTATAAAATTAAATGTATATTTTTTTATCAGTATGTTTTCCTAAAAATAGGAGACTTGTCAAACATTTGTCATGTGTTTTTTTAAAACATGAGTATGTTTTTCTTTGACAAGATAGGAAATCTAGCATTAGTTTTTCTCATAAACTAAAATTTTTCTGATATTTTCTTTACAAATATTATACTAATATAGTAGTGTTTTTGAAAATCTCTTTTCATGGCATTTTGGAACATTAAAACATTGGGTAGATATATTATGGAATAGGCCTAAATTGTACCTACCCTCTAACTACTCAAATTGTTAGAGATGTTTTTGATTATTTGATAGCTTGTGAAGTTTAGTTCTGCTATCATTAGGTTCAGGAACAGAGTGAGCATATGAATCAGAGACTCAATTCAAACACCACTATAAATCTTAGGTAAACACCATATGCAATTTACAAAAATCATTTTTTTAATGGTGCAATTTTTTTCAGTTTAAGGACAGTAATAAAATGAAAATTTTTAAAATTAATTATGGAGCATTATTTTATATTTTTGTTAACACTTTGACACTACAGGATTTCTTCCTTTCTCTCTTTAGGGGTGGTCACTCTCGCTCTCCTCCACCAAAGCATCCATAGTCCTCTGCCATAGTCCTTCGTGCTCCCCCTCTTCCCCAAATAATTAAATTCTAGCTAATAAAGTTTTGTCCCAGAGGACAAGGCAAACTGGCAGCTCAAACAGAATGTTCAGGAGACACCTAAGTAAGAGCTTATAGCAGGTAGCAGACAACAGTCTTAAAAATGGGCTTGTTGCTACTGAATGTCCCTACCGGATGGTAGCACCAGCCAAATAGCACCAATGTTCCAATTTTCAAGGCTGGTCTTTTTGGCTTTAGTCACTTCGGCCCCTCCCTCCAAATATACATTGTTTTTAAATTGTTATATTTTCCCCTGACCCCTTATTTGGTTTTCCTATATTTCTCCTATAAGTGAAAGCATTAGATATAGTTTCCTTTTTTTAAAAAGATTTATTTTATTTATGTTCATAGAATGGGGGTATAGGCCAGTGGTGTGATGTGTGAGAGGATTCATTAGAGACAGAGCGGGGAGCAGAGCAGGCAGATGGACTGAAAAATACTGCTAAGGGTAGCTGCGGGTGGGTCAGGAGAGGTCTGCTATGCCATGTGGGTCACCTCCCTGGCCAGGGATGGAACTCGTGCTTCATTGGCTTTGGCTCGCTTCATAATGCGGTGCTTTAACATGTTGCACCACCAGGGGGAGCTCCATATACGTTTCTTTTTTTTCTGTCTTATTTCACCAATTGTATTGGTGCTAAATCCATAGATTTTTGCCATCAGTGGCAAGTAACGTTGAATGGTAATGTACTCCAGCACGGGTGTCTATGGTATTCTTATTGCTGAACTTTCAAGGCCATACTAGCTCCAGAGGGCAAACAAAATAAGAATTGTAGAAAAAAATTATCTTGTTATCTTTTTTTTTTTTT
>NW_004567103.1:19678624-19748590 GCF_000260355.1 Condylura cristata | reverse complement strand
ATCGAACTCATGCGGAAGCGGCTTTAGATTCTCAGTGCTGTGCTTTAACCCGCTGCGCCACCAGGGAGGGCCTATCTTGTTATCTTTTATAACATACATTTTGGTGCATTTAGACATTCTTCTAAAACTTAATAATATTTTATCGATATTGTAAATTTACACCATAATAATTTGCTCTCCATTAACTAGACTATCTTAAAAGAATCAAGATATTCTCACAGTCATCTTTTTGAGTTAATGGGAGAAGCAAATGCTTTTCGCATCTTTCTTTGAAGAGAAACATACATTTGTTATAATTGGGAATGTTTCCAACAGTAATTTAACATTTTTGAAACAGTTTAGAAAGAAGACTTTCCAAATGTCAGACATTTTATTTGGTTAGCTTTCCTAAAATTTTAATTAGTGGCAGATCTTTGGTATGTAATTTGTTAGCATCCCATTAGTTCATCCACGTTTTAAAAAAAAACCATATCTGTTCTCTTTCCACTAACACTGTCATCTAATTGCCTGTCAATTTAAGTAATGCCATCTCATAAATGATGCCGAATTGCCTCCTAAAAAATAAATCTTTATCCCATTATACTACAACAATTTTGTACAAGTGCTCAGATTTTATGATGGCTATCAACTTGTTTTTAATTAAGTGATTTTCAAAGTCTCCTGAGACGTTTACATACTTTTATTTCATTTGACCATTTAATAAGACTTATTTTGAGATAATTTTTCTTAAATTTTATATTTCATATATAAAATTAATCTAATTTTGCAATCCTAAATCTTTTATAGTAGTGCAGGTACTACATTTAATCTATGACTACAGAGAAATATTTATGCATTGTATGTGCCTAATGATGGAATTGTCTGCTTATGCATTTTATATGATGTGTCTATTTTACTATTACAATCTTTTGATCATGATAAAAGCAATGAAAGCACCTGTGTTATTAGTACCTATATATAAGTGGATATCTCTTGTGTGTGCATATATGCATATATAAATATAGGTATATGTGTATGTTATGCACAAATAAGTAATGTATCTTCTAAATCCCAAACATTTTAACTATTGTTTGTGGTCTTTATAAAACAATGGTAAATACCAGAGTATTGTATCATTACCGAAGAACACTATCCATTATTTCAGCAGCTTCTTCTTTTGGTTTGGCATTTCTCATAACACTAAGGGTGCTAATAAACTTTCATAGGAGTTGGTCATGTTTGGATTAATTTCTGTCTGTGATACTTAACAAAATAAAAAAGAACTTTTTATGACTTGAATCTGTACTCCTATGTTCATTAATTTTTCTCTAAAGAGTGATCTAACTTCTGTGTGTGTGTATCTACATCCTTGACTATAAATCTAGCTAATTTTTTACATCACAACATATTGACTATAAAATAAACTAAAAGATAGGCAAGAAATGTTGAATTAAGTATCATGTTGAAAATAAAAGATCAAAGTGATAATTTATCAAACAGTTATTTGTATAATTCCAAGGAACTACAGAAGCAAACACATCAAAACAGAAAAAGCAATGGAATAATATGTATTCAAATAGTTCAGTAGTGCCATGTAAAGGTTATTCACAAGTGTCATGCTGGTTTCAGTTACTCCTTTTTACAATACTGATTTGACATTTTATTGCACTCAAGACAACAGCAACGATATACTGAAATGAAACCTGTCTTCATCATACTATCTTTTTGAAAGCAACCCATGACGTATTTTAACTGCAGAGAATGCTGGCATCTGTCACATATAGCAATAGGGAAAAGGAAACAAAGAAAGGAGAGAGGAAAAAAGAAGGGAAAGGAAGACACAGAGAATTAGTAAATGTCATCCTTCATATACATTGTCCACTTGAAATTCAGAATGTCCATCATCCATGTGAGACGCTTACTACTGTCCTTAAAGAAAAAGAGGGGCTTGGGGAACTAGGTAGTTTATTCTGATAAAAAGCAGGGATGGCACTTGTGTAGCTTTTAAATTCCTGAAATCTACACATAACAGCATTCAGCCTGACCATTGATGCATGGTGTGACAAAGTCTGATTAACATCTGAAATAAATATAATAGCATTTGCTTATTTTAACAAAAATATGCCAAAACTGACACTGACTGCCTAATATTCCCTTTCACCTTGTGATCCTACTATGAGAAGAAACTACTAGGAGTGAAAAAAAAAAAAGATTAATGCAGAGACAACAGAGATAAAGGGAAGAGAAGGTATTGGTGAGGAAGTGAGTCAGGAAATACCAGAAAATGAGCTGCTCCTGATGTGTGTGTGTGCATGCACGTGCCTGTGTGTGTTAGCACTGCACAAGAACCACAAATGGTGATGCTTTCTGAGGTTAGCCCTTCTAAATTACAACTGTAATCATCTTTTTCAATAACGCAGGCCAAAGTAATTTACATAAAAAATAAACAAAATCAAATTCCAAATATTATTATTACATTAAAAATATATAAGGATGTAGGGCTCTCCCTGATGGCACAACAAGTTAAAGCACTGCATTATGAAGCTCTCAGAAGCCACTGCAGCACGAGTTTGATCCCCGGCTAGGGAGCTGACCCGCATGGCACAGCAGACCTCTCCTGACCTGCCCGCTGCTCCCCTCAGCAGTGTACTTTGTCCATCTGCCTTTTCTGCACCCCACTTTGTCTCTAGTGAATCCTCTTGCCCACCTTGCCTCTGGCCTGTACCCCAGTTCTGTATGTATAAATAAATAAATCTTTTTTTTAAAATTTAGTGATTCCTATTAACATTCACCACCCTTTTGAGGACCAGTCATTTAGTCTTGTTAAATCAGGGACTCATCTCTGAAAAGGGAAACGGTAGGTGGCATAATACAAATAGAGGTGAATTCTATGCTTTTGTGAAATCCTTAGAAATGAATCAGAATATCTGTGCAATGGGAGGTAGACAGATATGTTGGTGAAGTTGTTATACGTCAAACTTCAGCATTCTTTTCTCATACACTTTGATCAGTAAGGTTCTTTTGAGAGCCACTATGCAAGGTTTCCTTTCCCCCTCCAGGAGTAGCTGAGTCTAAGGTGTGTTGGGGAAAGTCAGGAGCGGCCAAGCAGACCAAAGGAGAGACAGCACAGACCCCCTCACCGGCTCAAATCAACTAGCTTCCCAATTGTTCATTTGGATTCCCATGCTTATGCAGGCATACAATGCCGCTGAGATTAATTTTATCACACAGGAAATGTAAGAGTATGTAATCTGAATTGGATTAAACCAGAAGCAACATTTGAGGTAAATTTTAGCCTCAGTAGTTATGGAAAATGACTTAGCAATCTTCAGCTACTTCAAGAATGAGAATTAATTTTAAAAACTGTGGAGTGAGATAAAGGGCAGAGTGCACAATAAGAACTTTAATATACAGGATATTGCTGTAGCTAATTGAGGCTCAATGCAGTTGGCTGCCTTTGATATCCAATACAGCATCTAGTAGAGATACTCCCCATCCAGAGGTGCAGAGTGGAATATTTAATCCAACAATTTCTACTTGTTACTGCTTGAGTGCTTCTTGGAAAATTCAGTAACCAGAACCCATGGCTTTATCAAGTCATGACCCAGGATATGTCTGTGCTCAGAGAATGCTCAAGAAGAACATTTCAAGGGCTTCTATTAGAAGTACTGAAGTGAGTAGGAAATGGCAAGAAGTTTAATCAGAGAACCACCAGTGTCAGCGAAAGCCCGCTGGTGCGCAATTCAAAGTCTACTCACTAAAATGATGGTATCCTGTAGTCTACAAAGAGATAGCCAGCCACAACTTGCTAAAATAAAATAACAACAATAACAATACAGAAAGGGGAGTCACAGGTATAAGCTTCACCCTCTGTCATAACTCTTCAGAAACGTCTTTGAGGACTGGTCTTCAATTGCAAGAAAAAAAAAAGCAAAAAATAAGTGGGACAACATCAACTAAAAAGCCTCTGTTCAGTGCAAGAAACTTTCATGAACTGAAAAGACACCCTACAGAATGGGAGAAAATAGTTGCTCATCATACCCCAGACAAGGAGCTAAATCCTAGATTTACAAAGAACTCACATGACTCAACAAAAAGAAAGCAAATAGACCAATAAAAAAATAGAGCTCAATAGACATTTCTCATTCATTTCTTAAAATATAACCTTAAGTTAAAATAATGGAAACTTGTAATCTTTGTTTATGTTTCTTGTTATCAATGATATGCATAAATAACACAGCTCTCAAGTATTAAGAATTATACCTCTTTCATTTTATTTTAACTTAATGAAGATTTTGAAGGAAAAAAAAAAAAAACTAGTGTGAACTGAATTACGATGTAAAGGCCAAAACTATGAGGACTAACTGGATGAAATACATGGATTTTATCCCAAACTAAAGTCAACATAACAACTGTTTCCAGTTCAGGAGACAACTGACAAGTAAACATTTTACAAAATCATCCATTCTTAGTACCTTTTGGCACCATGCAGAAAAAATTGGAGTGAATCATGCGTATCTATCTTCCTCTATATGTAGATACATATCAGTGGAATGAAGGACACCTGGGGTTAGAAATGATTAGAACAATTGGTAGCAATGCAAATGTGTTTTCTGAGGGGCGGTCTTCCTCTTGGAAAAATTTTACAACAGAAAACAGAGGGGGCAACAAAATTGTATAGATTCAAAGATTCTTTGGTTTCTAGAAGTAAAGCCTGACACGTCAAAAATGAGTCTATATTCCCCAGCGTGGAGCAAGACTTTTCGGTCCTTTCCAAATATTCTAGACCCATCCTGAGACCAGACAACTGCAAAGTAAAGCAGAGATGGCTTTGTGACTCTGAATTTTGTTTGGCAAAGGGAGAACAAATGTTTTATTTGTGGGGAAACTTTCAATACAATAATGAAGAAAACAAGACTTGTGAAGCTCTAAAAATAAATCAGATCATAATGGTGATGTGTGCTCAGGCTTCTGTTTCTGTGAATTATGCTCATCTCCTTTTAGAAAGTAGGTCTAACATCAGAAAAGACTCACTATTTTACTTTTAGCATGGCTTGCTTTGAGTTAGTTACACACAAAAAAATTAACAAGAAGTATTTGATTCAGATTTGTTTCTCCCTGAAGCCAAATTTGTGAGTGCATCATTCTCCTGGGTCTCAGTGATTCATTCTCTTTAATCCTTTTGTTTGGTTTCTTTGCCTACTTTCATTAAGCATAAAGTAGGTCTGTCTTCTTTTCTTCTTACAAGTATGGAAGCAGAGAAGACATATCTGTTCTTGTCTATACTCAAGACCCATCTGGTGGTAAGTAAGTTGGTGAAGATTTTGTATCAAAGCAGAGGGCAAATGCTTAGAGTGAGAGCTCAAAGATCTTAGGAAAAGCCTGAATGGACATAGAGTTCCAATTAGCCCATCTTCTTGCAGACCAATTTAGCTTATATTTGTAATTTTTGTTTGGGCTCTGTTTCATCTGAATACTTTCCAAAATGTCAAGTAGATGGTGTGCCTCCTGTTACAGTCAGGCCTCATGGGATCTATAATCAGACCTCATGGGCAGCCAGTTAGGGGATGTTGCACTTGATCTGTTGACCTATGGGTTCACTGGCAAACACAGAAAGGAGGAGTCAAAGCATGACCCTTGTTATTTTGCTAAAATTGATTTAATTATTGCTATGACTCTGGTCTAGGATTCTTGGACTCTGAATGGAAATTAGTTGAACCAGCTTTTTATTTTTCTTGGAATTTTTCCTACAGTGTGTGGACATTCTGCATGAACAGAGAGAATGAGTTTTTTGCATTTCGACCCTGACCATGATTGGTGGTTAACCTCACTCACCCTCTTAAGAACAATGACATATGAGCGATCTCTTCTTGTGTCTTTGTGATGTTTGGTAGTGTTATTTTGGTGATAATTTTATGTACTGTAAAACAGTGGCTATTCTTTTTCTAACTCAGAATTTTTACTCTCAAGTTTTTAAGTATATAATCTTGACGCAAGGCCATTTGTAATTGGAGTTAACACTAGGACTTGGAAATTCAGGCTAAAAAACAATTTATATGAACATTTGCTATACTGGCTTTTTAAAAATCACCCACTCGAGTATTTAATGGTCACCTATAGCAATGGGGATCTATATAAGCAAATAGATACAAGAACTGGGGTAGAGGCCAGAGGCACATGGAGGTCAGAGGATTCACCAGGGAAAGAGTGGGAAGCAGAACAGGCAGATAGACTGAAATACACTGCTGAGGGGAGTAGTGGGTGAGACAGGAGAGGTCTGCTGTGCCGTGTGAGTCAGCAATTGAACTCCTGCTGCAGTGATTGCCAGTGGCTTCTTAGTGCTGAGACTTAACCCCTTGCACCATTAAGGAAGCCAGGCAATGGGAATTTAATATTAAGAAAAAGAACTCTTACTGCTCATTGGCAGTGGATGTGATTGCATTTTCTATCTACAAGAGTATCTGAGATCTGCGAGGAATCTTTGAGATTCCGCATCAGAAGAGGCTCTTGGAGAAGTCCTAGCAAGACTGTGGTAGTCCCATATAGCTTAGTGTGATTGTTGCTTATCGTATTCATATACTGAGAAGCCAATTCCACACAAACACTAATCACTGTTTTTCTACCTCCATGAAATGAAAATAATTTGAGAAAAAATAATACTTATTAAAAAGTTAAGGTTTGTCATTGTGTCAGTGAAGAGCTGAGACATCTATAGTTCTGAAAATCTTAAGTATTCTCATCTCATTACAAGTAATCCAGGTTTTTTTTACCAACTGATAAACACACACTTTATTGTGTCAACAAAATAAGCTGCTGCTTTAATATAAAATAATAGCAGGAGATATAATTGTTTTTTAGCATCTGTCTTTTCAGAGCCTAAAGTTGAAATACAGTGCTATTTTATGATACATTAATATAGATAATGCTGGCATTAAATTAGATCATTGGCCATTGTTCCCATTCTCTGGTGGGAAAAAAAAGCTTTAATTCCAAATGCTTCTTTTTTAAGAAGCAAAGAAATCCTGAAGTTTCCTAGCAAGATACAACAGTTTTTCAACTGCATAATTTGAAGGAGTGATAGAGCGACTATTAAATGGGCTTGTGATTTCTTTTTTTGTAACTTTACTACATCTACAGAATATGTTAAAATTGTGTTTTTATTAGGTTATTTATTAAGTATATAAGTAAGTAGATAGAAAACAGATTTGCAATTTAGTAGAATGTTTCAGATCTAAAACTTTGATCTCAAAGTTAAATCATACTATGAGTATTTGGAGGAAACCATAGATACTACGGCTGGGGGTTAGGAATATGTGTTACCCTGGGAAGTTTCTGGATCATGTTTAGACTTGAATGAATGGAATTAATGAGCAAAGCCTCAGCAGCACAGAAGGCTCAGTGACTATTATTACATGCAGAAAAAGGCGAAAGAAAGTACATTACTAAGAAGAAAATGGATTTTGAAGTTGGTTTTCTTCTTTTAAAGTGGAAGAACTTCCTCCAGAGTATATAATGAATATTAGCGAGTACTTGTTAGGAGATGATTAGTGCTGGCTTGTAACTCTACCAAGGCAGTGGTTGAGACATCTCTCAACCATTCTGTTCTCAAACTTGTTCTGAAAAATCAAAGAACTAGAGGTCTGAGAAGCAGCTCATGTTGTGAACGGGGCTGCCTATCTGTGGGTCCTCACCCACACACTTAAGCTTTAATTGTACTATAGGCACACACAAAAAAGGGTCAATAATGGGTTTATTTACAAAATAAAGGAAAGGAAAGGAAAAGGAACAACCCAGAGAAAGAGAGAGTGATACAAGGTAACTAGAACATCGTACCAGCTTGGCTGATTTGGAACTCCAATAACACACTGATAGCCACCAGCCACATGGTCCCAAGAGAGAGCATAGAAAACGGTCCCCTCTATATCCCCCAAAATTCCAGAATGCCTGCTTAGCTCCGCCCTTGGGTCCTTGCAGTTTTCTCCTTGGTATTGCTGGGAGTTGTAGTTTCCAGTCACTGGAGCAGGGGGTGGGGTCCACAAAATCTGCAGAGTTCCTTTAGGACATCCTTTCCTTCTAACAATGTCAATCTGTGACATCAGTGTTAAAGAAAGGAGAGGTCGGAAAGAAAGGGGAGAAAACCATAATTCATTCCAAGTTCATGGGTTTTAAACAAAAATCCATGAGACTATTCTTGTGGGAAAATATGCCATTACTTTAATATGAAGGTCAGCAAGAACAATAAAAATCAGCAATTAATATTCTTCTGTGTCACTTTTTCTATCTGTAGTACTTTAAATGCAAAACAGAATAAATAAAATTGCCCCCTTTTTTACAGACAAGAAATGAACTTGAGAAAACTTGCCTCATGACAATTAAGTGGTTGGAGTTTTTCTTGAGGCAGGTAGGCTGAGACCTCAGAGTGACAGGTATTGGATACAAAAATCAGCTCCAACATATGTAAAGTGCTTAAAATCTTGTCTTTACAACTAGAAGTCTTCAAAATTGAAAAGCAGTGACTTTTCATGGATGTATCAGAGAACTGACATTGAAGAGCAAACCATTATTATACCAAGTCTGGAGAGAGTGGAACATCCGGAAAGATACAGAAGCTGACTTGCTCATCAGGAGCAAGAGTATCAGGAACCTCAGCCTGGTAGGAACACAAATGATGATGTTCTCATTTAATTCTCATAAGCAGCTTATTTGGTACAGAGTACTTTTTTTTAAGATTTTTGTTTTTATGCATACACAACTGGGGTACAGGTCAGAGGTGCAGGGGTGGTAGAGGATTCACCAGAGACAGAGTGGGGAGCAGAACAGGCTGGTTGTCTAAGTCCACTGCTGAGGGGGGCAGGCGGGTCAGGAGAGGTCTGCCGCGCCACGTGGGTCACCTCTAGGGCGGGGATTGAACTCATGCTCAAGTGCTTTAGCTTCTTAGTGCTGCACTGTAACCCACTGAGCCACCAGGGAGGGCCCAATACAGAGTATTTTTTAAATCACCAACCCACAGAGGAGGAAACTGTGTTGCAGAGATGTTAATTCACTCAAAATTGAGACCCAGGTCTGCCTAATTCTAGTGGTGTGCTGGGAGTTGGAAATGAATGGTGGGATGGAGAGCTCCTGTGTGGCATTTGCCTATTTTCGTGGCATCTAAACCTGGAGAGCCCCCAGCAAAGCTGATTTCAACTTACAGATGTGGGGTTGCACATCCAGAGCAGAGGAAGGTGTACACCCCAGACAGTCTGGGCCAGGGAGCTGAGCAGGGGCTGTACTACATGGCTTTCAAAAGAAAAAGTTTGATTGTTTTTTAAAAGTCACATCAAAAAATAGCAAAACATGGGCCCAACAGGTGGCACAACAGGTTAAATTGTATCACTATGAAGCTATCCCCAGCCACTGCAACACAAATTCTTTCCCTGGCCAGGGAGGTCACCCACATGGCTCAGCAGACCTCTCCTGTCTCAGCTGTTGCTCCCCCTGCAATGTATTTTAGACAGTCTTTCTGCCTGCTGTGTTCCCCACACTGTCTCTGGTGAATCCTCTCACAACCCCCTCCCCCAGCCTGTACCCCAATTCTTACATGCATAAATAAATAAATCCTTAAAAAAAAGTTTGTCAATAGGCCCTTCCTGGCAGCACAGTGAGTTGGAGCGCAGCACTTGGAATCTGGCCACTGCAGCTTCAGTGTAAGTTCGATCCCCCGGCCCAGAGGAGACGCACATGGCTGGCAGACCTCTCCTGATCCACCCGCTGCTCCCCTCAGTAGTGGAATTCATTGATCTGCCTGTTCTGGTCTCCACTGTCTCTGGTGAATCCTCTCACTGCCCCTGTACCTCTGGCCTGTACCGCAGATCTGTATGCATAAATAAAGAAAATCTTAAAAAAGTTTGTCAAGATGGCTTTCAAAAGTAGCTTAGAAACGGGCCTTGTGGAGTTACTGAAGAGTGTGACACAGGATTCTCACTGTACTTAGCAGCAAGACTGAGATGAGCAGCCGAAGTATGAACGCTGACACGAGATTGCCAGTGCAAGACAGCTCAGCCACTTAGGAGCTATGAGAATTCAACTCAGTTTTCTTCTTTCTTCTCTGCCTTAAATTGCGGGGCATATGGCTCAAAGTGACTCAAGCATGTGATTCTCATTAGTTTCTCTTAGTCGTGAGGTACCTGGTTTCTGGACATGAACGTCAGTCCAGTATAGTAGACACACAGGTAATATGAGATCATATAGAATAATATAATCTTTTACGTATGACTAGGATTTAATTTATAAAGCAGTGGGTGGTATATTTCCTACTCAATTAGAAATAACAGTATTTTGAAGTAAGTAATTTGGAAATGGACTAATACTACAGGTGAGAGAACAACATTTCAGAATCAAGAAATGCTTTAGCTAAGAGTTGAGCTAAGAGTTAACCACACTTCCATTCTAGGCCTAGTGCATTTTCTAGGAGGAGAGAGAAGCCAGAGATGGCAGGGAAGAGTGCATTTGTTATAATTTAGTCACATTTCAGTTAAAGAATAAAAAAATTATTTTTGCCTTGTTTTAAATAATCATCTCTCCAGGTGATCACTTAAGAGCATAAGTGAAATTCCACTTTTGAAGGCTACCTCTTACCGAGTGTGATAGATCCAAGCCTCATTTACTAAATAAAATGTTAGTACCATAAATGAGTAAATTTTCTGGAGAAAATCAAGTAACTCTTAAAGAACAGGAAAAGTGCTCTCAAAACAACTTTTTATGAGTGGCGTACTAATAGAATATCTAGTAAGGTGCTTGCCAACCTAGTTTAATGTTGTATAAAGCCAGCTGCTAGGTTATGTCATGGGGCAGAGCAGAAAATGATTAATTACCAATAGAGTGGTATCAATTGTAAGTTTCTTGAGGGTTCAGATAAGAAAGAGTTCTTGAGACTTGTGGTCAAAGGAGGGTTTATCTCAGGTACACAGGGCAGCTGGTTGACAGTTCGCCAGCAATGAGCTGCACAGAGGAAGCAGCTGTAATTACCATAGAGATGGGTTTTGCTTAACCTCTAGCATCTGTCTGCGAGATGTTTAAATATAATGATAAATACAGTTGGGAGCATTTTCTTATTTTAATACAAGTGGAGAGAAAGCAAGAATGTTGTTCAAGATATTTTTGAGTAATCCAAGAGACAATCAAATGTCATGCAATTTAGATAAATGCAAACTTGTTGACCTAGAGATGAAAAATTTTGGAAACCAATTTTTTGGTTGAAATTAATACATTTTAATATTAGGCACATCTCAGGATCACTACGTGTACTTAGCTTATTAAAAACAATGCTTTCGGAGGTAGGAGAGATACGTTGTTTTGACAACCAGTAACAGTTTATAATAATGGTTCATTGCCTGTATTTCTTTCAGTCTGTTTGAGGGATACAAGTTTTCTCTCCAGAAAAATTATTCTGGGGCCCTCCCTGTTGCAACACGTTAAAGCATAGCACTATAAAGCTATTGTAGCCACTTCAGCATGAGTTTGACCCCCAGCGGGGGGGGGTTGAGGGGGGTGACCCACGGGGTGGGGGGTGACCCACATAGTGCAACAGACCTCTCCTGACCTGCCCGCTGCTCCCCTCAGCTGTGTACTTCGTCCATCTGCCTGTTCTGCTCCCCACTTTGTCTCTGGTGAATCCTCTCACCCTCTGCATCTCTGGCCTGTACCCCAGTTCTGTATGCATGAATAAATAAATCTTTAAAAAAAAAAGAAAATTATTCTTGATGACAAATACAATTTAGGTTCAATTTGAGACTCCTGTTTCCTGAATTCTACTCAGGTTTTCATATTATGAGCACCTATTTTACATTAAGATTTCTAATACTTTACTTTTAGGTTTTGCATCAGTAATCCATCATTACATAATAAACTCTGAGTGTCATTAAGTCTAAATTTTTCTTAGAAAGATGAAATATTATATGGTGTTGGACACTATAGTCATCTTCTTATTGCATAGAACCTTACTGTGTAGGAGTACTTTTTAGTGTTTACTTAAATTTTAGAAACTGAAGAAATGTACTCCTAGATAGCATAACCTAGTAATTCGTATTTTCACTATTGATATTGTTGTGCCAGAACAGGGAGCACTACCCGAAAAAGCCAGTCACACTACTGTAAAGACAAGAGAAAACTTTATTGCACACCAGAGGCATCTGGGTGGTAGGAAGGGCCCTGAGTGTTGTGAAGCAGAGTTCTTATATGGTCCCCAGGGGTGGTCCCAGGTGCAACTCAGGTTGCTGCCTGCTTGGTTGACCCTTGCCACCTTCCAAATTTAGTATGGGAAACTAGACTGAAGCATAAAATGGCAGTGGCAAACTTCATGTTCTTCAATATGAGTGCAACTTTTTTTACCCAAATAAAATGCTTGAAGGGGGCCTCCTTCATGGTGAAATGGGTTAAAGCAAAGCACTACAAAGCCAGCCACAACCGCTTCAGTATGAGTTCTATCCGTGGCCCCAGAGGTGACCACATGGCGTGGCAGACCTCTCCTGACCCACCTGCTCTCCCCTCAGCAGTATACTTCAACAATCTGCCTGTTTTTGTTCCCCACTCTGTCTCTGGTGAATCCTCTCGCCATACCTACACCTTTGGCCTGTACCCCAGTACTGTATGTATAAATAAATAAATCTTTAAAAGAAAAAAAAAATGCGTGAAGGATCTTGGTGTCAGTGTTACTCAATCCCGAATGGATTTTATAAATTGTTAAAGATGATTAATTGGCTTGTATTCTGGAGTAGATTTATTCTCTGTTACCTCATTTGCTTTCCTCTTTTTAGTTCCCATTCTACCTATAACTGCTGGCTTTTCATACTGCAGTAATTTGAGATGCTCTGACTGAATCAGAATATGATATAGCTTGAAAATGATTTTCTACAGTTAACTTACCCAGGTCATGTGGCCACCAAGTACCAAGAATCAATAGAACTGTAATAAAAAACAGTGCCTTTTGTCTGAAATCATTTTCTAAAAAAGACTTATTTATTTATGTATACAAGAACTGGGGTGCAGACCAGGGGTGTAGGGATGAGAGGATTCACCAGAGACAGAGTGGGGAGCAGAACAGGCAGGTCGACGAAGTACACTGCTGAGGGGAGCAGCAGGCGAGACAGGAGAAGTCTGTGACCCATAGTTTTGTTTTTCTATATCCCCTGAGTAAGTGATACTGATGTTGTCTTTTGAGTTCGGGGTTCTTGGGTTCACTCTGGGAAAGGTTTCACCAGAGCTCCCCTTTCAGTGGCACACGGCGAGATTCTTCATGAGACAGAGACTCAGTTATATTTAAAGAGTAAGTTTATTAGAAAGAGACAGGCGAGGAACATCACTTTCTTAGGTGCAAGTGAGCAGGAAGAGCTGCCCCAAAGGGACAGGTTTGCAGAGGGAGAGGCCTGCATGCTTGCAGGCAGACGGCCTAAGGAGAGAGTGGCCTCCGCTGGGGGAGGTCAATGCAGAGAAGTCCTGGCGTGGTCATGGGCTGGCAAGGAGGCTGCTGCCCACAGAGTGAGAGTGGGTGGGAAGAGGCACCTGCATAGTCACAGGTGGGCAGTGGTTGAACAATTGCTCTGTGCTGGTGGAGAGACTGCCCTGACATAGGCAGTTTCTCCTACGGAAGGGGTCACTCCTTGTGAGCCTAGATAAAACTTGAGAGGACTGGAGAGTTCCTGATGAGCTTCATCTCCATGTCCTTATCTTTTACCTTTTGGGTCTGAGCTTCAGGCACAGCCCCCATCAGTCTGTTATCTTCTGGGACCTCTTGGAGACATCCAGGCATCCCGGACATCCTGGACATCAGGCTTTGTTGCCTGAGGACCTTGACTTCATGCTGTGTCAGTTGCTGCACTAGCCCCTTTTATCTGTCCCCTTTGTGTGACTCAGCCTTGTGATGCCTCCCCTGCATGCCTTCCTCCATCAATACCATGCAATATCTGTCTTTCTTCTTCTGGCTGATTTCACTTAGTACTTAACTTTTAAATGTCCTGGGCTCCAGGACATCACATCTTATCTGTAAGAGTATCTGTGAATACTAGCACAGATAGCACAAATAAGTCTTGACAAATAAACAGAAGATGTAAACCCCAAACTGGTTCTGACACATAGCAAAACCCCTTAGCAGGTGTATTAACCAGGCTTTGCAAGAATCATAAGTTTGGTGAACATCCCAAAGAGATCAAGTCTATGAAAGCACTCGGGCATCAACAAAGTGAAAGTCAAATTCAAGGTGTCTCCTTGTTAACAATAACGATTATAATTAAATATATTTTTCAGAAAATATTTGGAGTTTAAAGTCTGGGCTAATATGACAGTATTTGTATCTGTCTGGTGGTTAAAAAAAAACCTTTGTTATGTTTTAACTTAATTTGGATTCACTATTAAATGCTAACATTTATTTGGATTCATTATTAAATGTTAACATTTATTTATTTATAGAGTTCAGAATGAATATTCAGAATTCTTGCTGAGTCTAGTGAGGGAGACAAGTTAACAGAGTATAATGGAGGGGAAATAGCCCCAGAATAATAATTCTACTAGTTAAAACAGCTCCTCTTTTCTCTAAAGAGGAAGCTCACTGCTGCTGTGCTAGTTCCCATCTGGTGCACTCAGATCTTGCAGGAAACAAGCTGAGCTTCTGCAGAGTGCATCTGTTGTGCTCACCTGTGACTCCTTCTTCCTCCTGGTGCCAGTCACAATTCTCCCACCTGGGGGGCTTCCATTCCACACAAAGGTTTTACTCTGGATTGTTCATATAACAAAAGGTAGACTAATCACAATCATACCTGGAATTCCATGACAAAGCTCAATTTCTCCAGAAGGGACAATGGAGATTTGTGAGAGCCAAGGCCCCCTGGTGCCTCTTCTGTCTGCCTTCCTTAGGAAGACCCCTGCCTGAGGACACTTATGCATATTAAGCTGATAAAGGAAAACTGATACATTTTCCAGTGATAAGATAGCTCTGAAGCTATCTCCACCCCCCAGATTTCCTTGTCATAAATCCAATCAATTACTTTCCTACTTTCTTAAACTAAATTGAGATCCTGTTATTCTTACTAGAGGAGTTTTGCTTATATAGTATTGTGAAAAGTCCCTGTGATTATTCTATTGCTTTTTACTCCAGAAAGTCTCTAATATGAAGCTAAAGGAAGAAATGGCCTTTGGGGTCTATGATGTATCTGTGATCAGAACAAAAAGAAACAGTTTAATGAAACAAGAATCTTGATACAAATGTGGCATTTAAAAATTGTTTTGTCCCAATTTCTGTGACCGCCTGCCAGGAAAAAAGACGAGGCAGAAAGGCTGAACAAATAGAGTTTATTGCTCCCCGGCAGCAGCTGAGCTGAGCTCCCTAGGGTGGGGTCCACAGCTCCTGGCAGAGCTATAAGGGGGAAGGGTCTCATATAGATTCTAGGTTCAGATTCTAAAGGGGTGACTCATGGCTGTGTCCCTGGATGCGAGGCCCAGTTCGTTATCGCCCTTATCTAGTCCCACTCGTAGATCCACTAGTGGATCCCTTATCTGGTCACACAGGTAGCTGCTGTGTTACTGCCCCTATCTGGTCACACTCAACAAAAATCTCTATCTGCTGACTTTTTTTTTTGTATTATGGCCTAATGCACATCACCCTATCATTAGATGAGTAAACTCCTAATTCTTTCTGCAAAGCACTGGAGATTATGCTTCAGGCAAGATAGACAAGTTTGAAATTGCCCCCAACACGTACCACTGTGGCATTTTATTCACCGTTTAATGACCTTAACTTTCTCTTAGATTGTGTATCCTTGTACTGCCAGGACATCCAGACTAATTTTTCACCAAATATCTGGGCACCATGGCTCGGTAAGGTTGACACATAAAATTAACCATTATAGGCTCTGTTTCAGCCAACATCTTAGCTGACAAGCAAATTTGCCTTTCCGTAACTGCACTTTCATGGAGCTGGCTTCCCTTTGTGAGTAGAACTCAGTCAGTCAGCTAATGTAATAACCAGTTCACAAACACACCTGGGAAGGAAAAAGTACTGATATTTGCCACTGACGGCTCTCAATTCTTCCTCCAATGGCATCTTAATAAATGTTAACAGTATTTTACACCATTCAAGATTGTTATACATTGGCTCAAATTTGGGAGTACAATAGAAGGTGCTTACCAGAGAGGAATTAGATCAGAACCTATGGAGGCATTTCAAAGTGGGGGCTCCCGAGACCTGTAAGACTAGGTTAGGCCAATTATTAACATGTTCCATGAAAGAAGATTCCTTTTCCTTCCCCAAGATGTGAATGTATGCAAGCTGACAGCTACTTTGGGGTCACCAGGAGAATCTGCCTGGAAAATGCACTTGCAAAACGAAGAACCAAGAAGTAGGGAGAGACAGAGGTTTTAACCTATTGATTGAGTCCTAGGAAAAAAGAGTTTTGAAATTAATTCTAGCACTGAAAAACTTCAGATTTACTAGTCTGTAACTCCTCGTTTTTGAGATTTTCTGTTAATTTCAACTGAAAGCAACCTTATTACAATAGCTCTCTCTCTAAGTTACATTAGCTAGCCTTCATGTATTTCTCAATGAATTTTTAATGTGTGTGTAATCAGCATTCTGAGGTTATTGAGGGCTATTTGGACTAAAGACTAAAAGATATAGAAGTCTCAGAAACCCCCATGTCTTGGGCAAACAAAAAAAGAAAAGAATAAAAAAGTTTACAATTCTCCCTGTCAGTCAGGACCAGAATCTCATTTACCCCACAAATCCTTTCTTAGGCTGCACATTTCTGCAGAAACACAGATGATGCTAAAAATGTGGAGATGGCCTGTCCCAAGTGTTGAGAGATGGCCTGCAAAAGGCCAGAGCTCAGATCATCCTGATTTTGCCTTGGAGGGTTTTTTAATATTCTTATGGCCAGACAGAAGCAGCCATGTGAAAGTTTAGGTCATGCCCCATATCAGTATTAATAACACTTTAAATAATACCACGAACCATTTTTTTTCATAAATTAATTAAAAATCAGTGTGAGTTTGGCTCATTTGGTGGGATTCTCTTGAGAAATGAAAACATTTCTTGTGTGTTTTTTAATGACTCACAAAAGTTTTTGTGATGACTTTTTTTGAAAAAATGATTTTTTAGACTTGTAAATCATTTTGAGTATATTTCATAGCAACTTTTTAAATTTGAGGATGGCTTGCATATTTGGCAACAGAACACATTTTCTACTGGTGCCTGGTGACTATGGTTATGTGGTAAGTCAATGTGTTTGGAAATGGCAATTTTTTTATTATTTCAAACTAAAAATTAATAGGAAACTATTACAGGACAGGGAGTGAGGGACAACCCTGAAGCCCCAAATCTGCCCGCTCTAAGTGGGTTCTGCCATCCTCCGCATCAAGACAAAACATATAAAACTTTAATGAAAAGGGACTTTAATACAGTGAGTATACAATACAGAAGACAAAAAATATAATGTCTAAATCAAACACCTGAAGTTACCCATCCGCTTGTGGGCAAAAGTCAACCAAAAAGGGATTGGCCCAAAGCAAGGCCTGAAAGCTGCCACAAGACTAAAACACCTTCTGGCCGGGACCCATAGAAAAGGGTCAGAAAAGTCCAGACAAGTCTGGGAGGAAAAGAGCAAAATCAAAATCAATATAAACACTGCCATAGTCACCTCCCTACAGGTCTCTCACCCACATCTGCCTTAGCCAGTTCAGGGCCAGGAAACAAGCACGGTTTCTTCCTCACATGCTTGCTGCTCCATGTGGCTTCCTCAGGTCTCCTTCTGGATCTCCATCCTGCCTCCTTTTTCTCTGCTCAGCTCCACCCTCCTCTGGGTGGGGCAGGGAACCTGGAACTTTCCCTTTTCCTAGGGACCACCCTGTTACAAAACTACCTTCATATAAGAATATTATTTTCTCTTTTGACTTGAAAAGCAGAATATCATCCCCCTACCAAATATGGCAAAATCCCCACCAGCAAAATATTTATCTGATCAATATAATACACGATCATTATGGAAACATATCTTTGGTGTTCTAAATTTTTGTTCTTTTAAACCATCGTATAAAATACAATTTCTCCATATAGGTGTTTGTGGAGAAGAATGTGCTAAACTAATACTTTCTCAAATAGTAAAGGATATAGAAAAAAGAAGAAATAGGAGAAAGGGGATCATGAATTAATATAAGAGGGTTGAGTCCATCTGACAAATCCCAAATCTAATTTGAGGTTTTGCCCTAGCGTTCTCTTCTGGTTGAGTGACTGAATGGTTCTTCCTACAACAAAAACTTGTGGCTTTGCCATGGGGAGAAAAAGTTTTCATCTGTATAAATAATACGATTGATTGGATCTCCCTTTCATTAACTGGGGAGTTCCCTCCAGACCGTGCTTTGTTCACTCAGAAAGATTTCATCACTTCCTTTTTTTGAACGTTTTTTGTTGGCAGTGACGTTGGTACCTTCAGGAAATAAAGCACCATGATTATCTTTAAACTTCATTTTCAGAGGTGGCTGCTTTCTGTGGTACGTTGAAGGGGGAGATTAGTGACTGCTTTTTACTTTTCTTACATTGTTGTTCTTTTTGTACAATATTTGGTTTATCCCTTCAGGTGTAAGTCTCCCAACACCACATCACCCATGAACCATGACCATAGTCCCCTGCTTCGACCCCTCTACTCTCTTGCTGAACGAAGTGACTTATTTGAGAGAGAAAAGTTTTCCATATTTTTTTGCTTAGAGATTAATGTCATGTTTCTAAAGAGATCATAAGTGGCTTGAAAATTAAAATGCAGTTTGAAAGAAGCTATTCAGGGCTAACCCAAACCACACTCTAAGATAAACAAATGTACCTGAAGCATTTAGGTGATGAATTTGGGTCTGAGATTTTTTACATTTGATGCAAATGAAGATATATTGTGAACTACAATATCTTTATTTATTGACTAAAAGAAGCATGTACATTCTTCTTTAATGATGGGCTTTTCTGACAGCAAAACTGGCAAAACTTTACCATTTGGCTTGAGACTCACAGAGGTTCTGCCACACGAACAGTGGAGAACTAGGAATATGGAGGCAAGAGGTGTTTTCTTTATTCAAGAAAGGCAAATTTGGTGTGGTGATATTAAGAAACAGGATGAATCTTGGGCCTCCCTGTAAAAATAGTTTTCAAGATTATTTTAAATTGTACATATTTAATTTAACTTCTAATTAAAAGCTATTACAGATAGTTGTGACTTTTTAAAAATCACAGTTTTCAGAAGAGAAAAATTACCACTGCCACCAAAAAAATTATTTAAACTTTCAGCTGGTGAAGGACATTTTGTTTCCCGACCTTTGCTAGTTACAATTTAAAAGTTTGCTACCAGTCTTTCTTATAGTTTTTTTATAAAAATTATGATTACAGATGGTAACAAAATATTAACTTTAATAAATATCACCTTCCATACACACATTGTGAGCCCATCTATACAATGAAGCACCAATAATGGAAAAGCAGGTTAGAATTCATTTTAAAGGCTGAAAGTCTTTAGTGATTTTGTTAGATAAAAAAGTAGTCATTCAATAAGCTTTCACAACAAAGTCTTTGTAGAGCAGGTAGGGGAGAGAAATATAGCTTAGTACAGGGCTATAAATCCAATTATTTTTGATGACTTTCTTTGGATCAATTTGTAATAGGATTCTTGACTGGTGAAGTAAGTTAGCTTAAAATGGTCAGCTTGCCAGGTTGTACGAAGGAGATTTCTTTCTCTAACTTTAAGAGTGTAACTTTTAACTGTCACAATTGCTGATAATAGCTGTGCCTGCGCCCTCACATGCCCAGATCAGTTCATATGGAAAACATTATATTGAATTAACTGCTTTGCATTTTCACATCTTTTCTAGGATGCTAAACTGAAGCAGGCAGCCTCAGTTTCTACCTCCTGGTACAAATACATATGATGTGACTGTTCATCACCCACAGGTTCTTTGAGCTCATCCTGAATCAATGCTTTGAAGATGAGCTGATTAAGGAGAAAGAATATACAAAAATCTAGGTGCCTAACTATGCTACTTTACCTTCTTTGTTTTGTGTGTGAAGCAAATCTCATGTATTCTGTATGACTTTTGTAACCCTTTGCATGCTTGTACCATTCATATTTAATTTCATTTGCAAAAATATATATATATTCAGAAAAAAGAGATGGAGCATGAATGTGATTGTTCTTTGGAACTCAGTTTTTCCACCTTGACTACACATTTGGATCACCAGAGGGTCCTATTGTAATAGGCCGATGCCTGGGTCCTATCCTGTAATAGACCACATTAAACACAGCCATTCAGGTGGAGCTGGGAGTCAGAATTGTTGATTAGTAGGGATAGAATGCCAAATAGCCAACTCAAATTGACTTCTGGCATTTTCTTTTTAAGAGTATCTATCAGGGCCTCTATGGTGGCGCAGGGTTGAAAGTCAGCGCTATCAAGCCATCCCCAGTCACTACAACCTGAGTTCTATCCCTTGTCAGGGAGGTGACCCACAGGGCACAGCTGACCTCTCCTGTCTCACCAGCTGCTCCCCTCAGCAGTGTATTTCAGTAGATCTGCCTCTTCTGCTCCCCGCTCTGCCTCTGGTGAATTCTCTCTCCACCACCAGCCCCCCAGAAGCACTGGCCTACCCCTCAGTATCTCTGACCTACACCTCAGTATCTCTGACCTACACCCTAGTTCTTGTATACATAAATAAAAATAAATCTTAAAAAATTAGAAAAGGGATCTAATTAGATCTCTCATCAGAAGGGATTGTTTGGCAGGGACATTTTAGGCAATGTTATACTTTCTTTTTTAAAGATTTATTTATTTATGCATACAGAACTGGGTACAGGCCAGAGGTGTTGGGGAGGGGTCTGAGAAAATTCACCAGAGACAGAGTGGGAAGCAAAACAGACAGCTCGATGAAGTACACTGCTGAAGGGAGCACTGGGCTGAGGGGAGCAGCGGGCAAGAGCAGAGAGGTCTGCTGTGCCCTGTGGATCACCTCAGGGCGGCGATCAAGCTCTCATCGAAGTAGCCAGCTTTGCAGTGTGGCACTGTAACCCACTGTGCCACGAGGGAGAGCCGGCAACGTTATACTGTTAACCACATCTGAAGGACTGTATTAAAAGGCCAAGATTGCCTCCGAGGTCAATACATAATCCAAGTTTCCTTTTTCATAACTAAAGAACTGGTAGCTCCGCATCAAGTATTGTGAATTAAGATAAAACAGTTTTGAAACAAAGTGAGGAAATCCCGATATTGAAAAGTTGAGTCTATTTTTCTGAAATATGCCATTTATTGATTAAAGAAGCACCTCTACATTTCAGAGCATTTCTATATGAGATAGCACCATTTATTAAGGAGTGAAAAGATCAGGTAATAACCCCCCTGGGGGAAGTAACATTACTAGGTAGGCATTTTACAACATAAGCTCTTTCCAAAGCAGTAGTAACTAACAAACTGAAAGCTTAATGAATTAAGTGTAAACAAGATGACTCAGAAACCCTGTTAAGTTCTATAAAATTTTCTTGTAAGAACCAGTAAGTTTGAGGAGAGCAAGTCACCTTCAATTAGTAAAGATCATTATAATAAAATAATCTAGGTTAGTTAATCAGAATTTGCACGAAGAAGCTACAGATGTCCTGAATCCAGAGAGTTACCTGGCCTGTTGTTTTTAAGTGCAGGGAGCAGTAAGGGGGTTACCTGGCACCAGCTTCAAACAGATGGGCTGTGCATAAAAGAATAGGCAAGAATCGTTTATATTTTGTTTTAACAACCCTGATATGCCCAACCACATAAAGAAGTGAATCCTAACATGGTGCCATATTGTAGCTCTATTTCTTGGTCAAAGCTGTGGCCTTAAAACTAAAAGCGCACTATCCCCTAGGAAGATGCAAGTCCCCAGACACAGTCAACAAAAGCCTTGAAGGAGAGGTGACAGGAGCAAGCTGGAATACCCACGTGAGTGAGGACGCAAGATGGCTTGTGGCATTTAGTGACATAGGGAAGAAGCATGTAGGTCTCCTGCCCAAGCTGCAGTATAGCGCAGTCCAGAATATGTTGTGCATTTCTCCCTTTACTCCACCTGGGGAAACTGACCTCATAGCAGACCCCTGACATAACCTCAGCACAGAAAAGTTTACTTTCGGGGGTCCCCTGCCTTGTGCACAAGTCTGATAAACCTTGTCTGTATACCCCGTCTGTCTTACCTTCTTGCTAAATTCTTTTACAGGGAGGCAGAACCTGCAAAGAAGAAATCCGAAGTCTAATCATGATACAGAGACAAGGGGGAAAATTGTTTATAATTTTCTCTGATTGTCCTTTGATAAATAATTCAATGCAACCAGATTATTGATTCATTTTGAAGCAATCAATTTTTTTTTAATTATGATTCAGTGGTCCTGATAATTAAAGTCAGCTTGCTGGTAGCTTAGGGCTACTTTTGATACTCAGAAGAGATTTTTCTTTAATGTTTGAGGATGTAGCTTTGCTTTCTTGTGCATCTGTGTCTGCACGGGGAGGAAAATAAAATGGACAAGGAGGATTGTTTTTATTGCTGTCTCAAAAATGTGCTTCTCAATCCATTCCCATGCATACTTCAGCATATTCTCTTGCATACATTTATAGCATTGTTGCCAAGTTCATCATTTATGCAGCTTCAACATGACCAGAGGTATATGATTTATGCTTTAAAGAGAGTTGGCTTTTTGATTTACTGACATTATTGTTCTGCAAGTTGACTTTTTATGATGTAGTAACTGTAGATTTGGTCTCCCCAAAAATGTCCAGGTGGGCTTTTGCCAAGATGTCCTGAGTAGGCCTTTTCCAGTATATGTGGACATCTTGATATGTGAAACTGAGGCCAATCTAGGCCATGAAATCCTTGAGAGAAAGTTACCATTACTGTAAAGTAGGTAAATTACCTAGATTTAGAAACATCTTCAGATGTAACCTTGTATCAGGAAAACCTTTCATAAAGCAGGGCAAACATCCAGAGACTAAGCTTAGTTTTCTAAAGTTATCCCCTCCTTTCCTTTGACACCCTGGTTCCCTTTAAACAACATTGTGTAGCTTCCAGTCCTGTTTCTTTAGCAGTGTGGTGTTGCTGACACAACATTTAAGCATGTGAAAACTTCTGTTTTAGAATAAGTCAGAAGACTACATGTGAAAAAGCACTTTCTTCACTTCACCTCCCTTTGTTCAAAATTAGTAGCAAAGACAGGTCAACACCAGAATCTTCTAGCCAGGAAGGAAAAGAAAAAAAAAAACTTTAACTGTCTCTATTAATCATATGTCATGCAACCCTCCCCCCACAAACTGTTCCCTGATTTTCTAAGATATGAATATTAGTTCCTTAGATTCATGCAATTCCTGAACCCCTAACATCAGAATCATAAGATTGGTTTTAATCAATGAAATGCTCCCTTTCCCTATGTTAGGCAAAGGAGAGATGTTTATCTCTAATAGTCATGCCTCTTTGCTGATTAGAAATTAGTCACACACTGTAAGGATTTTTTTTCCAACAGAAACACCAGCTGCTCTCACAGAAGCTCACAATTTTCTTCTGTTTTTGCTATCTTTCCAGAGTTCAGTTCACACTACCCTCCAGAAGACCAGTCACAATTTAACTCAAATCTTTTGTGCTTTAAGTCTAGGAGGAAGTTGTCAAGAATTTGGAGCCCTTGGACATCATTATGAAGAGAACATTTTTTACATAGATGAAACTATAGACACTAAGTATCAGGAAACCTTTATATTTTCTCATAGCTGGACCTAGTTTTGCCTTTCTCTACCAGTTTCCCTGTTTGGGATAGCTAAGGAATTAGTGTTCAGTCAAGGGAATGGCAGTATACCAGCATTTTGTTTTTCCTTCAGTGCAACAATCTTCAGTTTATCTTTAAGGAAAAATTCCAAAGAAAGATAACTTACAAAGGAATAATATTATTATTTATTTCCCCTATATGCCATTTGGTACCAAATCCTATGAGACTGCAGCAAGGTGACAAGTGTGAGGTGATAGGAGCGAGATATGGTGTAGCTCTCCACTTTTCATCTAGTCTTACGTTCCTTGGAGAGTACCTGTTTCTCTCCCTCTACTGCAATAAATTACCTTCACAAATGGTAACGTAAGCTGTACCATGACACTCGCAAAGTTGCCTCAAACTCTCCCCCTTGTTGCATTCCTGTCTCAGACACACACTGATGAGCTCTCTACCACTATAGATGAGAGTATATTGTCTAGAATCTTATGTGAATGGAATCCTAGAGTATGTGTGCTTTCATGTCTGTGTTTTGTAAGGTCTCAGCCTATTGATCTTAATGTTATTAGCTGGAAATACCTGGGAGTATTCACCTGGTCCTTGGAGTGAGTTTTCCACAGACATTTTCCCTTAAAGCTAAATTTATGAGACTGGATTCTTGGGGTTTTAATTATGATTGTAAGATGCCAAGATGCTCTTCATCAATAACTGTTAAGTAACTCCAAACAAATAAGTTTCATTGTTTATAAGAAACTTGGCCCCAGAGAGGTTACAGGAAGAGGTTGGGGGGAAGGGAAAGAAGGAAACAGAAAAAAAAAAAAGTTGGTGGTGGAGGGCTACAAGGAGAGAAGAGAGTGCAGAGGGACTGAGATCCTATTTTCACTGGGGCTGAGGGAAGGGGTCATCTAGAGTTTGGTTATTTTAAATCAAAAGAGAACACGATTTTAAATTTCTAGAAGATAACCCCCCCGAAAAAAAATGAAGAGGAAAATGTAACATAGTTACATGCAACTGATGAGTAGAATCTGTAAAACGAAAGCATCAAAGCTTAAGTGAGGCACTTGTATTACAAAAATCTACTTTAACCACCAGTGTTGACACCACAGTATGCCCTTTGTTCATTCTACTTAACTTTTTGTAAGGGGGAAATGATGCCCTGAAGGAACTCTGTAGAGTTCTGTGGACTCCACCTCCTACTCCAGTTTTCTGGACTCCACCCCCTACTTCAGTGATTGGAAACTACAATTCCCAGCAAACCATGGGCAGAACTGCCAGGGCCCAAGGGTGGAGCTAAGCAGGCATTCTGGGATTTGGGGAAGATATAAGGAAGCAATGTGAGATGCACTCTCTCTCTCTGGACCACGTGGCTCTCTGGACTGAGTGGCTGGTGACTGGTCTTTTGGCTCTTGAGCTATCAGTGTATTAGAGTTCCGAATCAGCAGAGCTGGTAGGATGTTCTACTTAACTTGTACCTCTCTTTCTTCCTCTCTTCCTGGGTTGTACCTTTTCCTTTTGCCTTTTGTAAATAACCCCATTGTTGACCTTTTGTGTGTGGCTGCAGTACAATTGCATTTTAAGTGCATGGGTGAGGACCCACAGACAGGCACCCAGTTCACATTGGGTTGCCCTGTGACATTTTGAGTTATGTCACCTGCTTTTTTGGTGTGTACCAATAATTTATTGCTTTTTATAGCTAAGTAGCATGTCCTTGTGTGGATATAACACAAATTGTTTATCCATGTCATATTGATGGACGTTGGATTGCTTCCAATTTTGTTCTATCACCAATAATACTGTGACAAAATCTGTTGTATGAATGGGGTATGAACATATGATTTACTTTTGTTTGCCTTTATCAGGGTACATGAGGACTCATCCTATACCTCCCTGAGTTCTTCTCAAGTTTGATAAATATTAAATATTAAAGCAATATTAGGTGGGTTAATAAAGGGACAATCAATGGAATAGCATGCACCTGGAGACTTTATGTGGTCATCCGTGCTGATGAATGATGGAGTGGAGTGGGGCTCTTTTTTCTGTTTAGAGACCGGGAGCATCAAAGTGAAAGGTGGAAACTGCAAGACAGATAAGAAGGGGTTTGTCTTACCCTTTCTTTGAGAGTTAAGATCAGATTCTTAGGGAGGAGGCTTTTGTTAATAAACCTATTCCAAAATGAGATACCCCAAATTACATTCTATTGGAGAGACAGCATGACCTAAATAAACTCCACCCACTGCTGTTTTACAACTCTACCCCCACCTCCAAAGAGGTTGCAGGCATCAAGGATTAGAATTCCCATCATGCCATAAATTGGCCATGCCTCTTCACTTCTTGAAGAGGGGATTGCTGGAAATTAAGGGTGGAGTTAGCAGCTGTGCTTGGGATGAAACCCAGCACATGTGGGTCTAGAAGGGGCTTGGTTTTGCATACACCTGGGGTCTCTGCTCAAGCCACATTACTGGAGGGACATATTGATCAATTAACCTCTTCCCTCTCTCTTTCTCTCTTTCCTCCACCTCTTTTCACATCCCTTGTAAACAAACCTCTTACTCTTTGTGTGACTGCCCTTTGGTCTTATTCTGAGTTTTTTGAGGGTGAGGGTGAGGACTCCCATCCTGGCCATCCCCTTTCCCTTCAGGGTGCCCTGTAACAACTTCACTGTGTTATAAAAGGGGGACCAGGGGTGGCTTCTCCAAGTAAGAAAAAGGCAGAAGCTTTAAACATGCTAATCACTTCTTTCATTAAAGTAATTTGACATATTTAGGCAAGAATAGAAGTGTCTGGTCAGCCTCACGAGAATTTAATTCAAAATATCTGCATAGCAGATTCAGATTTCTTGAGGAAAACAGTTCTGAGAATTGTAGGGTGCTCTGATCTGGGCACTTTCCATCTGAAGGGCTTATGATAGTAGGTGCCTATTGAAATTTTTAAGAAACTCACAACCTGTTTTCCAAAGTGACTGCACCATTTTACATTCTCACCAGGGATGTATGAGAGTTGTTTGTCCCACATACAATGCAGGATTGAGGAGGAGAAAATAAAAGAGCAAAAAGAGGGGAAGAAAAAAGAGGAGAAAAAGAATGGAGTTTTTTTTTTATACCCACAGGCTAAAGTGTACAAAAACCACAAATGTGACCAAATAAATTTTCCCTTACTTTAAAGGAATATATTGAATGCAAATGGAAAGAACACTATAGATTGAAAATCAAAAGGATTTTTGTTAGTTTCTCAGACGAGCTGGATGACCTTGATCTGTGCGGGCTTCAGTTACTCTATGGACACAATGAGAGAAACAGACTCAGCCGTTCTTTAGCAGAGCAAAATCAGAAATAATTGTACTTGGTTCTGCTTTTCTTCCACCTCTCCTTTGTTCTCTAACTGGAGGAGTACCAGCCAGAGTATCTAAGCCTTTCATGGGGATAAGTAATCAGTAGAAGGCTCTGAGCCACTTAGCTCATTCAGAGAAATAATAAAGGTGATGGTAGTGACTGAGGGTGAGCTACGGGAGTGAATGGGACCTTTTGTAGAGTATCAGGAAGTTCAGATTCTATTATAAATGCTAAAGAGCATGGACTCTACAGTAAACTTGCCCAGATTGGAACTCCCATCCCATCATTTCCTAGATGTGGGGGTTGCGATAGTGGGACAATCAACAAATGTGTATTTGCTTATTCCAAAGACCAAGTTACATATTTTCATTTATATTTGGTTTTCATGCACAGTTTCTAGCTCAGGGCTCTCAAAAGATGTGGAATGTCTTATATATTCTGAGTGATAAAGGTATATGTTATTTAATGAATGTGACTTTTGGAGAACACCTGAGGCGGGACTGACAGGGGGAAGACCCTGAAGAGAGGGTGGGATTATTAGCTTCAGGCTTTCTGATATCTAGGGTGGGGGAGAGGAGCAGGATTGTTGAGTTCAATTGCCAGTAGCAATTGATTTAACCAGTCATGCCTATGTAATGATTTTCTTGAAGAGCCCAATAAGGGGGACTTCAGAGAGTTCCTGCTTGGTGAATGGCAGTTTTGTGCCAGTGTGCCTGGCCAGGGCATCAAAACCATGAGCCTTTTCCTCCACCTTTATCCTGTATAACTCATTATCTGGCTATTCCTGGGTTGCATTCTTTGTGACAAATCAGTGGTTTAGTGAGCAGCAGGCACAGGAGGAGGGTATCCTGGGAACTTTTGGTGCAGGCAGCTGCCCTGGCTTGGTACTGGCATATGAAAGGGAGGGTGTTTTGGGGAGGAAGCACTTAACCTGTGGCATTTGATGCTCTCTCTGGGTTGTGTCAGAATTGACACTTTAATTGTGCCAGAAAATTGCTTGTTGGTGTGGGGAGGCCTCTACATGGCCCTGTTGGAAACTACCTGCAAGGAAGCTTATTTAGGGATCATGGGTAAATTTCTTAAATGCTCTCCCCCTATGTCTTACAATGAGAACAATTTAGCACTAACCCCTAAGGTTATTGTAGGGATCCCAGAGGGGAAGGGCTAGCACTATGCCTGGTGCTGGTAAAAAAAGGCTTGAGTGTTTTGTCATTGTCGTGATGGCTGATGCTTGGTTTCATCTTGTGAACCCAGTATAGCAAAACCAAGAGGAAGGAGCTTGGAGTGTGGGTGTGGGGTTCTGGGCTCCCTCTAAAACATTGCCAGCATGAAATGTATCGTATAAATGAATAATAGTAGTGGTGTAAACTTTATTAAAGTATAAAATTTCTTATTCATAGTCTGTCTCTTTATCCTTCTTAGCCACTTAACCTACATATCAGTAGGACTTTCTGTCCATTTTGTTCACTGGTACATAGCAGGAGCCCCAAAATATTTGTTTAAATTAATTCAAATTTAAGTTTGAATTATTTTCAATCTAAGCTGTAAGTGCCAGAGTTGCAACCATACTTAATAATGTAGAATTGTTTTATTCTACTTAGATATCTAATATAACTTGGAAAATTCATTTTCTTTCTTAAAAGATGTTAGATGGATAGGCAGTAAGTAGGTAGGTAGGTAGATAGAGTGATAGAGATAAATACAATTTATATGTGTATAAGAATTTAGCTTTTTATTTAGGCAAATCAGTCCTATGTGTTGATGGTAGTAAGAGAAAAGAATATATACGTCAAATATTGGAGACAGTGTTTTTTTTTTTTTAATTATTGATCATATATGTCAAGAAACACTTGGCATTAATTATAATAAAATGTTATTTTTTATTTGATGGGTCACTTTCAATAAGTAACTAATAGCTATTTGAAAGTATATTTTCATTTGAAAGCAACAATACTTTTATGTTTTCATAATCAAAATATGTACAAAAGCATTCTGAGAAGTTTCTGTGTCTCCATATTCTTGTATCCATATTCTTGTATACATTCCCCACTATATTGAACTCATTTATTAGTTCCTTATATGTGCTCTAGTATTTCATCATGTATAAATATATAAATACTAATTTTAATTGCCTACATATTGAATTTTTCAACATTTTAAAATTTAACTGCATACTTCAAATGTCCACATATTAGTAGATAAGCTCATTGCACAATATTCTATAGAAACTATAATAAAGTTATATTTAAAAAGTCCCCTATGCTGAAGTGGAAGTCTTGTAAAATCAAAGTAAAATTTCCATGTAAGTAAATGATTTTGATTTTCATGTCAATGAAAATGAAAGCAAAAATGGAAATTGGAAACTTGCTCATTATCATACATTGGAGTGGTTGTATAGAGCTACCTATTTTTGCTTTATTCAAGGTCAGGTGAACAGAATTGTGGTAGTGAAGCAGGTGGACCCAGGAAAAGGGGACGTTCCAGGTTCCCTGCCCCACTCAGAAGGATGGTGGAGCTGAGCAGAGAAGATCTGGAGAGGAGTCTGAGAAGAAGGAAACAGGATGGAGAGACAGAAGGAGACCTGAGGGAGCGATATGGAGCAGAGAGATGTGTGAAGAAACTGCGTTTGTTTCTGGTCCTGGACTGGTTGAAACAGATGTGGGTGAGAGACCCAGAGGGGTTTCACTATAGCAATGTTTATCCTGACTTTTATTTACCCTGATTTTTATTTTGCTCTTTTTCTCCCAGACTTGTCTGGCCATTTCTGATCCTTTTTTATGGGTCCTGCCAAAAGGGGCTTTAGACTTGTGGCGGGCTTTCAGGCCTTGCTTTGGGCCAATCCCTTTTGAGTGGACTTTTACCCATGAGGGGAATGGGTGACTTTGGGTGTTTGATTTAGAAACTATATGCTTTGTCTTTTCTGTATTGCACACTAATTATATTAAAGTTCCTTTCCATTGAAGGTCTTATGTCTTGATGTAGCGGATGGCAGAACCTACTTAGAGCAGGGAGTTTTGGGGGTTCAGTGGTGCCACTCTCCCTGCACTGTAACAGTAGTAGTTATGCAGGATGTGTCTTAGACCTTCCTGGAAAGGCTTTCTGTTCAAGAAAGGTGGCTTGTATTTTAAATTAAAAAAATTGATTCACTAGCTCTAAGGTCTTGGCTTTCATATCTTTTTTTCTCAATTTTTGACATTTTGGTAATATCATAGCTATGCTTTTTAGGGGAAATATAGTATATCTATAAATTGCTCTATTGAAATTTTGACATGACAGTGCCTTCAGTGCAGCCGAGATACAATTACATAGACTTTAACTTGAAAAACAATTATTTTCGGAAGAAGGTCAAAACTAACCATACCTTAACACATGTGAAAATAGACTTAATCAGTGTAACTTGTCAAAGTTTCCAATTTTTCTTTGATAGAAGAGAAACAGCTAAGAGGTTAGACATTTTCAAAAAGCAGTATTGATCGTTACTTTTCTTTAAATCTGCAGCTGTCCCAGGTGAAGCTATTTTCATCAACACTGAGCTTAGCAACATGATTCAGGAACTGCCTTCATCCATGTTTTCACAGAAGGCAGTTTCACTGCTATAACAAATTAGGATGTCACAGTAGAACACATATGAAGTTAATGCAAAGCTCAGGTGAGGGTTTCTGAGACAGAATGGAATGAACCCCTAGGTGGCTCAGACAGGAAGAGGAAATCTCACTCATGGGCTATTTCTAAGGTCAACCAAGTACTAATGAGTAAGATGGGGCAGGCAGGAGTCTCTAGAGCTACAGCCTTCTCTTCTCTTACTAAGAGGCCACCAGGGGAGAGGTGGAGGACATTCTTGAGAACTGACAAGATGTTATTCATCTTATTTTGTGGTGGCTATGCAATGCGATGCATGGATATGCATCTAAGTGTAAATTGTATTATTATATTATGTTATATAATGGCACACCTAAAGACTGAATTTTACCGTTAATTACTCCTCTACAAACATGACTTTAGAATGATTGCTTTCCAACTCTACAAGGTGATTATTATGCATTTAGCCTAATAAGTTTTACAATTGTTCCAAACAAGACATCCATGAAGGAAAAGGGAGTGGCTGGTTTACAAGTGGACTGAAGAAGACTGCGTCCTTTCTCTTTTTTTAATTTGAAGGTAATTTGGGGATGACAGGATTCAAACATACCTGTAGAATGAGGCTGGGCAAATGAACCTGGAGGAGAAGATGAAAACAGATGCTACTGTCTGTAAAAAATGAGGGAAGATTTCTTGTCTCTTTCTTAAAAGTGTTTTGACTTGAAACTTTATGTTCTTGCTGTTTATTTGAAATTTAAAACTAAATACGCCTTGGATTCTGAGACCCCTAAATGTTGTCTTTTGTATTTTATGTTTGGTTTGTGTGCATGGTTCAGGGCTTCTTGTGCTTAACAGGTTGAATCAGGGAAAGTACACGTCTTCCATCTTCTCTGTAACTGAGTTTTTATTTCAATCCACTTACATGTTCTTACTTTCATATCATAATGTTTTCTTCTGTGTGGGAATGGGCTCTGCAATGATCATAAAAATGTCATGTGAAAAGTTAAATAATGTATACAAATTACCATAGAAAGAAGTTAAAGTACTGTCATTAAGAACTAAGTACATTTTTAAAAATGACTGTAAGGGAAAGATCTAAGTGATTTCCACCATGAAAAGTTGGTTCTTTGTTGCTTACATGATTGAGCTTTCAGAATGCAATTATTTTTTATTATTGAAAGTTATTAAAACCCTATCCAAATATAACTTATGTGTCGAGCTGTCTATATAAAGATTTACAAGTGAAAACTAAAATTTCATGTTCTTTTCAGTTTTATATTAATTTAGTAGCACTATATCAAATTTCTTGTCAAATCTTTTAGTGAGGAGATTCCTGCAGTCAAAGCCTGACAATGTTAAGGACCTGTGGAAATGAGACAATTAAGCACTGACATCATCAATCATGAAGATTGCGTTCTGATGTCGTAAAATTTTCCACCAGGGGCCCTTAATATTTATCACGATAAGAACTGCTGTCAGGATACAGGAGGGTTTAGGAACTTAGGTTCAGACACTAGAAGAGCTACACTAAAAAACAGCATGACGGATGGACTAGAGATAAGGTGCCACAGTGGTTAATAATTGTGCTGGATGATCATTTTCTGTTTTAAGTCCTGAGGCATAAGTTTTATTAACCCTCTAAGACCCTTAGTTTCTTTATGTATGAAATATGGTTAGGGCCTCCCTGGTAGAGTAAGGGTTAAATCTCAGCACTATCAAGTTATGGCCAGCCACTGTGGCAAGTGGTTGATCCTGGCCAGGTTGCTGACCCACATATAGCACAGTAGACCTCTTGTCTCACCCACTGCTCCCCTCAGCAGTGTATTTTAGTCAGTTCACCTGTTCTGCTCCCCTCTCTGTCCCTGGTGAATTCTCTCACCAACTCTCTCTACCTTTGGCCTACACCCCAGTTCATGTATGCATAAATAAATTAAACAAATATTTAAAAAATTTTAGAAATTCTACTTCAGAGTATCTTTAAGCATAAATTAATGTATCTGAAGCTTTTAGTTAACATAACATGGCTACCCTTCCTACCAAGGCAAAAGATAGTAATGGTTATTTTCACTCTTGATGAGAAATAAACTGATACTTTTTTAATTACTAGAAATTGAGTTTATTTGGGAATAGCAAAGGAATCGTGACCATACTGAAACAAGCTTCAAGGTGAATCTACACAGGGCTTGGGTCGGGCTATCTTTACCAGCAAGGTGTGGAAACAGGTGTAGGTTCAGTGAGAGTTCAAAACATAAAGTTTGTTACAGGGCAGCTGCAAGGGGAAATAGGGTGATCTGGGTGTGATTTCTCACCTGCTAGGTTAGGAACTTGCGAGAAGAACCCAAAGCAGACATACTGAGAAAAATATTTTAAAAAAATTACAAGGTGAGTGAGAAAATCTCCCTTAACAATTATTTACAAGATGAGGGAGAGAGAGAGAATGATTGTGAACTGAGACCAGAGGGAGCAAGTTGAAAGCCAGAAAGCAAGAAAAACTAGTACTAAATGTTTACCTGGAGAAGCAGTACTGTGGCCGACCGTATAGTGTTCTCCCTTATAATGGCAAAAAGACCATAAAGTGAATGTTATAGCTGAGAAAATTAAGGCTCAGAGCCGTTGAATAATTTCTCCTGGTTTTATGAACAAAAACAAAGAGGTGGGGGGAGGAAAAGAAAACTTTTTAATAGCTATAAATCTACTGGGTGCATAATTTTGTATCTTGCTTGGCTAACTATTCCAAACTCTTAAATTTTCCATCTAACCCTGATTACAGCCCAGATTCCCAGCTGACAAGTGTTTATGCCTTGTTTCGCAGTAGAGGATGGGAAGTAAGTGTGGATAACCTGGGGCTCACCAGTTTATCTCCTGTCAGCCCGATTTGAAATCACAAAGCTAAATCTATGACAACTCTGTGTCTATATCAAACAAATACATAAATTGTGAGCTGTGGTTCATTATATTTCCTTGACCAAAAATTGACATAAAGCCTTGTTCATTTCCTATGATTTGGGATAAATACACACACACACACTAAATGGTGTTGAATGAAAACACATGAACAACAGCATCATAGGTAGAATCATTAAAAAGTTGTAAATGAAAATTAATATCATCACATTTACCTCACCCTACACATTATCCCTAGAGTCTCTGTTACCCCAAAGTATCTATTTTAGAAAAGTTTTAAAATACATTTACTTGAGTAACATTCCCTGAGGAAGCAGATGTACAAATATGGTACACATCCAGATAATTCTGTTTTTTCTAGTATTTTTTAAAAGAGTTTTTAGCTTTTAATCAGAAAAAAATCATCAGTAGTAAACCTTAGGAAAAACACATTCAACAATATTCATACCTTTCCATAAAAATATGTCATTTACAACTGAGTATTGTTTTGTGTTTAAGGATATATATTAGAACCAATGGTAGGATTTACTTGGATAAAAATTATTCTGCATAACCACTATATAAAATAAATACAACAATAGCTAATCACATTCCCTCTAAGTCCTCTCCACTTATTACTCATTTCTTTTGTTTTTTTTTTATCTTGTTAGTATTTACTCTTAAGTTATTTTCATTTTGACTAGCAGTTGCTCCAACATAGGGAAGTAATATTGTACTGCTCAAGCATCTTCATTTTGTACTAAGTATAGGAAAAAGTCACATCATCATAAACATAAGTATTGGGAAAGTAATATTTTCCATGTTTGGTATTGGTTTTTATTCTTTAAAATGTCAAATTCTATACTTTAAAAATGTTAGTGTTGATGTTTCCATAATTCTGGCAAAACTCATGTATATTTACAAATCAGTTTTAACTGTATTATTAGACCACAACTTTGAGTCAGCATAAGAAAAAATTATCACACAAAAATTATGTCAACACACATTAAATGATTATTTAAGAGATAAGATTAGGTTTATTTTCTATGTATAATGTGCAAAAGTGAGACATTTATTGTTTAATGTTATATATTTTTAAGATTTATGCATACAGAATTGGGGTCCAGGCCAGAAGTGCAAGGGGTGAGAGGATTCACCAGAGACAGAGTGGGGAGCAGAACAGGCAGATGTACTGAAATACTCTGCTGAGGGGAGCAGCAGGAGAGGCAGGAGAGGTCTGCTGTGGGTCACCCCTCTGGCCAGGGATCAACTCATGCTGCTGTAGCTGGGACGACTTCCTAGAGCTGTGCCTTAACCCGTTGGGCACCAGGGAGAGCCCTAATGTTAAATATGTTTATCATTTTCAATGGCTATTGTTTTACCCTAAATTCAAATAGATTCTCTTTTCTCCTTTTCTCTAGGACTTTTCTTCTTAGAAATGAAACTAGGAACAATAAATATGGTCAATTTGATGGCTTGATTCATCTCTCTTCAAAAGCATTTGTATGTCTCCCCTTTTCTCTTTCCTATCTTTAATATGAGACCAAATGGGCCTTAAGTCTCTAGCCCTCCTTATTACAACTTCTCTAGAAGTGTGGGATGTCAGTGCCTTACTAAATTTTTCATAATGTTCCTGGAAGGAATCCAGACTCTAATAACACAAGATTTATTTAAAACATGGTTCCACTTCTTATGAAGCCAAACACAATTAATCATAGTAAACCAGTGATGGAATACAAAATAACATTTCATAAATATTATGTCCTCTGCCCTTTCCTCCTTTGTTCCTGAGAGTTTAGCATTCTCTGTAACTTAGATTTCCAAAAATAATTGCCACTTGCATTTTACCTCTGATTTCTCTAGCTGCGCCTCCTTTATTTTCTCCTACTGCTTTTAGTTTTCTTTGTCTTTCCTGTTCCATCAACTACAAACTTGAACTCAAGTTGTTATGTTAATGAAAATTAAACAGACTAGAAGTATGCTTCAATTTTACTATGTATTTCTCCTAATGAGAAAACTCAAGCTTTATTCAATATTTTCACCATTGTAAATGTGGATTGATTTACTTTACCTTGGTTCAGTGTTCTCTGTGAGAATTCTCCACCATGGCAGAGAAATCCACAGTATTTTCCTAAACAGCAAGTTATAAATATACTTTGATTTGTATTATGTTAAATTTGCATATATGTGTTCCAAGTTTGAACTCTTCAATTCTTAAGTTGTGATTTTAGCTGTCATATTTTAAGGCCTGCAACATTAAATTCTCCTTTAAGCTTGATTCATACTAATTTTATATTCCTTTTTAAAAGTTATGATTTATATTTAATTAATGAGAAGAAGATAATAAAACTCAGCTTGCTATCACTATTAAAGAATTTCTAAAAATCACTATATAAAATTAAAAGGATATAGAAACATGTTCAAAGTGCTGCATATTAAGGTAATCACTGACTTCCCTCCTACTGAACACCTTTTAATGGTTTCTTTTCACTGCTGTTTGTATGGTTCCTTCTTGTAGAATATTCAACAAATATGATATCTAGGTAAAAACTACTTTCTGTGTGATTATTGATACCTAACGTATATGAATGAACTAGCACCAAGGAAAGAGGATCAACATTTTTGTTAATAAGAAGCTTCATTGAGTTCTTGGTGACATAATAATGCAAGTATTCTGATATATTATTTTTTCAAACCTAGATAGATGAAAATCTTTATAGACCTTTAAAGCCACAAACATTTTTTTCTGCAAACTCTGGGACAAGCTATTCCTATTTTTTCAGTTGTCAGGTGATAAACAGCTGGAGCATCTGAAGAAGGCTTCTTTCTGAAAATATCTTTGATGTACTGAATCCATGGAGTACACAAAATCCAGCTAAAATATAAAATGTGTAGAAGCATAATTCTCCAAAATGAGCAAACGACAAGGTCATACACCCCACCCTCGACTCTGTCTGTAAAATAGGAAGTTCTCCAAGTTTCTCAGTTTATGGAAATTTTAACATCTTCAGTCATGTTTTGTGGTACTTTTAGGCCCAAAAATGATAACAGTTCCATTTCGTAGACTACTTAGTACAAACAATTTATTATTATCTCTGTCCTAAAATTTTAATTGATGATTGAAAAAGTGGATTTTGAAAGAATAAATAATACTTTTACTTCATTTTCATGTATATCAATTATTAGTAATGTTTTCATGCCCAAAATACTGTCACACCTTGGAATCAGATTATTTTCAGTTCTTGTTGGAGATTAATTTCTGCCAAAAACTTGTTTCTTATCACCGCAACCAAAGAGGATTATTTTGTAAAAGTATAACTATTCAAAAGAAGAAATTATGAGAAAGAAGAAGTAGGGCAAAGAAATCATAACAGAAACAGTTACGAAATGTTTGAACTAAAGAAATAAACATACTCACTACATACTCACTACATCTGTAAGATGTCGTGAAAATAGTGCCTGTATGGAAAATTTGTAGAATCAAATGTTTACATAGGAACAAGAAGAAAGCTCAAACCATTAAGTAAGCTTCCACCAGCTAGGGAAATGAGAGTAAAACAAGTATAAATCAAGCAAAAAAGGAAAGAAAGAAGAGAATAAAAGACAAGAAAAATGAAGGTAATAATAAATTACACAAATACAGAACAAAAAAAACCAAAGGATATTTCTCTAAAAGTGTCAATAAAAGTGATAAACATCTAACTAAATTAAGCTCCTTAAAGAAAAAATTCAAACATTTCTAACATAGTAAGTGAAAAGGCATCATCATTACTGATTCTATGGCCACTGTAGGGTAACAAATAACAATTCCATGCCCCCAAATTTGACAATTTAGATGAAATGAACCCCTTAACTTAAAGATACAAACTACCAAAACTTCCACAAGGAGAAATGGGTAACTTCAGTTGTCCTGTATCTTAAGGAAATTGAATCAATAATTAACAACTTTCCAAAAAAAGAAAGCACAGATCTCAGATGGCTAAATAGAATTCTACCAAATATTTATGAAGAAATATCAATTCTTCCTAATCTCTTCTAGAAAATAAAAGCAGAGGAAATATTTGTTTTCAGTAGACCAAAATTATACATATACAAAAGACAGATAACAAATGTTACTAGAAAACTACCAACCAAAGTCTCTCAGAAGCAGAGATATTGAAATCGGTTATTTTTAAAAAATGGATATGTTTAGCAATGAATATAATGTATACTATGTGGAACTTACCTGAAGTATGCAAAAATTGTCAGCATAAAAAAACAAATGCTGCAATCCACCACATCAACAGAATAAGGAAGAAATATCATATAGACATATGTGGACAGTATATTTGACAGACTACAATACTAATTCAGGATAAAAATACTCTTTAGGGACCCTCCTGGTGGCGCAGCGGGTTAAAGCACTGCACTGAGAATCTAAAGCCGCTTCTGCATGAGTTCGATTCCCGCCTGCCCCGGAGGTGACCACATGGTGTGGCAGACCTCTCCTGACCCACCCGCTGCTCCCCTCAGCAGTGTACTTCGTCGATCTGCCTGTTCTGCTCCCCACTCTGTCTCTGGTGAAGCCTCTCACCGCCCCTGAGCCTCTGGCCTGTACCCCAGTCTGTGTGCATAAATAAATAAATCTTTAAAAAAAAATACTCTTTAAAAAAATAAATACAGGAAAACCTTTAGCATGATAAAATACACTTATAAAGAATCTACAGTTAATATAACACTTTACAGTGAGAAACGGGTTCTTTCCCATTATTATCAGAGAATGGTCCAAACACAAGAAGTTCAGTAGGACTCCAAAGGGGCTGTGCATGAAGAACTGTGAAAAATCAAAAAGTTGACTTATTTTTACTTACTCTAGTTTCAGAAACAAAAAGAAATCCTGCTTGAAGGAAGAAAAAATCTTTAATGAACATCTTAAAGAAAACTTAAAACAAAGATTATTTCTTAGTAATTCTAGAAAATTTTTGAAGTGTGAATTATACCCAAATTATAACCTCATGATAAAGAAGAGGTGGGCCATCCTTTACTCGTTTTATAAGAACATAAACTTGTGATCATACAAAGGGCGTATGTCTAGGGAAAGAAAATATAAACTAATACCCTTTATGAATATTGACCCCAAAAAATCTTCAGGAAAATATTGGAATGCTAATGCAGTAGTACATAAAATACAATAATGTGACATAATCAAGGAAAGATCTTTTGGGAATTCAAGTTTTATTTTACATTCCAAATACTAATTTTTAAACACAGGGTATCTGACCAAATGTAGTTCTCATGCTTATAGAAGTAAAAGCTCCATGGCATTTTTTAAATCTACTTGATCGTTCAAACTGTAGGGAAACCAACAAGACCAAAATCTAAGGAGAACAGGAAACCTGCAGATTGAATTGGGGGGCAGCCCCTCAACCCTGGTAACTTGGAGCAGAGTAACTGCTAGACACCAGCAAGAAGAATTCAGTTAGAATAGTTATTCTGGAGACCTGGTGTGGGTGTGCAGTGACAAGGACGCAAGGGAGGATGGGAACTAGATCCGTAATGGGAATGTGCAGTTGATCCCCAAGGAGCAAGATTTCGGAGAGAACGCCCTTCCTAGCCATGGAGGCTTGGGGGAGGGCACAGTAGTTGCCCCAACAATGGGAGTCAGCCTGTGTCTCCTGGATTTTCCTTCCTTTGGCACAAAGTGACCCCATCAACGGACAATTGCATTGCCTCTTGGGGTCTCTGAAAGCGCAATGTGGTGGTTTCTAAACCAGATAAAATCAATGATCTAAACTGTAATGTTAACTTCTAGGGAAAGAGAAAGTGTGATATTTATGAGTTCTTATTATGCCTAGGGTGACTGAGGACAAAGCACCAAGGCTTTTAGTTTTCTTCTAGGTTCTCTGAATTTCTGGCTATGTCAATGCCAATAGTTTAATCAATTTGAAGACATTAACTTGTTAACCCCATTATGCTTCTAACTGACGTCTTGCTATGTCACCTTTGCCAAGAGGTACTTTTTTTGTACCAGGAGGAAATTTTGAACCAGAAACACTGGTTCATTCTGATCAGAGTAAAACGAGGTAAATGTGTCTTACTGTATTTGCCAGTTATTGATTTCTATGTCTCTCAATAAATATTTATTTCGTGTTATTACCTACAACTCATTCTCATACAGTGAGGATTCATTGAGCCTATATATTTATTGGGGGACAGTGGATTTATTAACTAATAAAAAGAATGTGTTTATACTTCTTGAGTTTAGTATCATCAGGACATTGGTCATTCTCTGACAATTTGTCACAAAAGACAAGGATATCACAGAGTACTTCCTGGGAGGCAATTCAGTTAAGATCAAAAGGATCTTAAGAAAATTGGGTTTATTCTAAAATAAATAAGCTGAGAACAGCTTTGCATTTTGACTAGCTCCATCCAGCGATTAGATTGGGAAATAGACATGAGGGAGGGAAGCCAGAGAGTCAGACTGCTAGACCGGTAACCCAGGCTTGACGTCAGCGGCGGCAGAAAGCATTGTTGAGTTTTAGGCTGTACCCACCCCTTGCATTGTTTAAATTACTCAGATACAGCTGATCTGAAAATAATGGTTCCTTTTTTTTCTATTTCAGGAGAAAAAAAATAGGCCTAAAATATAGAGATGATGCACAAAAGGAGTGTGGGCGTGGTTATAAGTAGCTCCTCAATGCTTCTAGTTTTAATAGCCCCGGTGGACTATAATTTGATAAACAAAATCACTGGTTTTCCTTAAGGGAACATGTTACTATTTATGTATTGAAAATAAAGAAGTTATGATTAAAACCGAAATAGTCAAGAAACACAGGTAGTAAATACTAAAAAAATGGCTCTCACACTGTTATATTACAACCTAGGTTATTGAATTGTAATTATGTTGTTGATAATTCATTTAAGTCAAAAAGCCACAATTCCTCATCCCCAGCTCTTCTTTGAGAAAAAAACAAAAACAATATTGTGAATTTCAGGTGCAATTTTTCAATGCCTTATCAAATACAAAGAGCTATGTAACAGTTAAGTGTGTGTGATATTGTATCTCCTTTTAATAGAAATGTAATACGATTTGAATTACTTAAAGAACTTCATGTCACGTTTATTTCACAGTGGATGAAGGACTTGGAAAACAGTTTACTGATTGTGGCAAGACATTTAATTTTATATTAAAATGCTGATAGACCACGACCTAGGCTGTTGGCGGTTCAGCAGGAGAGTTGCCTTGAGAGTTCTTTGCCCATGTTCCCATCCTGGTGAACATCCATCCCTCCATTTCCTTGCTAAGTGGTACAGGAGATTGCTGTATGCAGATGGGTGATGTGGTCTTTTTTGGTTACAGTATAAGTACAGGATCTTACTACTATTGTCAAGTTATATTTTCTTAAAGTACGGGAATGCTTTAAAACATTTTCTGTACCATCTTTTTATTTCCAAGGCTTCCTTTTCCACTGATCAAAGGAAAACAAATGTTACAATTGGGAAAATAAAATGACTGCTCTCTCAAATGAGGGTTGACCAGTCTACCAGCTGACAATAACTAAGACAAAAGAGAATTCACTTCTAGAACCACAGGCAAGAGCAGCTATTATTGACCTGTGAGGTCAGTGAGCTAGGAGAGGGCATGGTGGACAGAGAGCTGAAAAAAAGACCTTGAGAGAACATGATTTCTAGGTCAGAACTTTTGACATCACAGTTTGTGGAACAATCCTGAAAAACAGTACCCAAGACTTTTCTCTCTGTTCCACTGTATGTCTGCTCGTTATAGTTTTCTTAGAAAGAAAACAGAACCAATAAGATATCTTTTCAGGCAATGATGAAGTTCAGAAAACTTGTGAGACCCATGAAGATTTTTAAAGTTTATTTTAGGCATAATAGTAAGACTGGGTTTTCATAAATATGAAAACACATATATCAGAAAAGACTAGGCTCTTGACCAAATCTATTCCCAAAAGATACAAAAGGGAGATACAAAGGCAAAGGTAATTCAACAACAGAACATCTTATGTCCTTTGTCTCATCCTCTTCCTTACCCACTGGTGATAGGGTATGAATTAAGACACTTATAAAAAATTTTTGAATGTAGTACTTTTTTGTTACATCATTGTTGTTGGACAATGTGTGATTTCTCTTCTAGGGTGTGTTCTCTGTAGTTCTCCCTCCACCAGGGATCATATTCCGGGTGCTCTTCCCCCCACCCCAGGTTTTACCCCTCTCACCTGTCTTCCTCCTCCCCTCTGGATGCCTCAGATCTTAGTCAGCTTTCAATATTTGTCATTGACCTTTTTTTTCTTTCTATGTTCCACATATATGAGTGAGTCCATCCAATATTTATCTGTTCCCTTCTGGCTTATTTATCTTGGCATTAATTGTCCAGCTCTACCCATGTTGCTGCAAATCGCAAATCACAAGTCACATGAGTGTCTTGTTTTTGATCACTGAATAGTCCTCCATCATGTATATAAACCGCTTCCTCTTGATCTATTCACCTGTTTTGGGCCATCTATGTGGTTTCTACATTTCAGTTATTGTGCACAGTGCTGCCATCAACACAGGGTGTGGGTTTCCTTTAGATTTAGTGTTTCTGTCTTCTATGGGAAGATTCCTAGGAATGGAACAGCTGAGTCCATGTCTAGAAGTGGCAGATCCCCTTCTAGTGTTTTGTGGTAGCTCCACACAGATTTCCATAGTGGTTGGACCAATTTCTACCAACAGTGCAAGAGTGTTCCTCTCATCCACACCCAAGGACAGACCTTGGACTTGGCAAGTAGGTCACAGAGGGTCTAGCAAAAGGAAGCTATTGAGATGTTAGGCACGGGGAGTGAATCAAGTGGGGAGAAGGAGCAGGGTGAGCGTTCACAGCATGTGAAATGGTCATCTTCTGTTGGTTTTTAACTTGAAGGAAATAGGGGAGTAGGGCAACTTACAAATAGGCAGTGAATTCCAATAAAGTTTTTATGGACTGGAGAGAACTGAGAGTATCTGAGAGCAGTTGGGATGTAGCCTTTGTAAAATGTTTCGATATTTTGAGAAATGACAATTATGAGGAAGTATGGACTCCAAAGTCCTGGAGGAAAAGTGCAAGATCCAGAAGCAAACTGTTCAGTTTAACTCCTGTGAATAATATCTAGGATGTGATTTTAATCAAATCCCATAACTTCCTGATGTGTGAATTTTCAGTTCTATAAAACAAATACAATAATATCTTAAAGGATTCTCATGTAGAATATGAGCAAATGCAAGTAAAGATTTTAAAGCAGTATAACTTGGACCTCTATTAGCTCTTACATTCATGAAAATTACACACAGAAAAATTCCTACTATTTTTTTTAAAGATTTATTTATTCATATGGAACTGGGGTACAGGCCAGAGATGTGGAGGGTGAGAGGATTCACCAGAGACAGAGTGGGGAGCAGAACAGGCAGATCAAAGAAGTACACTGCTGAGGGGAGCAGTGGGCGAGGCAGGAGAGGTCTGCCTCGCCATGTGGATTTCCTCCGGGGTAGGCAGGAATCGAACTCATGCGGAAGTGGCTTTAGCTTCTCAGTGCTGTGCTTCAACCCGCTGTGCCACCAGGGAGGGCCAATTCGTACTATTTTAAAAAGAATTTTTCTGGGATAGCCAGCGCTCCATAGACTGAACATGGCCATTGAACCAGAAAGGGCCAAATCCAGACTGGTGGGAAAAACCAAGAAACTAGGAAAAAGTAAGAATATCCTTTTTCCCCCCTACTGTATAGCTGAACAGACTTGAGAATTTATGGCTGCACTGAATCATTTCCTTCCTTCCATAACTACTCCACTTCCTTTAATTCCTTTAATTATTTTCCTCTGGGTATAATGAGATTTAAAATATAGAACATCTCACACAAAAGGCAATGCAAAGGGACCTAGGGCTGTGTATGCTTTCAATGGAAGGCAGGAAGCTGGATGCTAGGAGGCTATTTTCTGCATGTTTTGATAGCAGGCTATTAACATCGCATACCTCCATCAATCTCTATGTGAGCTGGGCATTTTCTCTTTTACCAAGTAATAACTTAGGGTATTAGATGTGTGAGCCATTATTCCCCCACTGTGGTTATTGATATTGTAGAGCCTCCTCATTGCCTTTCACCCTCCTTTTTGCAGGACCTCCATGACTGCATTTCCCTGATGACTTTTCCAGGGGCCATCACAAAGTAGTCACCAAGCTGCACTAATTGTGACACATTTCTTTCCGACCCTGAATTGTAGTCTTGTTCCTGTGACTTCGTAATAATCGAGCGCCACAGGCTTATGCTTTCAATGCTTCCAAGTTCCTTACACTATACTCTGCTCACAGTATTTTTCCTCTAAGATTTTTACATTTCAAAGTCAATATGTCTAGAAACTTAATGCTTCTATTTATCAAATGGGTTGTTTTTTCTTAACTATGTCTGAAGACAGTTGCTAATTTGGAGCAGCTGAAAAATATTTCCATCTACCTTCATTAAAAGCCTTCTAATCCCAGGCCCTTTTTGGAGTCATAAGGGACAAAGGGTTAAAGCATAGCATTATGAAGCTATCTGCAGCCACTGGAGGACTAGTTTGATCCCTGGCCAGGGAGCTGACCCACATGGTGTGGCAGACCTCTCCTGACCCACCTGCTGCTCTCCTCAGCAGTGTGTTTCAATCAATCTGCCTGTTTGCTCCCACTCTGTCTCTGGTGAATCTCTCAACTCCTGTATCTCTGGCCTGTACCCCAGTTCTTGTATGCATAAATAAATAAACCTTTTTTTTAATAAAAGGCCTTCTATTCCCATATTAGGGACCTGTGGATGACTTACCAGTACCCCACCAAGAAAACAGATTTGTGTAATATTGATGTACAAATTGCAGATGTGTGTTAAGTGTAAAATGTAGGTAGCAGGCTTGTTGTTCGATGGGATAGAAGCTATTATCTGGTCGACAGAGGAAAAAAATAAAAGTGGAAGAACAAAAAATGTTGAATGGGGAGAGGATTGAAAGGCCTTTCTCTGGCAACTCTGGAGAGTGTTATTGTAACTCTTCAGTCTGGAGAGTTAAATAGGAAAAGGGTTTTTAGAGAGAAACCTCTGTGGGAATGAAGATGGGGAAGAAGCTGAAAAAAGGCTGGGAGAGATGTTAGACTGTGAAGCAAGTGTAAGTAACCCTGAGTGAGGGGAATGAAGAGGGAAGGCCAAATGGACATCCCTCTTTCTAGCATGGAGTCCACACGCCACCATGCAGCACAGGGAAGTTTCAGCAAGACCATTAAGGACTCCTGGAGCCAAACTTAGTCACAGAGGGAGTTTTGGTTTCTCTGTTGGGCCTGCCTGAGTACTTCCCGTTGCTTGTAGACACCTATTGGGAAGCATCGTGTCCACAGAATGTAGCGATGGTGTATCTCAGTGTAGTAGTTGGGCCCTGGGTCAATAACTCATGCAGTAGTTGGTCATTTACAAGGCAAATTCTAAAACAACAGATTTATATGATGTCTACATCTTTGATTTATTTTTTTTAAGATTTACTTCTTTATGCATACAAGAGCTGGGGTGTAGGTGAAAGAATTCACCAGAGACAGAGTAGGGAGCAGAACAGGTGTATCCACTGAAATACACTGCTGAGGGGAGCAGTGGGCAGGTCAGGAGATGTCTGCTGTGCCATGTGGGTCAGCTCCCTGGCTGGGAATCAAACTCCTGCTGCATTGGCTGCTGATAGCTTCTCAGTGCTGACTTAACCATTTGTGACATCAGGGAAGCACTGCATCTTTGATATTTAAGATAATGCATTTTCTTAAGAATTATGCATCATGTACTTTCTACAACAATATATCACCAACATGTCTGTTTTTCAGGATTTCACAGAAAGCGGAATTGCTTCCTGGCTATTCTCTTGAAGAAAATCACCAAAAATTTTGTAGGGCATCCATTTAATACACTATGTGTCTTTGCAGTGATTCATCTGAATTTTACATACATACAAATAGAGAGAGAATGTTTGTTGGGGTAGAGAGAGAAAGTGGCACTTGGGAGTTTAGCTTTTATTTTGTTAATTGGTTCAGTAACTTGCCTTTGCTAATATTCAATGAATGAACAATCTTAATATAGTCAAAGGATCAAAGCAGTAGTTTTGAATCTGTTTCTACTTTGCTCATAATTTTTAAAACATGTTCCGAGGTCATTTGCAGAATTTATATATAGACAACTGTTATCTTAGGTATCATATTCCTCATCAAATTGTTATTATACCATATGCTTTGCGGAGATCTATCAGTTGACTCACAATTCCAGTTCCAATAAGCTTAGAATAATAATTTAGAAAGTCCCCAGAAATCAAATCTGAGCTAGTCTACCTAAATTCACACCATCACAGATAGCAAGAACTCCTTTACTTTTCTTTCACACTTCGTGGAGGAGACAGTGGCAAAATGAACTTCCATCTATGACAGTTTCACATAAGAGACATCTGAAGACATTAAGAGATTTATGAGTAGAGTGATAAAAGCTTCTCATTAACTTATCTCACTTTATATTTCCTTCTCATTTTTAAAGTTCTACATTTAAATGTCCTTGTAAAAGGGTAAACTAGGATAATTCTCTTTAGTCCAGCTTGAGACATCTGTATTGTCCTTTTACCCAAAATAACTTTCATTATCCTGTATTTGAAAATCTACTATTTTACTAAAAGCATGTAAAAGTTCTATGAGCAGCACCCCCCTCTCTGCCACCCTCCACCCCCACCCCCAATCTGAATCAGTCAGTAATTTTCTCAGGTCATCAGAATAATAATCAGAATGTTCAATTTTGCCTATAAACACAAATCAAAGTGATAGCTTTATTGACTCTCTGTATGGTGAGTCATCAGTGGGTGTTGTGCCGTTACTTCTTTCCAGAATATCCAGATAGAGTCTTTAGTTTAGTAAAGTGCCAGAGCTGAGAGAAAGCGGAGTATTCAACTCTTGCTCAAAGGGCAGTAATATGATTGCCTACTGCCTTGTGATTGTGATCTACTTTTGAGCAAGCATGTTTTTCATTTGTTATGATCTCTCATGTCTTCATTTATTGTCTAGACTTAAAATGACTATCTTTGCTATGTTCTTTTATTTTCTTACAATGTTTGCTTTGTGTTGAGCTCTACACAAACTTTAATTTCTATGAAGGGATTTTGTAACTAAAAGCAACAAGATCCCCAGAGTTCAATAGGGGCTAGTTACAGCTCCTGTTGTCTCAACTAGAGCAAAACAAACAAATAGAATACAGCTTATAATCAATACAACATTGGCATAGTCGTCAGAAAGCTTAATAGGAATTCTGTAAAGATCCTACCTGACACAATTCATGTAACAATATGCATGCAACAGAATAAAAGTAGAGCACTATTTAAAGGAACCAGCAAACTCTGCATCAACAATGTAAATGTCAAGAATCATTAGGCGTGCTGTGAAGCAGAGAAAAGGTGATTCACAATCACCATAAAAATCAGTAAAGAGGAGCAACCCAGAAATGACAACATTGACCAAATTGCAGATATGAGAAATGTGTCCCATAAATTAAAGGAGATTAAAAAATAAATTAACATAAAGAGTAGAAAATTTAAGTTAAAAGAATACCCCAAGTATGTTCTAGAGATAAATCATATATATAGTATGAAAGCATTCTAGAGTGGGGTCAACTCCACGTTAGATATTTCTGAAGAAAAGAATTGTTGGAGCTGCTGGAAGAAAGCAGTCAGGCAACATGGAGACAGATTCAAGATATACTTTGGGCTTCAGAATACCAGCCAGCGGGGACCAACACCCTCTAGAGAGTGTGGCCTGAGCAATTACAGAAACCACTTTTTATACACTACAGGCAAAGAAACAAAATTTAGTTGTTACAGAGATAACATTCTTGCAGTGGGCCCTAGGTCATATGATCCGATCACATGACCCATATCCTGGTTCTGTTGGGGATGGTAATCGATTTAATCAATTTTACCAGTTTCCTTCCTCTTACAGCAGTTATTTGGGGAATATCCTATCATTCCAAGCAGCACAAAAGCAGTTAGCACAAAATGGCTTTAGCTTGGTTTAACGCAGATCCAACAGAATAATGAGCCCAAAGAAGGAATAATATAAAATACTAACTGCCAAAACATTAACAAGGATGTAAACAGATGACACTTCATTAAATAAAAATGCATACATACATGCATACATAATTACAAAGAACAGAGACGTTAAGAATACTATGGTGATGGTGCAGGGGTGAATTGGTGGTGGGAATTCTATCAGGACTACACAAGAGAGGAGAAAGCAAACATTGTATAAAAATGAACAATGTTGTAAAATAATAAAGAATAATAATTTAAAAAGAGAGAGACTCTCAGTAGTTTGGGGAATAATACTTAGCAGTCTCAATTTTTTTTTTTTTTGTCATTGGGATTCCAAATGGGGATGGGAAGTATAAAAACTATTTGAAAATACCATAATCTAAAACCTTCCAAGTTAATGGAAAGCCATTCCATTCCAAGAAGATCAGTGATCCTAAAGCAGAAGAAATAAAAAAAAAAAAATCACTTCAAGTCAAAATAATGAAATTGCTGCAAACAAATAAAGAGAAACTGTTGCAAGTAGTCAGAGAAAAGCAGTTGTATACAGAGAATAAAAAAGCATAAGAATGGCAGCAGTCTTCTGGTGAGAAACTCGGCAAATAAAATGACAGTAGAGCAGCCTCTTTAAAGTACGTTTTAAAAGCCTGTCAACTGGGAATGTACTATCTCACGAATGCGATGATAATTATAGGACTCTACACATTTTCCAAAATTTCTAATTGCGCACTGAAAATGGTTATAAAGTTATATGCAAATTAAGACTCAACAGTGAAGTTAAAGCAGTATATATTTTATGCAGAGTATTAAAAACTACTTGCATGCAGCTCATTAATTATTAAAATTGAAAATATTGTTTCTGTAGGAAGCTGTGAGTTTAGCACATGACTGTCATAAAAGTTGAGTGTTTTTTTATAAAAAAGATATGTTACTGTGACCACCATTAATGCTTAGTATCTGTTGTTGATAACCTGTCAAAGACACTAATGAAAACTTCTCTGCATTAAAAAACAAATTATTTCAATTATTGGTGGTTCTTAGTTACGTTAAAACCACGTACCTTTTAGGTGAAATAAGCTTTTATATGTTGGCACTTGACCAACATTTGGCAAAGAGCAGTGAAAACGTTCAGTGGGAATTTACTTTTCCTTCTGAATCAGAATAATGAAAGGATGAAGTTTAACACTCTTTGGAGGAGGGCTTTCTAATCATAGTAATTTGATTCCAGATTACACAAATTAGGTGCACTTTGATCTGATTAAAGCAGTTTAAAAATAGGAATAACAGCATTTGAGAAGAATTTCAGAAATTAAATATTAACTAGGGAAGGGCTGGGGAAAATATTCAATTATCTTAGCTGCTGTTTTATGTCCTTGTTCTCGAAGATAAGTTACTTTAATTGGATACTTACCAAGGTGAATTTCTCTAAGGAACAATAGTTAGGATAATTTATGTCTGAGTGGACAGTTAATTTATCTGTTAAATGAAATAATAATCGTAGAAAACAAAAGCAAGTCTAACATACATTTTTGCATTCTAATTTCCAGATTTTTTTTTTAAAGGAACCATAGAACAGTCTGTTTTTGTTTTTTCAATTACTTTTTGACATTTCTTTCTCTGCCTTTGGTGATGAATAGAATTTCATGTTTAAGATGAGCTCTAAAGTTTTGAGTCTCTGAACTGAATACTCTCATTTTGTAGAAAATAGGAGAAGCTTTGGGTATTATGTACTATTATAGAGCTGACATAAGCTAAGTATTTTCAACTAAGCATTATATTAACACACTTTACAACCCACGTATTTTATCCCATCATACCAAAAGTTCAGTTACAGAATTTTAACTGAATTTTAGTAATCTGTTACAGACTGCAGAATTCAATATTACATCTTTTAAGTCAATATGAAAAATTTTTCATTATAAATGACAAACCTGCTATATTCAGTATTTAAAAAAATTTTCCTACTTCAAAAAGATGCAGAACTATTAACTTACATAACAGCTTTTTTAGTGTTAACAAACAAGAAGAGTAAACAAATTGCAATTTTTTTTCTAGGTTACAGTATTATGACGTGTTTTCAGTTATATTTGATCAAAGAGATGATGTTAGATACAAGTCACAGTAGCAAAAAGTAATGGAGTTGGGCAGGCTATGAATCATGGTCTCAGAAACATATGGGGCTTATTATTTTATTTCTCCTAGAACTTAACTTTCTTTAGGTAGAAGTCTGCCATAATTCTTAGTTTCATTATTAGTAACTCTAATAGTCACAGAAAAGCAATGATAAAGGTGATGGCTAAATTTTTTCCAATAACAAAATTCACCAATCTTGCTCTGAGGTTTTTTTAATTTCTTTCCTCTTGATTTTATCGAATTATTTGAAATCAGATATTCAAAATGTGTCACACTTGAACTTCTTGGTAAAATAATAGCTTATCCATTTTAAAATAGAAAAATTTTAAAGTTTATAACTATCTCCTCTACCACTTTGGGGTAAAAATTCTTTTGCATAATTCTTTTATTATAGATATATTAAAGATACAGAGATCTTTAACGTTTTATACAGTGCAGTGTAGCTCTTTTCCTTTTTGTCTTGAATTGGAGATTTTATATTTAGCATCTGATTTAGTATGCTGACATTTTTTACATTTCTTGTGCAGTGTGCATACTACTGCTATCACCATCTGATTACGCTTGAATTGATTCGATTAGTTTCTACTATAGCAAGGATCCTACAAATGTATTAAAAGTAAATTGTTCTCATATTAAATATGCCAATAGTTGATAAGGTCTTGATACAAGAGATTTATGGTAGACAGGTAGCCCTTCTGTTTCAGCTGACTAATGCGCAAGCTGACAACACTTTGCATTTGTGGACCTTGTGCCTTTGAGAACAGTCATGCATTTCTGTGATGGGTGTTAGAGACCAGGGTTGGGAGTGACCAAGTGCTGAGATTTACTGAGGGACTGGATAAGGGCAGTAATAAATTAGGCCTTGCATTCAAGGGCGATAAGGCTGTAATAAACTGGGCTTTGCATCCAATGAACTGGGCCTTGCATCCGGGATAGGACTAGAAGAAGGTGATAAGGAACTGGGCCTTCTATCAAGGGACACATCGATGAGTCACCCCTTTGGAATTCGAGTTTAGAATCTATATAACAGACCCTTCCCCCCATAGGGCTGGCAGTAGCTGCAGACCCCACTCTAGGGTCTCCATCTCAGCGGCTGTCTGGGAGCAATAAACTCTGCTTGCTCAGCCTTTCTGCCTCCCGCCTTCCTTTCTTGAGGCCGGTCACAGAAGTTGGGACAAAACACCCAGAACTGCCCCTTACTGAATAAACTGAATGATAGAACTTCCATAGCATATGATGTGGAAGTAGAAATATAATTCATTGGTTTTAAATATTTTATCTTCAAGCTGTCTTTAAAATTCTTTGGGAAAGAATATGATTACTAAGAAAGTCATTATTTGAGGCTTATCTTGGAAAAAATAAGCTTTGATTAAAAGACTCAAATTATCAGTCAGTTGGAAGAAAGTTTGCCACATCCTTTGGGGAAAATATGCCATAAATCTTTAGCAGACAGACCCTGATGGATTCAAGATTTTTATCTTCCCTTGCCACCACGCTTACTATTACATGCATTATTTGACAGTGCGTCCATTTCCTATCACACTGCAGTATGTTCTAAAGGAGCCTCGTTGTTGTTTTGCATCAAGAACTAGGAGGAAAAATCTTCAGTGCATGAATAGGCACTTCTGGGAGAGGTGGGATAAAAGCCGATTGTATTCCTGCTAAGCTCTATGTCCCACCTTCTATGCTATTTTTCTTTTCTGTTCATGTAGTAATGTGGTATTTCTCTGTGGTTTCTTTTTCCTTTTCTTTCTTTCTTTCTTTTTTTTTTTTCTGGGATATGGGCCAAAGATGCAGGGGCAGTGAGAGTATTCACCGGAGACAGAGTTGGGAGCAGAACAGGCAATGGACTGAAGTACACTGCTGAGAGGAGCAGCGGGCAGGACAGGAGAGGTCTGCCACGCCATGTGGGTCAGCTTCTGATCAGGGAACCAACTTGTACTGAAGGGGCGGCAGCTGGCTTCCTTGTGCTGAGTCTCAACACATTGCACCCCAAAGAGGGGGCCTTCTTTTTCTTTTTTTTTTAAAGTAATTTTTTATTTATGTATAGATAAACTGGGGTGTAGGCCAGAGATCAGGGGTAGGTATGAGAAGATTCACCAGAATCAAAGTGGGGAGCAAAAAGGGGGATCTACTGAGGGGAGTGGTGGGCAGACAGGAGAGGTTTGCTATGCCACCTGGATCAGCTCCCTGACAGGGATAGAATTCAAGCCACATAGGTGAGAGCACTGAGGCTTAACCCTTAGGCAACTAGAGAGGCCTCTGCCTGTGGTTTCTTAATATGTAAATTAGTCTCCTGGAAAGTTTTACTTAACAAAGAAATCTACTCAACACTAAGTTTTGCATTTTTAGAAGAGCCAGGGGTTACAGCTGAAATTAAAACAGCATCAGGAATCACTGAACCAATCCTCACTAATAAAAGAAAACCATAAATCACTTGATTCGTCTGTGTTATAACTAGAAATCTGCAAAACAGAGTCCCAAACTGAAAATCAGTCCTAAACCACTTTGTGAATCTATCAAAGTTCAGCTCCCCTGGGGTGACCAGTGCTTTCCAGGGCATGGTGACCACTCCCACAACCCTCAGTGGACCCTCCTCTGCCAGTCCTGTGCGCCTGTTGCCTCACCCCCATGGGAATCCTGAGTTCCCCCTCAGTCCTTCTGGTCTCCCCAGGCACATCAGGGCTCCAGACAGCCATCACACTGCAGGATGGCCTTCTTTTTCTGCTCAGTGTTCTCTGGTCCTTTATTAATGCAACGCTCCAAGCAGTAAGTTAGCTTGTAAGGAGGACTTGCTCTAGTGACAAGGGCTGTTTCTCACTTTCATTTGTAAAAGGAGGTGAATAAGAGGAGCTAATTAGGGTTTGAATGAGAATAAAAGGACAAAACCGGGTACACCAGGTACACCCCAAAATGTTAACAGTATTATAAATATTAAGATTCTCTCAAGTATTGGCCTTTCCTAAGGAGGATTTAGTGGTGGCAGAAGGAAAACATTGTGACAATGGTACCTGCTGAAAGGCAGAAGCAGATGAAAGAAGAAGGAGTGGTCAGGAATGGACAGACATTCGCTCAGGACAAGCAGCCACACTCTGTTTCCTGGGGGGTTTATGCTTCCTGGTCCCATCATGGCCTCCTTCATGCCCTTGACCTTACCTCCACTTTTATTAACTAAGACTGTTTATAGGAGGCATGTCAGAATGGAAAACTAAAGCCAAGTCTTGATGGTGCTTGCATTTTAGGACTTTAAATTGGCAAGGTTTAAAGTGAACGGAAAAAATGGAGTCACCTGTGCTGAACTGCCATATTCCTGGGCCTCACATGAGGGAAGGCTATTTGACTTCCTCTCTCCCTAGCCTCTCCTGATGCTGGTCGTTTAGCTTGTGGCCCTAGAAAAGTCCAGTGAGCTACACTTTACCCTGACCTATGTGACTGGCACCCTCTTGAGTTCTGCAGTGCACAACATACCCAACTGTACACAGTGACCCTGGTCACCTTTACTAGAAAAAAAAAATACTCCTGCCCCCAAAGGGGTGTGTGATTGAAAGCTAAAATACTGTCAGGTTTTCTGATTTTTCCTCATCTGCTGATTGCTGAACCCACCAACCAGCTCCCATAGGAGCGAGAGGCTACAGTGAGATGGCGAGGTCCCTGGGGACTGCTCCTCAGCTCCAGGCTTCCACTTCGGTGAGTCGTGTTTCTTCGGCGTGCTGGAGGGCTGCTGGGTCCGCCATGAGATGCCCGAGGGCCAGGGGGCTGTACCTGCTGGGGCCAGGGTGGGGGCCACAGGCGGAATTATGGCGGGGATCATGAGCTCGCATGGGCTCCTTGCGGAAAGCCGTGGATTTCTGATGAAATATTTCTATCCTACCGTTTTCTCCACTTGGAAGTTAACGAAATATTTCATGGCAGTCCTGTGGGTCTCACTTTCTTCCGGGCTCCTCAGAAGAGCTTAGCAAAAGCAAACCTGGAAATAAAGGGGACTTTCTTACAAGTTGTCAGCGGAAGGGGTGGTAGAGTAACTATTTGAAAACAAGTCAGCCAGTTAGCAAATACATTGTTTCCAAACTGCAAATATTAAAGAAATCAGTGGCTAGGTTATTTATGCTTAACAGTTAAATTTCCTAACACATCTGCATGATCGAAGATATCTGAAGAACCATGAGACAGTTTGATCTGTGCTGTCAAATACAGAGAAATTCTTCAAAAGAAACTATTAAATTCTTGAAAAGAGGGTAATCCTAATGAAGGTACCAACAGCATGAAATATCAGATTTCAAAGATTTGGTCTGGAAAAGTAGAATGCAAAATATCTCCTTAATATTTTCATATTAATTTTAAAATAAATTGAAATCTTTGTGATTATTAGGTTAAAAGGAACCTAGTACTAATGTTAATTTTAACCTCTTTTTTTAAAATGTGGCTAATAGCAAATTTAAGATTACATTTGTGTTCCTTGTTATATTTCTATTAGGGTAGGTTAAAAAGAAGAATTGGAATTTGTGTTCAGATACAAGTCAGGCGTTGACATTTGAAAAACTGAGTTCTAGAAAATTCTGGAAATTAAGAGGCAGCAGAGAACACTTGTTTGTGTGTAGCTAATACTCAAGCATCCACGCCCTTATGAGGAAGTACTCACTTACATTATAATTTTGATTTATCACCAATTGAGGTAGTGGGATGCGGCCCTCAGCCTGGTCTCCTCATGTGCTTGTTCCATTCTCTCCTTTAAATTGAAGTTTCCACAGTCACGAATGTCCCTCCATTTCACAGAAGTCCCTCTATTTCATAGAGAGTCTCCTTTCCTCAGCTAGTTTGACCCATCCTCTCCCCGTCTGGTGATGACCCTCCAGTCACAGCTTCTTCATTCTGGAAGTTGGTTGTTAGCCTCCCCTTCTACATCCTCCATATTTAGAGCTAGGAAACATGTCTCAGATATACTTTATCTTCTAGAGGATCTAACAGAGTGTCTAGTCATGGTAAATAAGTACATCCAAAAGGAGGGAAAGCATATGAAAAACAATAGTTTCTGAAGATCTAGGATTAAAGTCATTCTTTACTGGAGATAGTACTTTGAATTGATGGAAGTAGGAGGGGAAAATTTAAATGCCTTGGGTAGCCAGAAAGATAATAAGAATTGGGGAAGTTGCTGGTGTGTCATGATAAAGGATGGTGGGGTGTGTAACTAACTGGAGTACATGTCTCACCTACAGACATTATGACTTAACTTTTTTTCTTTTGTATTTCTCTCTATAGATAGATAGATAGATAGATATGATGGATATAATTTTTTACATCATTCTTCATTTTGTATATTTTTCATCTTGGTTGTAACCCCCCCCCCCGGACTTCCCACCACCAGTTCACCCATGTGCCATCACCATAGTCCCATGCGTTCACACTCCAGTTTTGATCCTATTTCCCTCTCCACTCCCACAGAATGTCTCTGGCTTATAGTGGTCTGTTGATTTTTGTTTTTTACTTTTTTTTTTCTGATCCCTTACACTCCGCTATGAGTGATACTATCCAGTATTTTCTTTTTCTTTCTGGCTTATTCTTCTAGCTTCATCCATGTTGCTGCAAATGGCTTTTTATGATTCATGGTAATATTCCATTGTGTATATGTAGCATATCTTCTTGATCTAGTCATCTATTTTTTGGCATTTAAGTTGATTCCACATCTTTCCTATTGTAAATAGAGCATCAGTTAGCATAGGGGTAAAGGTGTCCTTTTGAATTAATGTTTTTGTGTCCTTTGGGTAGTTACTTAGGAGTGGAATTGCTGGGTCATATGGAAGCTCCGTTTTTAGCAATTACTTAACAATTAAAAGAAAAAAAACAGGCAAATCAGAGTCAGCTGAAACTAAGCACTGCTCCTTTGCCACCTTTGAATAGATACAACCTACACATTCCCCAACAACAACAAAAAAACACCTTGGGAAAAGCAGACAGGTTTCATAAAAGACAAAATTTGGAAGATCATCCTCTGTGTCTCATGACATAAGGAATGTCCCTTTGCTATGGCTGATTTCTCATCTATTTAGTTCATATCTATAGACCAAGAATAACCATGTTTTCCAAGATGAAAGTAAAATATGCCATTTGCCAAGAGCAATGGGTAGGCCAGAAGGAAGCAGATATTGCTACTATCCCATCTCAATTCCTTACCTCGTGTGTCCAATCTACAGTTTACATCCTATATAAGGATAGTAGAAGGTATTGCTGATGTCTTTTCTCTTTATACCTTTTATCATATGTATAGTCAGTCTTTTTTCTGGTCCTGCAGCCCTATTTATTCAAAAATATAGAATTGTCACTTTTAGTTGAGCTGCAAGTTTCCAAAGATCTACTCCATTGTGCCAAGTTGTCTACTCTCCTCATCAGCATCTGCTGTGGTTTTCTCTGCACAAAGAAGCTTCTTCAAAGAAGCTGCAGCCTCCAAGGGACAATTCTATGTTCTCATATTTCATCTTTCTCCTAGTATTGCTGAAAGTAGGTTGAACATTTTTCATCCATCATTTTGTTTTTGCAAGACACAAACTAGGAGAAGAAAAATAATGTCTTGTGTCATAAAGTCTTACCAAGTTTGTTTCATCCAGGCAGAGTGGTCTTGAAAGACACACAATGCTGTTGACCTGGGAAACTTCTTCAAGGAGGTTAAATGTGGTCAAGTTCATAGAACTGTCTGGCATATCCTGAGAGAGTATGGGAAGAAGAGGTATCAGAGACTAGGGGAATTGCTAGAAGGCTGATGAAAAACAGCTTAAGAAAATGGACCAATATTTCCAGTATAGTTTTGATTAACAGTGTAGCAATTTGTTCAACCAAGAATTACATCAAACTTTTATGCTTTTAAACAATATTTATAATTTCTTCAAAACTTTATACTTTAATTCCTTTTGTTCAATCCACTTTCTCTCTTTAATCATGTGGCCTTCATATGAAGGCCAACAATATTGTCGAAATAGTAAACAACTAAAGAGATCAACATGATAAGAACAGCAGAAAAGGAGAAAGAACAGTTGAACATTTTAAAACCACTGCCATCCAGGGTTGAAATCTCGAGAATGAGGGTTCTACAATCTTTGTTATGAAAGGTTTTGCAGAGTACTATACACAGGATTCAGGTGGCAAATGTTTAACAAGTGGACACCAGTTCTCATTTATACACAGGCTATTGATATTTTCCCTTCCCTATTTAGTTAGCTATTTGAAAAATTAGATTACGTGAAGTCCAATATGACAATACCTGAAATTTAAAGAATGTATATATGGTGTTATAGGAAGGGTGATTAAACATGAGGGGTCCCAGAGGATCCCTGCCCTGATAATAATTTTAACACATTCATGTCCTTTTTGCTAAGTACAAAGTATAAATTCTCATTTCAAATAGAGAATGATAGTAAAATCTAGCATTTCTGTTATAGGGCAAGTCAAAAAAGAGAGTGTGGACTTCAAGATTAAAGCCTTGATATTTTGAAAATATGTAGAAACATTTTATAATCTTTGTCAAGTAGCTGGAGGAGAGTATCTTATTACAGAATTTGAAGATATAAAACTTAGAGAATTTGGGAATCCATGAACTATTTATTAACCTGCCCAGTAGAAAACCTGAATATTGCATGTTGTTCTTTGTGAAGAAAATGTTAATAGATGAAAGGCAAAGAAAAAGACAAATCAAAAAGGCAAACTTTTTTTTTATAAATCACTTGCTAGTTTCAAAACTCAGTTCAAGTATTCTTCTTTTTTAACAAGATGAGGCCAATGGAAAGTTTCCACAATGTTTGTTCTGACATGCAATTATTTTTACCCTGCCACATTTGTAGCCGTAGAGAAAGATGCTGTCAGGCTGACTGACTGAAAGAATTCTCCATAGTTGAGGAAGCTAAAATTTTGATAAAAGAGTTTGGATGCTGAGGGATAAACTGTTTATTTACCACACTTGAAATTTCAAGAGTAGCTTAGTGAGATTTCTGTGCCCTTATTAGTTTCATGAAAAATTCCTCCCATAGAGGAGCAGAACGCAAAATTTATTAATTAAATAGGAAAAAATGGGAATATTTGATGTGTAACAGCTGAAATATTTGATAAGTAACATTGATAACAGCTCAATATTACAAGTGCATTTCACACAAAAAGCATATGTCCTGGTTATGTCCACTCACAGCTGTCAGATATTAGCCAAATCAATTATATTAGTGAGGTGAAATGAGAATGCAGGGGAGGGTAGAAATATTTTTTTTTTCAGGATCCAGAATTTATTTACAACTCTGTAGTTTCTCCATCTGCCCTGTGACAAATGAAGGCAGTGGAAGTTTTTCTGAACTGCTCTTCTGGAAGCTATCAGGCTTCCCGCACAGGACCTTGTGAACACTCACGTGTGGGGAGAAGGCCTCCCACCTTCTTCGGTTTTTGTAAAAGTATGTACATTTCTCTTGTCCTTGACTTCAACTGTGTCTATGAGCTTGACCTTTTGTATAGTATTCCCATTCCAAATAGCTTCATTATTAGTCCCCCCATGCACACACACCAATAAACTGACTTAGTTGCAATGAAATGCCTGCATGCCTGTCTGGGGCATTGTATAATGACATTAGAATGGCCTTGGGATCCAGAAACACCTGTTTGGAGCTCCTTGTTTCTCTTGTACACACATGAAGCTTTGGGTGTCTTTTTAAAGGCATTTCAAAGTTTTATCTTTTTGGGTTTTTGTTTTTTTTTTTTTTTGGAAAATGGAAACAGTGACCTATGTACTTGCCTTTGCAATGCAGGCACAGGTTGGGTGTCTAATGACTGTGTGTGCTTTTCCTCTCCTCGTGGAAACTGATTACGCTCTTCACCTGGTGACTCATAGTGGGACACTTTACTGTGCTGAAGACATGAAGAAAATCATGGATTTCAGAACCTCCCATTTCCTTATCAGTCAAATGAGGATGTTGAAAAAAGTGAAACAAATCACTTGATATAGAGTCTGACATGCAATAAATGCTATTTTGATTTTTTCTTCTTTCATAACTTAAAAGATGATATATTTGAGATTTAAAAGTTGACTGATATCAGATAGAATGGTGAGATAGACACAATTGGCAGATAAACACAATATGCCAATCATTTAATCTTTCCATTAGTATATCTATCTAACACTACTGATTTTATCTAATGAATTTATTTCATTAAATAACAAACTTTGAGAAAATAACAGAACCGGTAATCTCAGTTTCCTAAACTCCATCAGGTCTTCATTTCATACAATAAAATTACTCCCAATGCCTTCTGCTGTTAACTTGTTTAGTAAATTATTTCAGCCAATAAGATAGTCTTACAATAAATCAGGGTTTATTGTCCACTAGTAAACTTTCACTTACATGGGTCCACTTCTTCCTTTGTCAGAAACATGACCAATTAAACAATGGAAGAAAGGGAAATACCAGCGAGACTGATGAGCATCTGAACTGAAATCTGCTCTGATCCATGAAAAGATTTTGGCTTGTTTTGTTTCTTTTGCTGCAGATGCTATCATTGCCAGTCAATAAGCAATGATATGAAACAAATGCTAGAATGAAATGGAAATTTCTCTTTTAGGAACCAAAAATAAACTCCAGATGAAAAGGAGGCTCATCCAGTGAAAGAAATGGTTTTTCTTTGAGCCACAATCTTGACTGAGTTCAGAAAAAGAGGATTTATTGAGGACTTTTATGTCACTTTAAAAAATCTCACTAAATAGTATCAGGATCCTTACATTATATTTCAGTGTGCCTTGGAGTCAAGGGGAAGAGAGGTGAGATGGGAGCTAGTGGAGAGGTTAGAGTGGTTGCATCTGTCCCTTCCTTCATCTGATGCATATTTATCCTCATTTAGTTAGTGCTCAAAAGGGAAAGAGATGTTAATTGGAAGAACATGGTTCTGACATCATAGGATATTGTCATAGGATAATAAAGAATATAGCAAAATGGCATTCACAGTAACACTGACTCAAAAACAACAACAATAATAACAATTCTAATAATATTTTTAGTAATGTCAAAGATCAACACTATATGTATATTTAATTTAGTTTAATTTTGATTTCTAGTTTCACTTCTTTCTTTGTGAATGAGGCATCATTATTTTACCTCTGTAAGACACAAATCCAAAATTGACACTGTATAAGCATTTCCTTTCAATAATTTTTGGACTGAATTCTGATTATTTCTAGGGTGGTACTTCTGCTGTACCATGTTTCACTCAATCATGGCGTTCTGCACACGATGAGTCAAATGTTAGAGGAAGACTCAAAATGGCATTATCATAGGCTTAGTTTGTCTTTCTAGTCCCCATTATGACTGTCTTTTCAAAGATTTATTTGTGCATACAGAACTGGGGTACATGCCAGAGGTGCAGGGGTGGTTAAGAGGATTCACCCTAGACAGAGTGGGGAGAAGAACAGGCAGATCCATGAGGTCCACTGCTGAGGGGAGCAGTGGGCAGGTCAGGAGAGGTCTGCCGCGTGATGTGGGTCACCTCTGGGATGGGAGGGATCAAACTCATGCTGAAGTGGCTTCAGCTTTTCAGTCTTGTGCTTTACCCCTCAGCTCCACCGGCGAGGGCCCTCTTCTCCTTTTTAAAGGTTGCATTCAGTGAAGAGCAATCCCTGTGGTCCTTCCTTCACCTGACTCACACCCAAACAGAAGCAAAGTTATCAGAGCCACTTTGTATCCCAAGAGGCCTGAGACAAGCTACAGAAAACCAAAGGCCACCTTGATCATGACTGCTGGGCTGGGTTTTCACTTGTCTCGGGCCAGCCATAAACCGTCTGTGTTCTATATTAGGAAAATAACAAAAGTTGATGCCTGTAAAACTTATTTGTATGATAACATGACTCATTGTAAATAAATAGTTACATGCTAACACTAGCACTGGATGCTCAAAGGACTTCTGCCGGGCAGCTATTTACATTCCAACCAGGATGTTTCCATTATTCCAAAGTATTTTTGGAATTGTTTTCTTTTTGAAACGCACATAACATTTGACATGCTCTTTTGACTACAGTCCATGAGAACAAATTTCCTATTGAATATGGAGCCAGCTTATTCATCAGTATCAATGATTAAGGGAGACAAATGAGGTGAGTGACTACTAGGGCAGTGTACCTTTTGATTGAAATACTAAAGTTTGGTTATGAAAAGCCTGTGTATGCAAGCAAATAATAGTTTTTCCTCACTTGAGTGGTACCTGTTGCCATCTTCAGAAAAGTAGGGAACTATTCAGCAAGTCAACAAAGTTTTCCTAGAATACTAGTCAGCTAGGAAAAATGTATTCCTTTTGTCATGGAAGTTGTTTTTTTTTTCCTTCTTAAGAATATTCTGTGAAAATGCAAATATTTCAGAAAAAGTTGGAGAATAACCTGCCACACTAACACTTTGTTAAAAATCATCCGGTGAGGGCCTTCCCTGGTGGCACAGCAGGTTAAAGCACAGGACTGAGAAGCTGAAGCCACTTCAGCATGAGTTCCATCCCCACCCGCCCTGGAGGTGACTCACATCATGTGGCAGACCTCTCCTGACCTGCCCACTGCTCCCCTCAGCAGTGTATTTCAGTCATTCTGCCTGTTCTGCTCCCCACTCCGTCTCTGGTGAATTCTCTCACCGGCCCTGCACCTCTGGCCTGAACCCCAGTTCTGTATGAATAAATAAATCTTAAAAAAAAAATCATCTGGTGAGATAATTGGGGACTGGAAGAGAGAGTGTTAACACAAGACTGCTGAAAAGGGAGAGGTCTGTTGTTGGGGGAGGGGGAAACTCAACATTTAATGTGAAGTCTTCCCTAGGCCTCACGAATGGGACAAGCAAAGAATAGATGCTTCATGGTAATAGCAAGGAATGCGCCCCAGGTCACTATATAAATGATAGAATTTACTGTCTCTTCATTCCATGAATTCAAAAGCTCCTTCTGCTCTTTACCTTCTAACATTCAGAAAAACTTTCTGACTCCTTTTTTATTGGTGATGACAATGGAACCTTTTTGATTTAATACACCACAGGTAGCTTTAGGTTTTATTCTCAGCGATTCTGCTAATTTTCTGTCACATGCAGAGAGCAAAAGTGACTTTTTCTTTAATAGATTAAGAGTTGTATCTTTTTCACATCTTCCAGGATTCTCTCCCAACGTCCCCCTCGCCCCCCCACACACAAAGTTTTGTCATGTCTATTTACAAAAAGAATTCAGATGACTTAGAGATTAAACGTATAAGGGGGTGGGGAGGAAAGTTGGCAAGTTGAAGTGTTTAAATTTAAAATAAACCAGATCCCATTTAAAGTAAACAAAATGCATGTTGGTATCACTCAAATCAGAGGGAAGAAATCTAAAGCACTTTGGGACAGTGAAGTGATTGTCTCCAACTTTCTGGCATTTAATGCAAATGAAGGAAACACAATGGGCTGTGGAGTTTTAATTTTTTTGACAATATAAAATGGGTTTATTCATTTATAGAAATGCACTTAGACCTGCAACCCCAGCTTACATTTACACAGGGATACTAGTTTGCAAGTGAAAGGACTTTGTGCTAGAAAATGGATAGCCAGAAAAAGATACTTGTTCTTTATCAAGTAAAATCCAGTCCATGCCAGGATCCATTGGGAACTTGGGGGAAAAAAGAATAACAATTACAACTGGACAACAGAAAGAGAAATAACTGAATTAAAATGGGCAAAGACTTCGAATAGTCATTTCTTCATAGAAGATACACAAATCACTAATAAGGCTATGAAAAGAAAGTCAACATTATTAACCATCAGCTAAATGCAAACCAAATCCCCCACAAAATTAACACTTCACAATCACTTTTGTGGTCATATTTTTTAATTTTAGTTTATTTTATTTTTAATTTTAAATTATTTTTAATTTATTTATTTATGCATACAGAACTGGGTACAGGCCAGAGGTGCAGGAAGGTGAGAGGATTCACCAGAGACAGAGAGGGGAGCAGAACAGGCAGACTGACTGAAATACACTGCTGAGGGGGAGCAGTGGGCGGGATAAGAGAAGTCTGCAATGCCAGGTGGGTCAGCTCCCTGGCCAGGAATCAAACTTGTGCTGCAGTGGCTCTGGATAGCTTCATAGTGCTGCCTTTTAACCCACTGCACCATCAGGGAGGGTCCTGTGGTCATAATTTTTAAAAATATAGATAATGGCCCTCCCTGGTGGTGCAGCGGGTTAAAGCACTACACTGAGAATCTAAAGCCACTTCCGCATGAGTTCGATTCCCGCCTGCCCCGGAGGTGACCACATGGCGCGGCAGACCTCTCCTGACCCGCCCGCTGCTCCCCTCAGCAGTGTACTTCGTCGATCTGCCTGTTCTGTTCCCCACTCTGTCTCTAGTGAAGCCTCTCACCGCCCCTGAGCCTCTGGCCTGTACCCCAGTTCTGTATGTACAAATAAATAAATCTTTAAAAAAAAAATATATATATATAGATAGATAATGACAGTGTTGGAAAGGATGTGAAAAAATTGGAAACCATATGCATTCCTCATAGAATTAAACAGTAGAGCTGCTTCAGAAAAACAGTCCACACAATTCCTCATATAAATAGGTATAGATTCACTACATAACCTCAAAATTTCACTGTTAGGCATTTACCCAAAATAAATGAACACTATATGTGGCATAAAAACTTGTAAGTAGATGTTCATCATAGAATTATCCACCTGACAGCCAAAGGTGGAATTGCTTATCAAGTGATGGATAAACAAAATATGTTGTATGCATACAATGGAGTCTTATTTAGCAATAAAAATGAAGTATCTGTTACAACATGGATTGATCTTAAGAATAATCAAAGCCAAAGAAGTCATTTACAGGGGTCATAGGTTAAATGGTGCAGTTAATATAGTAATATATCATATTAATATATCCAAAAAAGACAAAATGTTAGAAAGTAAGTTAATAGTTGTCTAAGGATAGGGTAAATTAGGAGGTATGTGAATTATGTCTTGAATTTTTTCTTAGTAACAATGTCCTTTCTGAACTTATAAGATCTAATATTTGATCCTTCAGCAGTGAAGTTAAAAAAAATCACTTTTTTTCCCTGGACAAATGGGTGTGTTGAACATATAAGTGGTTTCCCCAAAGTCCTCAACAATCAGTCATAGATATGCAAACAGAAGCTTGGCCTTCTGATTTTTAACCTAGGACCTGGTCTCTTAGCAACACAACCTTTAAGGCTGCCAGTTTCAAAGACTCCAGCCAGAATCTGAAATTGTATTTAAAAGCCAGGTAGTAGGCCCTCCTTGGTGGGGCAGCAGGTTAAAGTGCAGCACTGTGAAGTTGGCCTTGGCCACCTCTGTGCGAGTTCAATCCCGGCCCCAGAGGTGACCTGCAAGGCACAGAAGACCTCTTCTGTCTCGTCTGCTGCTCCCCTCAGCAGTGTACTCCATCAATCTGCCTGTTCTGCTCCCCACTCTGGTGAAGCCTTTCACCACCCCTGTACCTCTGGCCTGTACCCCAGTTTGGTATAAATAAATAAATCTTAAAAAAAAAAAAAAAGCCAGGTAACAGAGTCACAACAAAGTGTCATTAAATAAAAATGTATGGATCCTGATCCCAGACCTTTAGAAAACACAGTCGAAACAAGTCAGAACTGATTCAAGCCAAAGTTAAATGGAATCATTTCTCACCTCAAATTGTGATTTCTAAAAGGGTCTATTTCTTGTTCTTCCTTGCAAGAATGATTTCTTAGGGAGAAGGCACAATTCATTGCCTGGCAGTCAATTTTTTTCCCCTGACCTCTCACTCACTGATTTTTAAATTATATTTAGTGCTCAGGATATTATAGGGATGAAGAAATACTGGTAGAGAATAAGAGGGCAGAAAGAACAGTGCTCTCCAAAACAGACAAGGAGGGGCGACGGGTTGAAGAGGTCTATTTGGTGACCCACTTAAACACATTTCAATCAGTTTTATCCTTTTTAATAGCCCAAATCAAATAATTCTTTAATGTCATCTCTGTTCCACAGAAGAAATGGAATGCTCTCTGTATGAAATGGGCAAAGAGAGGCAAATACTTTTCCTAGGAGATTCTTTTTGCTGTTCAACCTTTAACTCATTTTTTTTCTCTCCTTCCTATTACCATTTTTTTTGTGATCTTATCACCCCTTAAAGCCTCTGTGTTAGATTTTAAGCTTTTGTCCTCTCTAGTGTACAAGCTCCACTGAGAATAGGGATTCAGAAATGCTGAAAGTGCAGTTCTTTGTTGTAGTGGGAAGAGGGTTTTTAATTCTCCCGCTTTTACTACAGGCACCTAAAAGTCCCAGCTTTCCCAGACCGACATCTGTCTTTCTCATCTCTCTCCACAAAAAAAAAAAAAAAACCTTCTAAGAACGAACACCCAAATCTAGTTTCAACCATGGCTTGGTTCCTGCTAAAGTCCGTTTAAGAGAAAGGTAGAAATTGCCTTTGTCCTTGTTGACCTCACGTTAGTGCTGTTAACGAGGGGGTGGAGAAACCAGACAGGTAACCGATACTAAGAAAAAAAATGTTGAATTTCTATTTCTATTTGCACAAATTTCGGTTCACCAGTCTTTGTCTTTGTTGTGCATTCCATCATTTGGCTGATGAATGATGTCCAGGTAAGTATTGCTGGTTTGTTGTGTCTGGACACTGTAGACATCCTCTTTCCAACCCCATGGCTACCTGTGTAAGGAGGTAAATGTGGCCATGCACAGATGGATTTATTCTCAAACTGACAAAAGGAGGGGCCGGGAATTAAGATGGAAGAGAAAATGAAGCATATTGATGGCTCATAGCGAAGCTTACAGCAGCAATCTTTGGGCAAAAATAAGCATTTTTGTGGCAGAAAATTTCATCATGTGCCTTCATTCTCTTTTTATCATGTTCCTTGGCTCTCTTTTTTTAAAACTTAATTTTTATCTTTTGTGTTGTCCAGTGTCTCGGTTTTTTGGCATTCACAGTTTCACTTCAATTTTGGAAGTAAAGCATAAATACACTTAAAAACAGGATTTGTGTGTACTCTACAGTGACAAATTGTTCCTTTAAGAATCTATTGCATCCACTAAACATCATCTATTTGCTCTCACCAATGCTTTGAGCTATTTTACTTGTACTACTGTCTAAAATGCTTTTGACTGCCAAATCTTGTCATTCTTAACCTTAAAACCCTAGTTTTTAATTCGTATACCTCTCAAAGCTATTCAAACTAATCCTTTTTTATCTCTTTGTCAAATCTTAACTCCCAAGTTCACATCCCTTCCATGTGTATGAATCAGTTACTAGCTCTTCAAGAAAGAGAGGATATTTTTTCAGTAACTATTTCTTTTAGAAATTTCACTTTAAAAATTCTTCTTGTATGACATTGTCTAAATTGTTAAATTTCTTTGGATTCTTTAACATAATGTCTGATGTTTATTTTCATCTCTGCAGAAGGCTTATTTGTAGTTGATATAATAATGCCTGCTTTTCTTTTATTTGGTCAAAAACCAAAGTATCTATTTAAGCATTGTTACTTTAAATGTGGTAAAATTATGAACGGTTACAAACTTGGTAAATATTGGAGCTAGGATTTTCATTTAGGTTTTTTTGATTGCAAAAGAAGTTATACGATAATTCCAAGGATAGAGACAGTTGGGAGGTTATGTTTGATTTCGCTTTTCTTACTATTACATAAGTATCCAACCTGTTGGTTTTCTCTTCAATGTGTATTCAGAATTGTATCATTTCTCATTAGCTCCATTACTTGCACACTGGCTGAGCCCATAATTAGCTCTTGCCTAGATTACTACATGATCCTTTTATAACAAAAGTAATATTATGCAACTTTTCAGCTAACATTCTAGCAAATTATTTCTGTTCAAATGAAAGCTTAAGGACGTCCCATAACCTGTGAATACCTACATAATCTGGTTCTCTGCTATCTCCTAACCTCCTTGTCTACTAGTCTCTTTACTTAAAAATGTTATGTTGAGCAGGCAATATGCCATTATGTTAGAGATTTTTCTCTGACTGCATTCTCTGCATTTTCTTCTCTACATATCTTCTAGACTAACAATTTCATAATCCTCAATTATGTTCAGTTACCCATTTATAATCATCCAATTTCATACTCCAATTTACCTCTGCCCTCTGCAGAATTAGTTGCCATTACTCTATTTTTCCCTTCTTTTAATTTTAAATCCATAGAAATGGCCTCCCTCCAACATAGTCTATATTACTATGCTTACTGTCTTCACCCATTAAAATTAAGCTCCATAGGGACATAAGTTTTTGTTTTGCTCATTGATAATTCCCTAGTCTACTGAACAGTGCCTAGTACATGATGATTTAGTCAACAAATGCATCTATTTGTGTTAAGATATTTAGTCACTGAAATTGGAGACTTGAATTGTGGTAGTGAGTTTTATTAGAATAAGTGTTCTTTATGAACCCAAATGGATGCAGGATGGTGAGGAGTTGACACAGCTCTCTACCAGTCCCAGTATTTCAATTTTAACAGAATAATAAAATATACTAATAATAAAGGTTCATTTAATGGACCAATGGAATTTTACATAAAAATAGCTAGCTCGGCCCTCCCTGGTGGCGCAGCGGGTTAAAGCACTGCACTGAGAAGCTAAAGCCACTTCCGCATGAGTTCGAATCCCGCCTGCCCCGGAGGAGACCACATGGCGTGGCAGACCTCTCCTGACCCGCCCGCTGCTCCCCTCAGCAGTGTACTTCGTCGATCTGCCTGTTCTGCTCCCCACTCTGTCTCTGGTGAAGCCTCTCACCGCCCCTGAGCCTCTGGCCTGTACCCCAGTTCTGTATGTACAAATAAATAAATCTTTAAAAAAAAAAAAAAAAAGCTAGCTCATGACGATTATTGCCATCGTGAGCGAAATGGATGAGTAAGCTCCATGATTCATCAATATTTTTTCCTTGTCTTCTAATATGTTCCTTTTAGCCTTTGATCTCTTTCTAATCCATGAGTCATTTTGCTTCCCACAGTTTCCCCACTTTCTAGGTTGTTTTTCCTTAAATACAAACTTCATAAAAATATTAAAAATATTGCAAATAAAATGAAAATATAAGTAAAACTAGTCAAATCAAAACAAAGCATAAGACTCAATGTTGTGGTTTGAATCTTAGATGCTTTTTTATGCCATTATTTTTGTACAAAGTCATAATGTAGGGTTATTTGTTGACTTACATGCTCCTTCAGAGTTGGTTTTACATGTCAGTGATAGATGTGCTTGAAGATAATTTATTTCATTAAGTTGTATTTTAATTTCAAATATCACAACTGTCTAAAAATTGGGCATAAAGGAAACTATAAGTAAGATTAAAGTCCCAGAATCCCACTACTGATAGGTTGTCACTGCTTATATATTGGTAGAGATATTCACTGATTATGTATGTATGACTTAAAAAGTGTTAGTTATTACTTCCTAAATTTTCTTTAAAAAATGAAATTTTACAGTTATACCTTAGGATATTGTGACTTGAGCTCCGGATCTCCAAAATAATATTGTAATAAAGCAGGTCACATAAATTATTTTGGTTTCTTAGTGCATATAAAAGTTATGTTGGGCTTCCCTAGTGGCGCATGAGTTAGTCTCAGCGCTGTGACCTCTAGGGCCTGAGTTCTATCTCTGGTCAGGGAGGAAAACCCATATGGCACCGCAGACTTCTGTTTTCCTGCTGCTCCCACTAGTAGTGTATTTCAGCATATCTGACTGTTCAGCTCCATACTCTGTCTCTGGTAAATATTCTCACCCCTCAACATGTCTGACCTATACCCCAGTTCTTCTATACATAAATAAAAAATAAATCTTTTTTAAATAAAAAAAAGATATTATTATGTGTTTGGCCTTGGCCTAAGGAATATTGTGACTGGTTTGATCTCCAATCCAGACCACTAAAACTTTCTCTATGTCAACATTAAGGCTGTTTCACTTTCTTATCATTCAGGTATTCACTGGAGTAATACTTTTCATTTCCTTTAAACTTACATCTTAGCTAACTCTGGTACAAGTTTGGCTTAGCTCAGCTTTTGACATGCCATCCTCATTAAATTTAATAATTTTTAGCTTTTGCTTTAAAGTGAGACACCTGTTATTCTGTTTCACTTGAACACTGGTGATGCTCTTATAGGTTTAGGAATTGGCCTAATTTCAATATGTTATGTCTCAGGCAGCAAAAATCTGAGACAGAGAGGAACAAGCAGACAGATAGGAAGAAACAATAAGAACAGGATTTATTTACACAGCAATTGAGAGAAGGGAGGGGAGAGAAAGAGAAAGGTGAGTGCTGATTGGCAGCACAGTGAGAACACACGTACCCACCTCTATCAGTTAAGTTCTTACATGGATAAGACTCATGGGATCCAAATAGAAATATCAAAAATCACTGATGACAGATCACAAGATAATAATGAGGAGAAAGTTTGAAATGTTGCAAGTTTTACTCCAAGGGGATGTGGAGACAGGTGAGCATGTATTGAAAGAATGAAGCCACTAGATTTGCTCAGCAAAGTCTTCACTTTGTAAATAATGAACTCTGTGGAGGCAATAAACTGTGGTACACCTTTAGTATTAACTGGAGCAGTATGTACATGTGATGTAAATATTATATAAAACTATATAGTTCACGTCAAGTAGTATAAAATGCAGCAAAATGAAATGTCTCAAATCTGAATTAAGAACAAACATTTATTAAAGTGTTAGGATTTTTCCTTTTTTTTTTTAGATTTTAAATTTTATTTTTGCATACAAGGACTAGGGTGGAGGCCACAGATGTGGGGGGTGAGAGGATTCACCAGAGAGAGGGGAGCAGAACAAACGGAACTAGGAAACACACTGGTGAGGGGAACAGAGAGTGAAACAGGAGAGGTCTGCTGGATCCTGTGGTCAGCTTCCTGTCTGGGGACCCAACTCATGTCACAGTGGCTGGCAATAGCTTGATAGCACTGAGAATTTAACCCCTGTACCACCAGGGAAGCCCAAATTATTAGAACTTTTCCAAAGATATGTTTTTATTCTGAAAATAGGATAGATGTATAAAAATATGTTTCTTACATGAAATTATTTTTCTATGTCTGAAAAAAAGTATGGAAGATATGTATTTGAATTTATCACAAGTAAACCAAAATGAGGGGCTTCCCTGGTGGCCTCGGGGTTAAAGCTCTGTGCTACTATAGCATGGATTCAACCCCCAGCTGAGGAGCTGACCAACATAACAGGCAGACCTCTTCTGTTTTGCCCACTGCTCC
>NW_004567103.1:19649456-19678424 GCF_000260355.1 Condylura cristata | reverse complement strand
CCCGGACGTGACCACATGGCGCGGCAGACCTCTCCTGACCCACCTGCTGCTCCCCTCAGCAGTGTACTTCATTGATCTACCTGTTCTGCTCCCCACTCTGTCCCTGGTGAATCCTCTCACCGCTCTTGCACCTCTGGCCTGTACCCCAGTTCTGTATGCACAAATAAATAAATCCTTTTTTTTAAAAAAAAGTAAGCCAAAATAAATAGGTATGGTTATTTTTACCCCAAAATATTTTAGTTTCTTAAGTTTAGGAACTTGAAACTCGCAAAATATTCTAATTTCTCTGTAAATCAACAAAAAGAATCTGTTAGATGTGTCATAATTCATTTCTAACCTGTATGTAACTTGTCAAAAAATGACCTGTAATTACCAGCCACTTATAATTAAATCATAATGTATTTCAATTCGATACACAGACTATTAACACTAGATTACTATGAATCATGAAAGCAGTTACTGTACTTACAATTCCTTCATATCCCACTTTTTATAATTTTATCATTTACAAAAATGCTCAATTTTCATTAGGTAGACTGAATATTTCGTTTTTGGATCTTCAGTTTAGTCTGGTGTCTCCATCATTTAGGCCACCTTTAGTTTCTATTTTGCAATTTATGTGAAGTCAAAGTGAGGTCGATGCAGAGACAGCAGTGGACCTGTCAGACCTACCAAGGCAGCAAGGGCCATTGTCTTACTCAGAAACATTTTAGTGACTTTTTCTAACCAGTTGAGTCAAGAAAATTCTACTGAGGTAGATAATATAGTAAGTTTCTAGAGATAAGATTTCAGATCTTTCTAGTATTCCAGTTTCAAAAAAGACAAGCATCCATTAGAGTTGAAATTCAATTTTGCTACATGGATTAGAAATAGACTAAACTACTGAATTCTAGTAATGCGGAGTTTTTGAAACAATTTTCTAGGATTCAACATCAGCCTTTTTTTTTTTAAGTTTTTAATTAAACCTTAATTTGGTCATGACATTTTGATAGACTAAGACAATTTTTAGCCTCCCTATAGTGATTCATCATGTTCCCCTTTTGACAGTGAATTCTTCCCACACAGAGAATTTTAGGCATAGGGGCCTCAGTTGAACAAATATAATTAGTAAAAATACAGACTTCAGCTTCATGTTTAAACACATTTAAAGGAGTTATTAATGACTGACATGACAGAAGTGGAAAGAAATTTTTCAGCAGAGACTATCAGCATATCCTTTCATTTATTGGTTATTTGGTTTTGTTTCAGTTCTGGCATGTACCTTTTGAAATCCTTTGCCCTCTACTGATGCTTTTTCTTGTGATTTGTTAAGTTCCTTCACATGTTCTGGGTTCTTGATACATCATTTTACAGAGAGATATAACTTGAAGGGAAAAGATAAATACTGGTTGGTCTCCAAATGCTATGTATTTTTTGATTATACTTAGAAGAGTAAGCTTGGGGGTGGGCTGGGGAAGGCCCCTGGTCCTCTTAGGTTCTTTTGACTAGACTAATAACAATACAGAGAGATTAGAAAGATAAACTTTAATTATGTGGTATTGGGACCCACAGGAAATGAACCTATCATCTGCTCATTCCAGTATAAAACAGTTTGTAGAATGCTGTAGTAAAATTTGGGAGCTCAAAGGAAACTTTATATATGCAATAAATTCAGTTCTTACAAAGCAGTGAGACTATCTCTCACCTCTAAGACCACCACAGAGAAAACTTATTTCCTGCTTTTAGGGGAATAATTAGGTAAAACATCATTCCTGGAACTTGTGTTTCTCAATTTTCTTCAATTCAAAATAATCAGCATGCCTCTGCCACATCCTGGGCAGCCTGTTCCTGGTCCCAACACTTAATTATATATATGCTCTGATTAGTAATTTTGTGATTATTTCCATAACCTGCCTCTGAAAATAGACAGCCTTCTGCAACTCCCTTTCTCATTTGTTCCATACTGCAACTCCCTCTCTCATTTGTTCCGCTTTTATAGTTCTCATCCCAAGGATACTCTGTATGTTATTTTAAAACCCAGAACTCTGAAAAACAGTGAACTTTTAAAATGTTCCCTTCACTGAGTTTCATTACCATAATCAGAATTTTCATCCCCTATAGTGAAATGTGGTGAGTTAGTCCATTCTGGAATTTATAAACTTTCTGATTTTCTTCTGATGAAAGCTGACCTTTATCGTAGGACCGCCAAGTGCTATCACATGGGCCCAGTAAAGCTGTATAAGTAGCTGCTGCCTAAGAGAGTCCTTTTCCAGAAGAGGCTATCCCATTGACTCCATATCTTCCCTCAGCCTGAACCTAAACCACAAGAGTCACACTGTGCAGGGAGACCGGGCAGCACTATTAGACAGGTGTTTATCTCACTCTGAGCTTTCAGTGCTATGGCCAGATATTACTGCCCATATCAGCACTATGAAGCATTTTACCCATGATATTTTTCTTTTTGTAGCAGTTTTATAGTTCAGGTCTTATATGTAGGTCTTTAATCCACTTTTAGTTAATTTTTCATATGGTGTAGTATAAAGGCCTATCTTTGATCTTTTGCATAGAGGCACTTTTTCCAGCCAGCATATTTATTGAAGGTCATTTGACCATATACTTAAAGGTTTATTTCTGGATTATCTATTCTATTCCATTATTTATATCAGTCTTTATGCCAGGAACATACTGTTTTGATTAATGTAGCTTTGTATTATGTTTTGAAATCAAGAAGAGTGAACTCTTTAACATTGTTCTTTTCTTAAAACTGTTCTGATTATTTGAGATCCTTCAAGATTCCACATGAATTTTAGAATGTTTTTCCTAGTTCTGCAATAAAATACCATTGGGATTTTGATAGAGATTATATTTTATCTGTAGATAGTTCTGAGTAGTATTGATATTTTAATAATATTAAAATTTCTGATCCATAAGTTAAACATAATTGGAGTTATTTTTTTTTTAAAGATTTATTTATTTGTGCATACAGAACTGGGGTACAGGCCAGAGGCTCAGGGGCGGCGAGAGGCTTCACCAGAGACAGAGTGGGGAACAGAACAGGCAGATCGACGAAGTACACTGCTGAGGGGAGCAGCGGGCGGGTCAGGAGAGGTCTGCCTCACCATGTGGTCTCCTCCAGGGCAGGCGGGAATCGAACTCATGCGGAAGCAGCTTTAGATTCTCAGTGCTGGTCTTTAACCCGCTGCGCCACCGGGGGGGGGGGGGGCCGACATAATTGGAGTTATTTTAACAAGTAACTCCTAAGTCATTTTCCTCTAGATCTCAAAGATCGTTGTCAATATTTTCATTTCTTTATCTTTTAATTGAGATATAATTGACAAATGACAATGCATTTGTTTTAAGTACATGATTTGATTTATTTATATTGCAAAATCATCACCACAATGAATTTAGTCAACCTCCATCACTACACAGTTACAATTTTTTTTTCTTGTGATGAGAACTTTTAAGCAACTTTCAAAATTTAATACAATTTTGTTACCTCATGAAAAATTGAAACATCTTACTGAGTACATGTTCTTCCATTTATTGTTTTGTTCTAGCTGAAATATTTTTCAGGTGCTGTTGCTATTTAAAGGTCATGCAGAATCAGTCCAAACAGCTTAAATCTACCCAGCTTCTCTGAAAGGTGCCAACTTATAACCCAAAAAAATATGCAATAATAAATCCTAAAGAACACTCTGCTCCCTTATTTTCTTCAAAAACTAGTTCCCTCTCCCAACTTCAAGCCAGAAGACTCTTTGAAATATGAGTTCCTCCTTCTCCAAGCCTTGACAAGCAATAAAGTTCTTGCTCCACATTACCAAACCAGCTTATTGTACTAACTGGCGTTTACCAGATGATGGTCCCTCTTGGGGTTGATGACATTATTGTTGACTATAGTCACTATAAGGGCAGAGAGAAATTTTCCTTTATCCAGCAGGGTTCTTCTAAGTCTGGTCAAATAATCAAATAAATATCAGACAAAGTAGTAGCTGAAAAAAGAATAACTAGTTATCGATGTATCAGCAATCTACATAGACCTTCTCCCAAGGTCTGAAAGTTGAAGCTAAAGAGTGGAATAGGGAACTGGAGTTTCCAGAAGAGAAGGGGTGGGGGCTATCATTATAAGAAGAGGGTGATTCATATGATATAGACCAGATAATCTATAATTGAATGTTTGCCCTGCCATGTAGAAAGCATCATCCATCAGAAAGTTTATTTCTTTATTTTTTTAAAGATTTATTTATGCATACAGTATTGGGGTACAGGCCAGAGGTGCGGGGGGTGAAAGAATTCACCAGAGACAGAGTAGGGAGCAAACAGGCAGATATACTGCTGAGGGGAGTAGCAGATGGGTCAGGAGAGGTCTGCTGCACCATGTGGGTCACCTCCCTGGTCAGGGATAGAACTCATGCTGCAGTGGCTGCGGTAGATTCATAGTGCTGTACTTTAACCTGTTGTGCCACCAGGCACGGCCCCAGAAGGTTTATTTCTGGTTAAAAACCTTAACTCTGAATAATATGCCAATTTTTGTTCTTCTGTGTAGTTTTAAGAGAGTACTAAAATTGTTTGTGAGCCTGTTGAGCCTTAAGTGAGCTCAGCTTGAAATAAACCATGTGCTGAATGACAAGTCTAGAAGTCCTGCTTGAACATCACAGGGGGGCCTGTGCTTCACCACCATCCATATACTGCTCCCTAGTCTGTACCTTTTTACCAGTTTCACTTTCCAAGCCTTGTCTAATCTCTGACAGCCCTACCTATGACATGAGGGCTAAAATTTTTTCCATGTGGCATTTGTTATACAGTTCATGTCTGGCATATTGGCAGCGTTCATTTCTATTATTGTTATAGTATGTGTCTGGTGGGTTCTTGAGTAATTCACCACAGGATGAACTGAGGACTTGATATACCACGTGGAGAGTAGAACACCAAGGTTTATTATACTCCCAATAACAGGAAATTGAACTCCAAGGACTCAGGAGGATGCTCCCTACGCAAGGTGGCCCTCCAGGGCGGTAGGGCCAGGCGTCTTTCCTTGAGTGGGTGGTCTCGTGCGGCCAGGAGGCAGTCACACAACATGCTTCTCGTATGTCCATTGGTCAGAAATGGAGACGAAATGTCACCTAGAGGCGGGGGCTTTGGTCTTAGAATGCGGTCTTGGCTACTATGAGTCACGTTTTATTGTGCTCAAGTCTCATAATTGACTCCAACAGTCTGGGATTACGCTCCTGCAGCTTCTTTCTTCCACTAGTTGGGGGAAGCAATGAGCTGTGAAGATAGCTTGGGAATGTCGATGTTGCAAAGGAGTTACAGACGGAAACAATAACAAATACACTTATGGTAGGGGCTTTCCAGCTATTCCTGCTTCATAATTATTATGAAGCATCACAAGACAGTATTTATTTATTTATCACAAGATAGATTAAGTCCCTAATATCAGCATTCGAAAATGACTTAGATCTTTATTGGAAAGAACTTTCACTTTATACCCAGTTCTAACTTTCCTTTCTATAAATCAGTTCTTATACCAATGCTGCTTATGTTTCTCTGATAACTCAGGATCTGACTCTACATCGTGATTTTTAATGATTTGAGAGCAGTAAGAGTTCTGTGACACCTGGAATATTTAATACCTAGACCTCAGAGAAACAAACCTCTGAGAAATTAGAGTTAATTTGATTTCATATCTGTGTGTGACAAAAATGACCATGGAATTAATAAAATGCAAATTAGTGAAGGAAAGGGAATATTTTCACAGTGAGATTCAAACCAAACTAACTAGAGGGAAAATTTTCCATAAAACCTGGATCTATGTTTTCTTTTAAAATAATGAGTGGGTACAGCCCAGGCTGCTGACAGTCCTAGTTTATGGGTTATTTTTATTCTCCCTTGTGTGTGTGTGTGGGTGGGTGGGGGGCAAGGATGGGGCAGAGACATTTACCTGTTTAGATGTTTCTAAAGTAATACGATGAAGAAATTCACCAAAACCAACATATAACCTTCAGAAAGCAAGGTTAAAATTAGACATGAATAAACAAAAGACTGTACATTGGGAGTAGAGAGGAGGGAGACCATTGGAATATATTTTTTTTTTTAAAGAGTAAGTTTGTGACATAATATTTCATGTTTAAAATTTTAAGTTAGCCTCTTGGCTTAGGAGTTAAAACTTCTTTACATGAATCACTGGTTGACAATGGCACAAGTACAGAGAGCTTATAAGGCAACTGTTGGGGACAAATTGTGTATAAATACACTATAATCTAGTGTAATCATAGTAAAAATAGTTGTTACCATTCATTGACACTTGTTTTGTATAGATCAGTGATCCAAGTTATATGTACTAATTCAGTGGTGTACAAAATGTTCTTATTAAAATTGAAGTAAATTGATGAAGATTATTAGCCTAGGTGATAAAGAGTTTGAATTTGAACCCAAGTGACCTGGTTGGAAATTCTGTGCTCTTAGCAACTGTGTAACGATGGGGCAGGTGGAGAAGGAGGATGGTTAACAGGAAATGGTGGGAAGGAGCTTTGACTACATCAACAGAATAATATGGTCCATACCACAAACAGTGAAAGTGTAAGCTCTGATATTAAGGAAAGAAATGATTCCTATGTCCTTCACCCAAGAATTACAGTTCTCAAAGATTTTAGACTTAAATGATGATCAGATGGAGTGGCAATATTAAACATTATTTAAAGACTAGAAAAGATTTATCACCCATCATCCAGCTTTTCTGTATTTTTAGTTTGTAAATATTTGCCATTTTCTAATTGTTTGATACTACCAAAGTAGTGTTCATATCAGTACACTGTCCTACACTGTCCAACAAACAATTTAGAAAGATTGTAACAAAAAGTAAGAATTCCCTTCTCCACAAACACAGAGAATAGCTTCAGGGTCCACTATGATTATTAGTAACACCAGAAGTCCAGTTTCTCATTAGCTGTAACTGTTGTACAAGTATCTCAAGAGCCACAATAGAGAACATCGACTAAGAAATCCCACAAATGAAACAGCTTACCATGGCCACTCAAAAATAGGGTAAAAACTGGAATGAAAATTTGGTTATTCCAAATGTCTAACAGCCATAAAACCACATATAGATTCATGAATTACAAAGAAGTTGCAAAGGATGATTTGTTCTTTGGCATTAGAGAAAATAACAGAGAAAACCAAAAAAGTTGGAAGGAATATGATGAATATATTATTAAAGCAACTTCTAAAAAACAAATGTATTATATGGAATAAGAGTTTGTGAGTTCTTTTTGAAGTAAAGGAAAATTCACTAAGATAGGACAAAAATCTGGTTGTATTTCTTAATGATGGAAAACCTTTTGGCAGAGAACAGAAAGGGAGAGAGAAATATAGAGGATCAGCCTAACACAAAAAAGAGGTTGTTAAGTCCCTCCCAAGGAGATATCATCTTTTAGGGGTGCTATTAATCTGTAGTTGCAAGTATTCATTTTAGCAATGTTGCTTAAAATGTTGGCACCAAGGAACCTAACTGCAGACATCAGGAAGGCTTTTCAGTGGTTTAAAGGGGAATCTTATTTAATCAGTCTTTTAGGGTTTAATAGCCACTAGCACAATCAAGTTATACACTCGTGGTATAGATATTTTAATATCTCCTACAGCTTAGCAAAAAAAAAAAAAAATTTAACTCGGTGTGAAAAGTGAATTTTCATCGTGGTCAATGATGCATCCGTTACTCTATTTTAGATTATCTATGCTACAACAATATCAAAAAGTGTTTTAGACTTTGGTAGTTTGCCATATGAATAACATTTTTTCCCAAATCAATGTGTAATTTAAGTATTTCCAGTATGGGGACTCTATTCATGAGAATTATAAGCTTTTATATGTAAAAGATACTTCCTTGGACCAAAGGAATGTTATTATGAGCAATGATGACTTAGAATGAGTAAAAGAATATTGGCATGAGGGAGGGTATTGAGGAATCAATGTTGTGATGTTGGTAACCTAATAAAGGAAGAAAAAGATTGAAGTTTCTGTCTCCTCCTCCCTCACCTTTGTTTCTTTTTTGCCTTTATTTTTTTTCTATCTTGCTTTTTCAACTTGGATTTTGTTTCTACTACTGGAATTTTACTATCTTGCAGTCTTATTCAAAGTACTAATACCTTTACTATTCTTCCTACTGACTTTGGACCTTGTCATATCATTTTGTTTTCTCATTGGATTACTAATTTACCGCTGTAAATTTCTATTTTAAAAACATAATTTTTTATTTTCAATGGACCGGGTCAAATATCTTCATTTTTTAATTTCTGATTTGTTTAATAAATATCTTGAGGTATGGTTTCCCCTCATGGGGCTAATGTCGCTATTATTTTGCCATCCTTTCCAGTTCTTAAGATGCTAGCTGAATAGTCTTACAGTGGCTCTCGTTTGCCAAGAGTTTAGGGTGTTTTATTTTTGTTGTGCTTTTAATCTACCCTTATAGCAATTTGTTTGGTTCTCTAAAACCTACAAAGTACAGAAAACACCAGCCTATGTGCATTGCTGTTAACATCATATTCTCTTCCCTACTTGTATGTGGAAATAAAGTTGTACTATCAGTCTTGTTATTTTTTCTGTTTTCTGGAAATTCCAGTCTATGAAGAAGTAGGACAACGGGGTGCTAAACAGTAATCTTAGTGCTTAAAGTTATGAACATGATTAACTGGAGTCTCAGAACTGTGGTGAAGGTGGAGGATAACCAGGAATACATACTTTCCTCCTATCTGCCTTCAAATTGGCAGGCGGGTAGAGCTTCTTTGTTTTGTGCTAATTATAGATAGATGACTCTTTTCCCTCTCATTTCTTTAAAATGGTAAAATGATAGTTTGATATGACGAATATGTTTTGACTTAAGCAGGAGATTTCTACTTAAAGCCAAATACTGTATTGATAGTTTCTTCTGTGAATACAACAGGAAATGATCTTCTGTTTTCATTTTACCTTCAGAGCCTCCAGACTCACATTAAGTTGCTATTCAGTGTTTTTCAATCAACATGTACCCCAAGCATTACTCAATGTACTTTGTATTTTAAAATCATTTGTATGATAATTTATAAGCCAGAAAATTAATGTGTAGATAACTGATGTTTGTCAAAGGAGCACAGGCAATATAATGGAGCAGATGTAGTCTATTCAACAGCTGGTGTTAGGTCAACAGGACACCCACATGCAACAAAAAAACAAAGCAGCAGCAGCAGCTAGACAAAGTTTATATCCTTCACAAAAATTCACTTAAAATATATTACAGCTCAAAACACAAAACTTTAAAACTCCTAGTCGACGGGCCCTCCCTGTTGGTGCTACGGTTTGAAGCATAGCTCTACAAAGCTGCTTCAGTAAGGGTTTGATCTCGGCCAGGGGGTTGACCCACATGGTGCATCAGACCTTTCCTGTCTGGCCCACTGCTTCCCTCAGCAGTATATTGTGTCAGTCTGCCTATTCTGCTCCCCCACCCCTCTGTCTCTGGTGAATCCTCTCACAGCTCCTGCACCCCTGGCTGATACCCTAGTCCTGTATGCATAAATAAATAAATCTTTTAAAAATAAATAAAATAAAAATAAAACTCCTAGAAAGTAAACTGGAGAAAATCTATATGACATTGACTTTGTTGTTAACTTTCTAGATGTAACATCAAAGGCATAACTCATGAAAGAACTGGTAAGCTGGATCTGATAAAATTGAAAATGTAAAATATATTTCTGTGAACTATAATGATGTCAAGAGAATGAAAAGACAAGCTACTGATTGGAAAAAGAAGTTGAGAAAACTTTTCCAAAAGATACATCTTTAGGAAAATACACCAAGAATTCTTAATATTCACCAATAAGAAAACGAACAATCCAAATGAAAAAAAGGTCAAAGAATTTAACATATCCTCACCACAAAAGATATGCAGATTAACAAGTATACAAAATGTTGCATATCCTAAGTCAACAAGTAAATCAAATTAAAACAGAGAGATACCACAATTCCCATGAGAATGCCAAAATGAAAACACTAACAATAACAGATACTGCTAAAGATGTGCAACAGCAGGAAGTCCTGTTCATTCTAGTGGGCTACAAATGGTACAGTCTCTTTGGAAGGCTATTAGATGGTTTCTTACAAAAGTAAGCTCATTTTTTACCTTATGATGAAGTAGTCACACCCACACCTCCAAAAGAAATGAAAACTCACACACCCACCTTTATAGCAACTTTTTCATTTTGCCAAAATTTGGAAGCAATCAAGATGTCCTTCAGTAGGTGAACAGATAAGCTGTTGCACATCCAGACAATGTAATGTTATTCAGAGTTGAAAGGAAACAAACTATCAAGTAACAAAAAGACATGAAACTTGAAATATGCCTATTATTAAAAAAAAATATTTATTTATGTCTTTCTACAGAACTGAGGTACAGGCCAGCGGTGCAGGGGTGGTGAGGGGATTCACCAGACACAGAGCCGGGAACAGAACAGGCAGATCGACAAAGTACTCTGCTGAGGGGAGCAGTGGGCAGCTGAGGAGAGATCCGCCACACGGTTCCCTTGGGGAAGTGGGGATCGAACTCATGGGGAAATGGCTTTAGCTTCTTAATGTTGTGCTTTAACCCACTGCACCACCAGGGAGGGCGCTCTTCTTCTTTTTAAAGGTTACATTCAGTGAAGAGCAATCCCAGCGGTCCTTCCTTCATCTTTTGTTCTTTTTGTCACTAAAATAGCTTACTATTTCATATGTTATTGAACGTCCATTTTATTGAATGGATGACATAAAATGTGGAATGATTATTACTGAAAATGTGTTGCTGTAGAGATCTACAGAAATTAAAATGCTCATTTCCAAGTCTGCCAAGGAAGAAATGGGGGAAAAAAATAAGAACACTGATACATGGTGGTTTTTGCTCATGTAATAAGTTAAATGTCATTTACTTTGGAAAATGTTTGTTTTTATAATTCATATAATTAGCTAAGCATAATATAGTGGGATTCCCTGCAGGATATATCCTTGATTGTATCTCTAATTTATGAAGATCTTTAATTTCTCTCCAGTCACAAATTTCTGTGAAAAGTAGACAATTTTGATCAAAGTGGTTGAGGATGTCATAAATCTCAGACCTTTGATAATTTACAGCATTTCAGAATAAATGTTTTTAATGTTTAAGTTTTTTTTTCCTGATTCTTACATGAATAGAGTTTCAGTAGACAATACAACTATCTCTTTGTGCAACAATGAAATGCTTTTTGTTTAATTTCAAGTTCCAACTCTCAATAACTGCTGGACAGACCCCACATAGAATAAAAGTCTACATCCCAGAAATGCAGTCCAGGCTTACATATTGAAAGGAAGTAGCAACAGTGTTTAATATCATTGGAGCAAATATAAATTTCCCCTGGTATATGTTCTTTATACGCCAGACATTATTTTTTACTAAGCAAATATTTGAAAACTATGTGAGTCAATAAAAATACCTATAAATATTGAAACAGCCAAGATGCCAATTATGCTTTGTATTTTAACATGATCTTAACCTACTTAAATATATTAGTCCATATGTTTAGGACGTAAAAGAAAGACACACACACAAATACTTTATTAACTGTGTCCTTACTTTCCTGCACTTTAAAATTTTTCAATGTTTTATGAAAAGCTTGCATTTATAGGGAAAATGCAGTATATGTCTAACCTTTATATTTTATTACTTGCTTTGATAAATATAACATGTGAGTAATAAGTTTGTGTTGGTGAATTAAAGTCATATTTGTAAAATGATTTGAAATCCACAGAATGGTAAAAAGCAGGAAAATTATATATCTTTTCATATGGCTATTTTTTTTTAAGATTTATTTATTTATTCATACAGAACTGGGGTACAGGCCAGAGATGTGGAGGGTGAGAGGATTCACCAGAGACAGAGTGGGGAGCAGAACAGGCAGATGGACGAAGTACACTGCTGAGGGGAGCAGTGGGCGGGTCAGGAGAGGTCTGCCGCGCCATGTAGTCACCTCCGGGGCAGGCGGGGATCGAACTCATGCAGAAGTGGCTTCAGTTTCTCAGTGCAGTGCTTTAACCCGCTGCGCCACCAGGGAGGGCCAATCAGTTCTATTTTAAAAGAGGTTTATATGCCATAAGTTGAACTTATAAACAAACTAAATTAAATTAAAACAACTCTCATCATTTGTTAAAAACAGACTTAGATTTTACTAGAGTTCTAGTCAAACCTGAGTACCAAAGAAAAGTATCAGTTTTATTCAGAAAGTGCATCTATATGATTGAATGGGTTCCTTATTTTATTCTGAATCTTCGTGTACTTAATGATTTTCTGTAGCCCGTACAGTGACACCAGGGCACCAAAACTGTAGCAACCATATTCTACATTCCACACACAAAGACATTTCCAGGAAAGCAGATAGGGATGATGGAAAGGGACTATAAATTCAGACAAGGGAGACAGCATTTTCTAAAGTTTAGTACAGCTTAGACTTTCTGCTAAAAAAAAAATGATGAACTTTATAAATGGCATTTGGCATTGCTGGGAATACTCAAAACATATATCGATGATTCACTTGAGAATTTTCTTTGTTATTAGACCTGTCACTGAATTGTCAGTTTGGGTTAGGACACCAGGACAAAAACAAAACTAAAACTTCATAAGTACATTCAAGACCAATTTGCATATTCTATAGGTATTTTTGTAACTCAGACTTTGTGGTGACATGAAATTTTAACTAAAAATATAGTGATGGTTTGAAAAAATATTTAACCTTCAAATAACCAGCATCCATGGTTGTAGACATATTTGTCTACATATGGCTTATTTAAATTTCCAAGCAAAATAAGCATATATTTTAATCCAAAGAATGACTATTCTAATATAATGTGTATGGTAAAATCCCTTCTCAAGATTTCCCACTTTTTTTTTTTAAGATTTATTTATTTATTCGTACAGAACTGGGGTACAGGCCAGAGATGCGGAGGGTGAGAGGATTCACCAGAGACAGAGCGGGGAGCAGAACAGGCAGATCGACGAAATACACTCTGAGGGGAGCAGCAGGTGGGTCAGGAGAGGTCTGCCTCACCATATGGTTGCCTCCGGGGCAGGCAGGTATCGAACTCATGCGGAAGTGGCTTTAGTTTCTTAGTGCTGTGCTTTAACCCGCTGCGCCACCAGGGAGGGCCCCCCTACTTTTCTTTTTTAAGATAAATATTGACTGCATAAAGAAATCTGATATTTCATCCAATAGTTATCAATACCACTCAGATAATTTTTCCAAAACATGCAATCTCTGTTGAATGTGCAGCATCACAGACAGCACAAATCTAAATGTAATGGTATAATGTCAGGGTCCTCTCTGGTGGCCTGCGGTTAAGTCTTAGTGCCCTCACCACAAAGTCTCATTTCCATCACCTCTAGGGCCTGAGTTCCATCCCTGGTCAGGGAGCTGACCCACATAGCACAGCAGACCTCTCCTGTCTTGATACTGTTCTCCTCAGCAGTGTGTTTTAGTCGATCTGCCTCTTCTGCTCCCTACTCTGTCTCCCTACTCTGTCTCTGTCTCTGCTCCCTACACCATCCCTGCCCCACACCACACCACATCTCTGGTCTACCCCCCAGTTCTTCTCTGAAAAAATAATACATAAATCTTTTTTTTTTTAATGGTATGGTGTGAAGTTAGCCTACTGGTAAAAGTGTATGCTATCACAACACCACATTCATTCACTTCTTTCATTGCCATCAAATGCATCCACATTGTATTGCTATGATTTTGCCTTACAAGAAACAAGGTGTGCAGAGTCACCTGCCAGGGATTTAATATCTGATTGTTATCTGAAGTAATGAAGTCAAGAATATTTTTGAACATGTGAAGAATTAGAAGACCAGTTGGAAGCTTTAAAGATATAATGGCAACTTGGATGAACCAAAAGAAGTGCTAGAGATGAGTATTTCTTTATCCCCTGCTCTCAGCCATAGTCACAGTACTCTACACAAAAGTCAGCTTCTTGTAGGTTTCTCCCTCAATAACTTGGGCTCGTGTAGTTCTTACTTCTACTGGACTTTCTAGATATCACCATGTCCCATGGAAGAGATTAGAATGGCTTTTGCCTAACTGCTCTTGCTAGGACGTCCAACACTATAATGGAATACCTGTAATAAGTATAGACATCCTTATTTCATTCATAATCTTAGAGGAAAAGTTTTCAGTTTCTCTCCACTGAGCATACTTTTGAATATGGGTTCATTGTATATGACATTTATTATGTTGAGTTATGTTCTTTCCAGACCAATTTTTCAACATCTTTTTAAATTGTGGGGTTCTTGTGATTTCTGAATTATATGGACAAAATGAATTATGATCTATTTCATATTCAATTAAGTATTATTAAATCTAACTGGGGTTTTTTTTTTTATAAAATAGTTTCCTGAACTCCCATTCCAAACTAATTTCAAAATTTGAGATGTGATATTCCACAATATCTATCTATTTATCATCTATCTATCTAAATTCTCTGTCATTTTTTGGAAGTTGGTACAATAAAAAGAATGAATAGACTTTAGAGAAAATTTTATTTTTGCAAATAGAATTAAATCTGCCTTTTTCTAGAGATTTACATTCATTTGAAACATTGTGTTTATTTTACTTATTTCTCTTCTGAGTTTTCTTTCTTTTCAAATTCCAATTTGGAAATTATTCATCTTATCAGATAAGATGGAAATATTAACCAATTTATCTTTTTTAGTCTTGTCACTTGAAATATGGAAAGTGGTTGCAATTTTCCAGAACTTCTTGTGCTAGGGTATATGGTTACAGACCAGTGAGTGTTAAGCAAGTTTGTTCACAAACTAAGAAACCACACCATGTTAAACACTACATAGAAGAATGCACGGGCCCTGTTTTAGTTACCAGGGTCAGAAAATACACAACAGACCCTCTCTGTTAAAATATAAGATTGACTTATGCCACATACTTAATTGTTATCTGAGCTAAATAAATCCTGTCTGTGCAGGTTTATTCTAAAATTAGAATGCTTGAAAATGTCAAATTTTAGTATAGTAATCTGTAGTTAATTAAACATAATTGATTTTAAGCCTTATGATACATATTTTTATTACTTTTCCCTTAATTATAAAAAATGACTTTGGCCTACTTTATTAGTTATTTGCATTTTTTCATTAAATTTAATATATTAGTGGTTAATGACAATAGGGAGAGTATATGAATATCAGCTCATTGAAATGTCTGCACTTAATTAACTCTAGGATTTACAGTGCTGAGTGTCAAATTTAGAGACCAGTGGCTTCCATTTAATTTTTTTAAGCAATTCTGAAAATTTCTTATCACACCTATAGGTATAAAATTTTGCTGGAATATAAATATTGTTTTAATGATTAATTTTAAAGATATTAAAACTACGAGTATGTGTTCTTACATAACATTTGTAATTTAAAATACTGACAACAGATATAATCGTTCAAATTTGTGTTAAGGAGATTTGTCTTTCCAGAAATTTTGTCTTGGCAGGAGATGCCACCTTTACTTAATAAAATTTTACAAAAGACAGGATTATAATGCAAAAGGAAAGAGTAGGTTTCTTTTTTTAAACAAGTGATAGTTTTATTACATATCTTATCAGTGGAACATCCCCACATTCAAACCCAACTGTTTAATTATTTAGAATAACTTGAAAAGTGAAAGCAAGGCTAAAGTATTGATACTTTATTGTTCATTAAATTTAATTGTAAAATAAAAATTAGTAGCATAGAGACTGTAGCCCAGCTGTCTGGGCTTAAGTTCTGGCTCCACCAATTCCTAACTGTTTGGCTGTGGACCAATTTTTAACTTCTGGGCTTCAGTTTCCTCAGTTGTACAATTGGCACTTGAGAGATTCTAACTCATGACTTTTTTGTGAGAATTCAATGAGTGAATACATGGGACAGAGTTAATTAGTATCCAATCTGTACACGGTTAGTATCTAATAAATATTAACTATAGTTACTATTGTCGAAAAATGATTGGGAATATTTAGTGTTATATAAAACAAATGCTGTTAATTTTCATTTAATTGGTTCAGGGAATTTTAAAATGTAGATGTTATATTTGCTTTGATCACTTTTCTTTGCATCCTATGGTATTCTATGGACGCAGTCACATATGCTCATCATTTAATTTCCACCTAATGTAATTGGAAAATTTCTCTGAAGGCCTTTAATTTCCCAAAGTACTTTGAAATTCTCTTGCATGCCTTTGATATTAGCCAGAAAAAGAAAAGGGTAAACTAAATCCAAACATTTCAGAGTGATAGACTACACAAAAATGTCACTGTACAATTGTTATCAGGGATTTGAAGTATCTAAAACATGTAAAGGTTACACTATGGGTTTGTCTGTCAAGTACAGAACTAGCCTTAGTGTCATTGTAAAGCAATATCTCTATTTTCAACCAGGTAAATTCACCAAAATATTCCAGTAATCATAAAACATAGGCAAGACAACACTTCCACCCATCAAAAGAGCAAATACATGTTCCACGGAACTAAATATATGAAAAATGTTAAACCCTTTTCTACTTCTTTTCCAATGTATAAGAAATTGATTGGATTCAAGAAGATATTTAAATAATCAGATTTTAGGTTTTTAAATAGTTGTATGATTTAAAGTTTTTCATGTTTCTTATTAAGAACATTTAAACATGTGAAAATGAAAGAAAGCCAAAAAATTGTCTGCACTCTCATAACCCAGAGATAAATCATTGTTCACATTGCCAAACCCCATCTTTCCTCCCAGAAATCTGTTCAGACATTAATGACTCCATTCCTTAGTTCTACCATTAAGTCAGAAATATATTTCTGACCTACAGCCTCTTTCAGCAAGAATTTGCATTTAAAGCTAAGAATTTTTTTTTAAATAGTTTGGAATTTTAAGTGTTTCTCTTATTGATGTTTTATAGCATCTAGCTTTATTTATATCCGTTACAAACATGATGCTGACATGCACTATTAAAGGATAAACATATTTTCAAATCACCCTGAATGTTTTAAAATCTACCCATTATAGTAAAGCAACTTAATTCCAAAGATAGTAATTCAGAGTCTATTGGAACCACTGCATATTTTACTTCTATAAAATTTTGGATTAAAGAGATGGGAAAGTTTGCATTAGATACAATGTGTTCAAATATCTACTTCCAAATTTATTCTCTAGTCCCAAATTAATTCTATAACAGTTAATATATCTCTTTCTATAAATATATATGTGAACATAATGGGAAATAACAGTTTATATTCTTAACATGAAATTACACAATTACAGATTTTGAAGGGTATGAAACATTGTGATTTTGAGGTAAAACATAAAATCTCAAAACCATAACAATTATCATAAAACCACATTATTATTACATAGCAAATAATCCTTTCCTTTAAATATAAAAAGAGCCATTTTCATCCATCCAATGAAAATTCATCTCACTAAAGAATAAGTATAATAAGAAATAATACACAAAGTATTATTTCTTACATTAATACATAAGAACTTTCTTACATCTCGTCAATTGATTCAGTTACATTTCCCATCCAAAGATAATCACATTCTCCATATAATCATATTTCTGTAGTTGGATTTCCTTCACCTACTAATTTAAGATCACGATAATAACTTTTTATGAACTATTTTCTGGGTAATTGCTTCATATTTTATTTACTAGTTTAATTGTGGCAAAAAAATTCATAAACCAAGGTAAAACATAACTAACTTCAGCTTCATATGTCACAGATTTCAAGCATTTGACTCTCCCACATGATTTATTGCATGACATAAGCCAAAATGCCTAGCTATCCCACTTTTCCAAAAGATCTTATTGTCTTCATTAACCTACAAAATTATAGACTAAATATCTAAATATTGTTTGCCTGACACTAAAAAAGTCTATATGTTTAAAAATATTTTAGAGAACACACAGATTTCAAATGGTTATTTAGATGTATTTTGTGTTCTTCTCCTCCCATCACTCCAACTCTTCAATTTTAGGAGATGAAACTTTTCCTTGATCTGAATTAGTGACCCTGGAAAAAGAATAACCTAGACCATTTTGGAGTTATGTGCTTTATTTTACATGGACTTTGCCTCTTCCACCTTCTATCCAATAATTAGATATGGAAAAGACTCAAAGTTTTCTTCATCAGACTATCTGAAGGTTTGCCATTCTGTCTGGGAAAATGGTATTAGTAGATATGAAATGATGCAGTATTTTCCTTCAAAATTTCCTGGTAAATCTGTTCTGCAATTTTGTTTTGGAAGGATTTCCAAAAGAACAAATGTGATGGAAGTATTAAAGCCAAGAGGATGGAAGCAAAACTAAATTACATTTGTCTGAGTAGATCTCAGTTGATCTCAAACACAAAGAAAACGTAATACCACTAATTACATCTATCAACACCCACATAAATGTTTGTTGCTAAGCAGTCCTTTCTCATATGACTTTACAAAGGAATGCACTGTTCCATTCAAAATACTAAAGATTTTTTTTAGAGTTTCCATGTAATGCCATTATATTTTGGTGTATGGCAGTCAGGACATAGTTTGCTAACTCCTTTCATGCCATTTAATATTGATTAACATTTTCCAGGAAATAAGTTTCTTGGAATTTTCTGTACTGCTGAAAACTGTGTAGATTTAAAATGCATGAAGATTAAAAATTATGCATGAATGATATAGAACACCTTAAGAATTTTACAGAGGAGATTATCCTAAGGAACTTATGCTGAAAGTTCTGTGATGAAAACTATGGATAGAAGATGTAAAGTGATGAAAACTATGGATAGAAGATGTAAAGTGCATAAGAAATAGATCCAGATAAGTTTCCCCATTTATGGGACATAATCTAGCTAATTAATTTCATGATTTTCTGAATGTATTTGAACATGAAACATAACCTTGATTTTATCAAATGAAAATGAACAGCTCTTGTGATGTTTCTATTGGTGAAGTTTCTCTGGAAAATGTTTAGTGAATTGAGCTGGTATAAGAATGGTCCACTTTCTTTAGGACTTTGGGAATAGAAATATTGAAAGCTGTAAACTCACCCTGTTTCCTTTTTCATTTTAATGAAACATACCACTTTGATAGTGGATCTCAGAAATTTTACATAACCCTCAGTCTAAATTTCCCTACAATAATTCTTTGTCCACCTTTTCTAATGAGAATTGTTCACCTTCATGAAGAGGTGATGAAGTGAGCTAGCAAGAAGAAACATGTCACTTCACACTGGGTTGAGTTTTACTTGGCAAAACTATTTATTATTAGCCACTAAATAGTGCTTTTTCTTCTTTTTTAATCTGAACTATATCACTTATAAAATATGGTACTTTATTCAAGTCACAGTTGTTCTTTCTGAACAAGACATTGAATTAGATTGCAGGAGATAGAAAAGTACAATATTATAAGCCATGGGAAAATGTTCACCTTTTGTGAAATCAGCTTGATTTAAAGACTGTTGGCAGAAACAATTGCAAATTATTTTCTGAAAGCTTTTTGGTAAGCATTTTTAGCAAGCACAAAGTGGAAATTATTTTTAACTTTCTATCATTGCTTTGATGCAAGTGGATTTTAAAAAAAACACTTTGTGATTAAGCAATGTCAGCTGCAAAAATAGGGGAACAGTTGTATTTAAGGAAAATAAACTTAAAACATTTGTATATATGATGATGCTATGGCAGTATTGGTACACCATCAGTCTAAAAGTACACAAAAAATAAAATTCTACATTTGATGAGCTGTATATATCCTTTAGAGAATTCTAAGATTCAGACTTCTTATGCCCAAATTATGGTATACTTATTATGAGAAATTGCAAATAACTTTAAATTTGAAGTATTTATTCTTTATATTAGATACTAAGTAGGTATAACATGATAACACTAGGAATATAAATTTGTAAATCATGTGAAAAAATTAAATAAGAAATAGTCAAAACAAGCATATGTTAGAACATGATGTATGTGTGGGGTTGAAATGCTGATATATACTTTTTGGAAAATATCTAAACACCAACACTGAAAACTATACATTTTACATAAAATAATTATGTTTAGTAAACATCATTTTAGAATGTAAATTCAAAAGCTTATGAGCAATTATTAACTTTTTAAATCTTATTACATTAATACTGAAAATATGGTTTTAAATACCTTTTTTTGATCTCAAGTTTTGATTGAGAGACAAAAAATCCCTCTAAATTAAAATATTAGACCCTTAAGGGAAGGTTTGAGAAATTTATATTACTGATTGTGGCTAGAATTCAATGAGTCATGAATTCAGTTGTCTCCAGGAACATAATTAAATGAACAGTGAAAAATAAATGATGACTACAAACTCAGTGAACTCAAGAGGGTATGCCCGATCTTAAAGAGACACAACTCTGCAACTCTGGACATTTGTTTAATTGCAGGAATTTAGAAGTACCATTATCAAAGCTTTGATTTTTCTTAAAATGCTCTAAAAATCTAAATTTATATCTCTAAATGGAAGGAAAAACACACGTGGCTTTTAGAATAAGGCAATTTAACTATAAATGACCTAATGACACTTTATTAGTCTATTTGCCAATACTAAAGATTTTTTTTTATCAACTGGAAAATGAACCTAATATAGGAAAAAATACGACATTTGGAAAACTTTTTTCAAAATTGCTAAAAAAAAAAGGTGCTCAGTTATTATAGGAATTGTACGAGAAGTTATGCTAAAGGATTGACTTCTACAATTGTCTTATTAAAAAAGCTGTGAAAATTTCTTGTCTTTCAAGATAGTCTAAGACAACTGAGTTACCATACGAGTTCTCATTTGGGCCAAAGTCATCGCACCCAGTACCGGGATACAGTGAATATGAATTCCATAAAACTAGAGTGGAAGTTCTTAACCACAGAATAACACACATTGGTGAAGGAATTGCAGGGGAGTCCTCATGAAACTTACACAATCTCAGATGCTGTCTTTACTGTTCCACCTTCAATGTGTATCCATTGTCAAGAAAACACGAAGAAAAAATGTTCCCAACTTCAATGCAATTTTTTCTATATTGGTCAAAAGAGACATTAGTGAGATTGAAGTTTTATTTTAGGTCTTATCCTTCCTGTTGGAATAGAAGGATAATAAATTGATCTCAGTGAAAACACTTATCTTTGCCAAATCATTGTATGAAGGGTAAGTTTAGAGAAGGTAACAGGATAACATTAGAAGAGCAAATTTTTGTTCAACAAGTAAGTGTTGACAATGGTGTTTTCACTGCTTTGTATTTTATGTTTTCGGCTTTCTTATTTAGTTCATTGGTTGAGCTATCATCGCATTGAGAGCTCAGGAAGTCTAGACAATATGAATTCTGCTTTGTTGTATAAAGCATCCTTTATTCCTAACAAAAGTAAGAGTTTATGTACCGATATCAAACTTCCTCGTTCAGATTTCACTGACTTGGATGAATATAACAGAAATAGTCTCTGGATTACCTCACTCAACTCATTCTTACATTCAGTTTGATTTACATGGTAATATCTAGTTCTTTTGAAAAAGGAAATAGAGAGAACTCTGTGTGACTTCAGTTGACACAAAGCACACTTTTTCCTATTTTCAAAGCTAGCAGAGGGATCTTCCCTGCCCCAAGTATCTCTCAAGATCAATATGGCGGCTGGGATTTCTGAAGCTTCTTGAATAATGGCATTACTGCTTTAAGGATTACCTAAGGGTCTCATTTAACCCCACATCTACAGGAAAAACTTTTGGACCACTTTCCCAGGCCAGGGTTGGGTCCTCATTCAGCTCACCTGTAACACTTCCGAACGATCATACTACCAAAGCCGTTACAGCAAACATGCAGCTTGCCTTCTAAACTTAGTTTCCTTACATGTGGAATATAGGGAGACAAACAAAGAGTCAGATGCAACCAAGCCATAGAATTCTGAACAGACTACTAGTAGTGGAGGGGTGGGCTGAGAACAACGATGGGAGGGGGCACAGTGGAGTACCTGTTGGCAGGTATGGTGTGACAGTATACCCCTGGAGAAGTGGGAGCCTGTGTTTCTGAATCCTCAAGAGTGTTGTCAAACAATGTCACCTAACAACTGCAAAAGCAAAACAAGCAAATATTCACCCATAAAATTATTTTTAGGCCCTCCCTGGTGGTGCAGTGGGTTAAAGCACAGCACTAAGAAGCTTAAGCCACTTCAGGCATGAGTTCGATCCCCGCCTGCCCCGGAGGTGACCACATGGCGTGGCAGACCTCTCCTGACCCGCCCGCTGCTCCCCTCAGCAGTGCACTTCGTCGATCTGCCTGTTCTGCTCCCCACTCTGTCTCTGCTGAGGCCTCTCACCCTCACATCTCTGGCCTGTACCCCAGTTCTGTATGAATAAATAAATAAATCTTTAAAAAAAAAAAAAAAGAGGTACTCTGCATAAAGAGACATGTCTTAAAAATAAGATTACTGAAAATTTGAAAGGAAAGGTGTTTCTAAGCTATTAATGTTAGCTGGAAAATATGGCAATCACTTAAGTTTAAAGTATTCGTATATTTTAGCTTTAGTATACTATGATGGCCCCCCCCAACCCCCCACTGGTAATTGGGCTGAAACATCCAGGGGCTTCAGGGTTCTGATATTGTTAAAGAGCATCCTTTGGAAATTACATGTATATAAATGTTTAGCCTCAAAAATATCCATCACAAAATTCTGAAGTCATTAAGTAAGTGAATAAGTATAATAAATATATGAAATGAGATATACTGTATAATGAAGTTGTTTAACAAATGACATAGAAAAAATGCATGTTAAGCAAACAAGCTTGTTGCTTGTTGTAAAACAAGGTTGTAAAAAAGGTTGTAAAAACTGTGTAGAGTTTTTTTTTTTTTCCCAAAATAAATAAACCATACTCAGGCAAAATTTTTTTAGTGACTTGGAAAGACACCTTTCTAAAGGTTAAGGGATTTTATCTCTGCTTATTGAGATTACTGGCAATTTTTACATTTATTTGCTGTTTCAAATTTAAGTAAACAATGATATAAAGTTCCTTTTACAAACCAGGTTTGATTTTAGATGGAGAATAATAGCACCATAATACATAGAATTATATAATTAATTTTTCATGAGCTAGTCTTGTTGAGTTGGTAAGTAAATGTGTTAGTTAAAAATAAAGCATTCATGCATGGTATGTATTTTATTTATATGAACTGATAACTTTATTTGCTATATTTTTATTATATATATAATCTTTAACTGTATTATTGGCAAATATGCTAATTTATGATGTCTCTCCTTAGCATTCTCCCATAAGACACATTAACTATCCCAGTTATTGTATCTAGATTTCATATCTAAACTTTCACTATTATCTACTATGAGGAAGAAAAAGAATTTTCTTTTGAGTTGAAACTAATTTTCAATTAAAATCAGAAATTTTAATAAATTTCAATAAAAAATTAGAACTTTAGAAAAATGTAATCTAACCTTACACTAAACTCAAGGAGAAAATAATTTCATTCTTATTTCTATCTTCTAGTTGTTTGAATTCAGCTGTATTTAGAGGAAGTTACCAACTGATATTTTAGCATTTTATTCAGTGCAGGGTACATTCTTCTTAGGGTCATCTGTTTGCTATGATCTAGCTATGGACTTGGGAAATAAAGCAAAATCTAGACCCATTGTATCACAACTTTGAGTTTGGAAAGAGATTTGGATTTCCCATCCTTCATCAATCTGGTGTGGATGTTGTGGGCTGATGATGAATGAATTTAATATCATTTTACTTTGTGTTAGAAGGCAACATGACTTGTGTTAAGAGCTAACATTCTGACCCTGTCTAGATTCAAATCCCAATTTCCCACTTACTGTATGGCCTTAACAAGAAACTTCATAAAAGGGGTGAGTGATATAAAATACAGGTAAGTTCCTTCTAAATTTAATTGACTGTGAATACTTACAATATGTTGTCCTTATTAATATGTTCTCTGAGTACAGCTTGTAGCAGTCTCTTGGATATCATACTTCTATATCCCAAAGATGATAAAGTCTATGGGTGATTTCTTTCTTTCCTACCCTAATGTTACAGAGAAAGAGGATTAGCCAGTGGTGTTGGGAAGAATAAAGAACAGGTAGAAGACACTAATTTTGCAATTTTGAAGTTGATTATATCTGTAAAAACCTCTCTAAAATTAGTACTTACTTAAAAGTCACATTTATAACACAGAAGATGACAAATCTCCTGTAGTGGTCCCGTAGACTCTGGACTGCGTATGTTCACTATTTAAGGACTTCAGGAACCAGGAACCACAGTTGCAAAGGAAACGCCTTCTGGAGAGTTGTAATAATTTTAGAGGTGATGGAGAAAAAAGTCTGACTGTGGTATCTAAACTTTCATTATTTTGCATAGACATCACTTGTGGGTTAAACAGAATCATTAAACTCTGATGTAATGAAGTTGATCATTATTTAGTCTTCTGAATACCTTGAGGTAATCCAGTTTAGTGGTTCAATGTGAGTGGATGACTTTGGAAAAAAAAACCCTCTACTTTCCAATTATCCATCTACATGCAACCAATAGTGACAGTCATATCTCAATTTACATTGCACAATATAGATAATTTCAGTAAAACTATAACTTGCTTTCTGTCTATGAACAGGAAAAACTAAGAACTCCAAAATAGAGGGAAATACATTTGTGTGTACATATATAATATATAATGCACATATAGTTAATTACTCAATACACAAATATATACACATGCATGTATGCACAAATATAGACATACTATTGCTACTTAATCTAGTCAGTGAGAAACAGTGTCAGGTGCTATTATCACCTACAATTTAATGGAGAGGTAGTGTTTTGCCATCAGTAACCATTTCCTTTGTACCACTGGTTATAAGTCCTATTATACTTTCGGGAAAAGAAGTTTGTCAATGTGGAAAGTCAGAACAAGATATCACATTGGGACCCAAGCCATCATCCTATAATTAATCACTGGTTGGTACACACTCTCTTGCAAGCAACAATCAAGAGCCATGCAGCTCCACTGTTGAGGCACAAATTTCACTTACCTTAAATGCCCTTACTTAATTTGGATTTTTCTAACGCATCTGCCTTTTAATCTATAGCATCTACTTCAAATATACCAAAGAAAAAAAAATGAAAACTAAAAGTCAAAAAGCAAATTCCGCCAAAGGTGAACAAGTTCAAAAATATATGCACAGATTACTCACACCGTGTTGATGTCTTAAGTACTGTCTTTATATGGATGCTTTCGTCAAAAATTCTGAATGTCTACTACAAATCTTTCATAACTTTTGCAAAATCCAAACAAAACACATTTCTAACTGATTCACTGAGTTATTATGAGTAATATCAGCTTAGAGATGAGAATCAGATAGACAGAAGTGTGATGAGATTTACTCTGCACCCTACCGGTATTGGCCATGAGTCAGGATTATACAACATTTTTATTTTTAACCTAAATAGATAATTTTACTCAAATATTGATAAAGTTATATGATGACATTTTGGAAATCATAAAGAACAATAATAAATGTAGATTGCTTTTTACAACAGATAATTTTCTTAGGAATTCTTTAAGAAAAAACATTCACATTATTTGACTGGCTAGAACATTACAGTACAAATTATAAACATTCTCAAATTATGTCAAAGAAGGGAGAAAACAACTTTACAATAGTTCATTATTTTACCTGCCTTAATTTAGCACTGCTTTTGCACAATGATGGCTTGACATGTGGTAATCCTCAACCAATTAAATTTTACGTCCTGTATGCCGCCCTTATCAACATCTTCCCCCCAATTTACTTAGTAATTGTTTCAATCAAGGAATAATATCTATAGCACTTTCTTATCTCTACAGCAACTTCATGAAATCCACTTACAAAATATTTGCTTCAGCCATTCACAGTGGTGTGTGTGTGTGTGTGCACACGTGCATGTCCTTATGAGAGAGACAGAGACAAGAGAGAGGAGAGAAGTACAGAACGGAGAGAGGTCTACTGATCTACAGCAGAATGAATATGTGGTTTGTGAACACCTCAGATACCATGAGGCTAAGAGATTTTCCATTCTGCTCATACTCTGGGAGGATTAGTCACCATTAAATTAAGTAGCAGCTGTGGCCTTAGTGCCACAAAATACCCCATTTCTTAAAGGAAACAAGGTTTAGGTGTGATAGTGAAAGCTTGCTACAATGGGATGAGTCTTAGGATGAATGTCATAGATGAATAATTGTTTCCACTACTTTCCAATTGCAGTGAAGAAAGGACAATCTTCCAATACCATAATGTAAAGTAATAATAGACTTGAATCACACACTAAGTTGGTAAATATTTACATTGCTATAGTGTCCTGGATTTTCTCTGATTATCATGAAAATACATCTTCTTTAGTCAATGTAGTTTATTGAATGTGTGGGCATATGTAAACAAATATATGCATGTTTACATATGTTATGTATATTTATATTTAAATGTGATCATAAATAAGATATATAGCAATACCGATGTACATATATTTAATTAATGTTTTATTATCTATTGCAGCATAGCAAATTACTTAAAAAACACAACTTTTGTCTCAGAGCTCGGTGTGTCAGGCATCCAGGCACAAACTGAGTGGGTCTTCTGCAAAACTATAGTCAAGGTAGAAATCAGGACTGAATTTTCACAGGGAGGTGGACTGGGGGCATATCACACTCACTGAGGTTGTTGGCAGAAATTATTTCCTTGCAGCTTTCTAACTGTAAAACTGCTGGAGGTGACCCCAGGCCTCTATTTATGTGATTTATTGGCACAATAATGACAAAATGATCGCTTACTCATAATGCCAGCAAGGAGAGTCTGCTAGAAAGATGGTCTCATATAATAAACCATAATTATAGAAGAGACATTCCACCACCTTATAATGCTCTATGGATTAAAAGAAAGTCACAGATCTTGCCCATATTCAACAGGAGAGAATCACAGAAAGTTGTAACTAGCAGAGATCAAGGACCACACAAACTGTCCATTTCATAAAAGCACCAATTTTGATTCAATTAAAATGGTTGATAGTAAATTACACCTCAGTTTCATCTGTGATTTAAATTGAGCATCACCAAACTAGAAACCATGCGCCAGACATCTCTTTTTAGAAATACTATTTTATTCTACACTGCCTTACACATTTATTCACGTATTGTTTACAGTGCTTTGTGCTATGATCACCGATTGAATTACTCACAACAGTGATTACAATATGGCCCATACATCCCAATATATTTACCATAAGACCTTTATTTAAAGATTTTATTTACTTATCACACAGAACTGGGGTACAGGTCAGAGGTGCAGGGGTGGTGAGAAGATTCATTCACCAGAGAGAGAGAGAGAGTGGGGAACAGAACAAGCAGATTGCTGAAGGGAGCAGCAGATGGGTCAGGTGAGGTCTGCCATGCCATGTGGGTTACCTCCAGGGCAGGGGATCAAACTGGTGCTGCTGTGGTGAGCTTCAGAGTGCACCTGTTGTGCCACCTGGGAGGGCCCTATCATACGATTTTTTAAGAAAGTTTGGCAAACTGATTTAAATATTAGAGCTGAGTGTAAATTCACTTCATTGCTTATTAGATTAATTATATTTTTCTTTAAATAGCTGCAACCTAAAAGATGAAATTTATGTACGATTAATACCATTTTGAAATTGGAAACTTGAATATTTACTTATAATCATATAGCACCATCTTGTGGAATCTTACAGAAATTTTCATAAAAGTTTATTGAAATACTATTAAATTACTGAACTTCTAGAATGCTCTGGTGTCATTTCTAAATTCTACTAAAAATAACATTAAATGGTGCTGCTTTTTAAATTGAGAAGTATTTATAAAAGTTAGAGACCATCTAACCTAAATCTACCAATTTATGAATCAGAAAACTAGTCTTCTGAAATTAAATAACTTATTAAATTGCAGTCAATTTAATAGTGGTATTTCAGAGCTTTTCTCTTGATGTAAGAAATGAAAAACAGATATGTGAACGTATACCTGCTAGTATGTTGAATTAAATATTTCAGTAGTAACATTTTCATTTAAAAATCAATTCTGTTTTTCTCTACATCCTCTCCAACATTTTTTGTTGTTAGTTTGTTTGGTTTTTTGTTTTTGTTGTTGTTGTTAAAGATTTATTTGTGCATACAGAACTGGGGTACAGACCAGAGGTTCAGGGGCCGTGAGAGGCTTCACCAGAGACAGAGCCGGGAACAGAACAGGCAGATCTATGAAGTACACTGCTGAGGGGAGCAGCGGGGCGGGTCAGGAGAGGCTGCCGCACCATGTGGTCACCTCGGGGCAGGCGGTAATCGAACTCATGTGGAAGCGGCTTTAGATTCTCAGTGATGTGCTTTAACCAGCTGCGCCACCAGGGAGGGTCAGCTAGTTTGTTTTTTTTTAAGATTTATTTATTTATGCTTACAGAACTGGGGTACAGGCCAGAGGTGTGGCAGGTGAGCAGATTCACCAGAAAGAGAGTGGGAAACAAAACAGGCAGATATACTGAAACACCACTGAGGGGAGCAGTGAGCAGGTCAGGAGAGGTCTGTCACACCATGTGGATCAGCTCCCGGGCAGCGGGATCAAACTCATGCTGTGATGGCTTCCAAGAGCTTCATAGTGTGGAGTTTTAACCTGTTGCGCCATCTGGGAGGCCCTGTTGCTAGTTATTTTAATATGTGCTGTTCTCACTGGGGTGAGGTGGTATCTCATTGTGGTTTTAATCAGCATCTCCCTGATTACAAGTGATGCTGAACATTTTTTCATATGCCTGTTTGCTGTCTGCATTTCCATTTTTAGCTCTTCTGCCCATTTTTTGATGGGGTTGTTTACTCCAAGGACACAAAAACATTGATTCAAAAGGACACTTGCACCCCCATGTTTATTGCGTGTATCTAGGGTGGGAGGATTCACCAGAGAAAGAGTGGGTAATAGA
>NW_004567103.1:19632427-19648462 GCF_000260355.1 Condylura cristata | reverse complement strand
ACACACACACACACACACAAATATATCTTAATACTCTCCAGACTTTTAATCTACATTTCATCCTAATGTTAGATACATAGGGTAACTAGCCCTTCTTTTCCTACTTGTATTTTTGTGTATTCTGTAAAAATGTGTCTTGTTTGTGAAATCTGGCTTAAATATCAAAAATTTTGTATACTAAGTTGTCAGTTACATTCTCTAACTTTTTAAAGACATATAAAATAAAAATCTTTTTAGCCTCTCTGGAAAAATAAATGCAAAAGGCACATAGCACCATCTACTGATAAATCAATTTATTTAGATAACAGTTTCATTTCACTTCATTGATAACTAAAAATTAAAATTATAGGAAACATAACTGATTTTGTGACCTTATGAAGGACTTTAATCACTACTCCCCTTGTTATGAATAATAGGATCCCTAGTATAACATGGAATGGAAAAAATATTTTAATAAAAGTTAGCAAAAATTATTCAAATAATTTTTGTACAAACTTTAGATGTGCCATTATCAAGGCATTGCCTCTTAGCCCCAAATCTATCATGCATAACTTTGCATCTAAAAACAGCTAACGGTATAAACATTTTCTCCCTTGCTAGCCAATAAGAATAGCAACTAAGTTTTGCCAGTAGAGGGACTCTGGATAACACAAGAAAGGGATTTCTCTGTGTGCTCCTGGTGTGCTTTTTTCTCTTTTTGCTATTATAGTGTTCACTTGGCAAGCAAGACAAGACATTGAGCTCATTCCCAGCAAAGTTTCCATCATGCTCATGCACATCAGCTTCCCAGCAAACTCAGTGACATCCTGGGGGGTGGGGGTAAGGAGGCTTCCAGCTAGAGCAAGGAATTCGCTCCTTTGACGATGTACTCTTCTACAGTACATTTATTCTTTACCATAAATAAGGAATCAATATTTTGGAATACAATCATTAAAAGTATAATTCCTGGCTACCACAGAAACAATTGACAGATCTGAAAATTCCAAATGTTTAGAAATTAAGTATTTCTATATAATCAGATATCAGAGAGAGAGTATAAGGAAAAAAGTAAACACAGGGAAATATTCTACTGTGCATTTATTGTTATGAGTAGGAAATTCTGATTTCATAAGTGAAAATTAGATTTTCTCTTGAGTAAATTAGTTCAAACTCAAATTTTATGCTTTGAAAAATACAAACAGCATCCTAAAGTTACCATTAACTCTGGTTAAAATTTAACTGCAATATAATTAAATAAAATGTTGCTAAATAAATCAGTCATTCAAAGGGACTTTAAAAGAGAACTATTTTTTTCTCTAACAGGAATTAATAACTGGAAAAGAGAAACTGTAGTAGCTATAAACTTGTGCTGGTATTTTGAAATATACTTAGAGCAGTTTCTCCCTGCTCTGTGAGATGCTTAATGTGTACCCAGTACAGGTCAACCATTAGTCTAACAAAACATAAAATATTTTATTAAGGTTTTTTTTTTTTTTAAGACTTCTTGATTTGAGTCATGTAAAGTTGCCAGGGCACCAAGTTCCATTTTTTAAAGTAAGAACTGTCATTTGTTATCCTTGAAATCATCTGTCAGCAGGTAAATGAATGAAATTTAAATTGTTATTTATTCTAGGCTAATGTTTTAGTGCAATTTTAGAAAATTAATTTAGCCTGCCTGTGTCTTTGATTTGAAAATAATGGATGGCAATATATCTAATCCTAAAATTCACTGTTTTTATCATGATAGGTTTTCTCTTTTAAAAGTTTCTCCTTACAACATATTTTATTTAGGCATCATGAAGCTTGTAATGCTATTTAATTATTATTTGCTAATCTTTCCTCCCATCTAAAACTCATTAAATAATGCTAAATACATTTTAAAAGATCTAATCATTAAAAATGAGAACAAGTTGGAGACAACAGCAGAATACCAATCAAGCACATTATAAACTGTTGTAGGATTAAAGATTGCTTTAGCATAAAATAGGATATTCTACTTTCAACCTAATTCTCAGGTCATTATCCATCTAATGGCACAAATTTATGACACCACATTAAGAGAAAAGAGTAATATAATCATGGAGCACTGCCTGGCTTTGAAGTGAACCGCTCTGTAAGTGTTAATATGGTAGTCAGGTTTTAATTTTTACTTAGTAGGTAAAAAATATATAGGCAGGTAAAAATATACATAGGCAAATCACATGGTTTTTTATTATGTAATAGAATTGACAAAATTTCAAATTAGAGTTGGGATTATAAAGAGTTGAAGAGAGAATGGGAGCACTCTCCCATGTATGAATGAAAAGTGGAAAATCTGATTTCCTCTACTGCTTAATCTTACAGAGGTGACAAGATAAGGAACTGAGAATTGCGATAAACTGAATAGCAACAGTGAGGAGGCTGAAATTAAGACAAATTGAATGTTGTCTATTATTCTAGGCATATTCTCCAGAGCCAGCAGAAGAACAAAAAATAGCATCTAAATATATTTGGGGGATGGGGGGAGGTTGTTTTATGATGTGTGGGAAAGGGTTGGGCAGAAACAGTTGCCTTTATAGTCACAGTTAATGCTAAAAACTTAATTTTCTGTTCCCCAACATTCATATGTTTCTATCTAATCCCCAGAGTGAGCGTATTTGGTAATGGAGACTTCAGGAAGAGAGTAGGTCAATGGAAGGTTATGCTGACGGTAAGGTTAGTGCCCTTATAAAAGATAGCCAGAAGTTTCCCTCATCCCTTTTGACATGTGACAAGGACCCCGCACACACACGTGCACACGCAAAGGACTGCCTGTGAGTGAGTAAGCAGTCTCTCACCAGGTACCAAAATGCCTTCATTTGGACTCCCCGGCCAGTTCTGTCCTTCATAAGCCGCCCAGCTATGGTATTTTGTTGAAGTGCCCAGAATAGATCACTACAGTTTTTTCAAATAATAGACATGGATCATTTGAATAAATATTGAAGTACTATATTCTATGAAGTTCAACGTCAAAAACATCACTCCAGTTCAACCTTACCTTCTGACCTATGTATCGTAACTATAGCTCATGATACCACCGCCTTCTAGAATAAGGTTCCAGAAGAAAATCAAATTGACTAAGTGAAGGGAAATACTATGTCCTGCGCGTTTTCACGATACCAAAACTACAATATAAACAAACCTCTTATAATGAAAGGTTCATTTCGATAATCATAAAAAGTTGAAATACGAATGTTACATTATAATTATATAACTCCTTTATACAGAAAATTTTTGAAAAGCAATTGAGTACATGAAAAATAAATTCTTTGAATTTTCCATTCTCCCAGTGATCACACCCATGTGGGCAGCCACGCGAGCGTGCTGAAAGGTGAAAGTCATCACCGTCACCCTCGCAAATACCTAGTCAACAGTCAGCCATGCAATTAACACTATCAGTAGACAATTTAATTCCACGTTTCTACAGCTAAAGGAAAGTTTTAACATAAGGCTGCCGAACATTTCTCCGACCTGTAGGGGGCACCAGTGGCTTAGACAGCACAATTACTGCCATTTATTAGGCTCAGCCTGAGAAGGACAAACTCTTGTCCTGTGCCCTGGAATCTGGGGCCAGGGAAGCCGGAGTCACCACTTCCTCCCACAGAGATTTAAGCATGCCACTGAACATTTCCATGGCTGGGTTTCAGAATGAGCCTCAAAGTATGCATCTGCAAAATGTTGAAAGCTTTGCAAATTGTTTAGATCCTATTTTATCCTTTAAAAAGACAAGAATTTTAGGAGCTCCAAAGTCATTCAACCATCAGTGATATTATAACATGAAATTATAGTGGAACCTCATTAACTTACCCCAGCTAAGAAGCTATTTTCCTGAAGGAGCAAAATACCCAAACCATATACTTAAATTTTTATTATTTTCTGTTAATAAAACTCCTCCTAGTTAAACTAAATCTTTTTATTCACTCAAGTTGTTTTCCTAGAAAGCGTCTATTGAATGTTCAAGCAAAGCTGATCAAGTTAATCACCATTGGCATTAAGTGACCTGGGTTCAAATGTCCTTTGACAACTTTTTAGCTAATGCTCATACAAGCCTCACATTAACCCAATGTGGTATTTCTCATTAATATTTTCATTATATAGACCAACAAAAATTGATCTAAGACAAAGAGAAGCAAGCACTTGACTAAAATGTGAAACTTGGTAGGTTGTATATGTTGTAATATCTTTAAAATTCTAATTTTATCTTGAAGTTGGAAAAGCAGGGAGCGCATTTTGCAGACTCTAATTTTATTCCTGAAAAGGAGAACATATATTCAAACAAAAACAAAGCTATTATGTCTGCAGAGACACAAAAGTATGTAAATACAAAGGAAAGTGTCTGGAAGGGTACAGATGAAACTGTAGTGGTTCCCTCTGGGAATAGAATTGTGAGGGCTGGAAAAGTCAAGTTATGACTATTATTACAGAATACTTTAACAAAAAGATGCATTTATACACTGATTTTATAAATTAACAATTGGTATTTCAAAATAAAAATTACTTTTGTAGAAGATTATGGAGATATTTGCCTCCTTTAAAAATTAATGTTTTCCAGGGCTTTCTGGTAGGGTAGGTGTTAAAGTCTCAATATTATGAAGCATGAGTTCAATCCCCGGCCAGGGAGGGGACCCACATGGCACAGCAGACCTCTTCTGTCTCATCTGCTGTTCCCCTAAGCAGTGTATTTTAGTAGATATGCCTATTCTGCTCCCCATTCTGTCTCTGGTAAATCCTCTCAACCACTATACCTCTGGCCTATACCCCAGTTCTTGTATGCAGAAATAAATAAAATAAATCTTTTTTTAAATTAACCTTTTCCAGGACACTTGCACACCTATGCATTGCTGCATTATTTACAATAGGGAAAATGTGGAATCAACCCAAATGCCCCAAAACAGATGATTGTATCAAGAAGATGTGGTACATATATACTGTGGGATATTACTCAACAATCAAAAATATAAACTCATGGCATTTGTGGCAACATGAATGGAGCTGGAAGGGATCATGCTTCGTGAAATAAGTCAGAAAGAAAAAGAAAAATCCAGATGGTTTCAGTCATACCAGGGGTAATAAAAAGCAGTTGCAATAAAGTAAAAATGAAAATCAACAAACGACTATAAACCAGAGACATTCTGTGGGAAGGAGGGGAATAGGATCAAAACAGGTGGGAAGAGTGCATGAGACGCTGATGATGGCACATGGTGAATTGGTGGTGGGAAGTCTGGAGGGATTTAACCTAGATGAAAAAATGTACAAAATGAAGACTGATATAAAATATAGAAGCATATACAATACAATAATATATAATAACAAATATTTTTTAAAAATATCCTTTTCCTGGCCCTCCCTGGTGGCGCAGCGGGTTAAAGCACAGCACTAAGAAGCTTAAGCCACTTCCGCATGAGTTCGATTCCCACCTGCCCCAGAGGTGACCACATGGCATGGCAGACCTCTCCTGACCCGCCCGCTGCTCCCCTCAGCAGTATACTTCATTGATCTGCCTGTTCTGCTCCCTGTTCTGTCTCTGGTGAATCCTCTCACCCTCCGCATCTCTGGCCTGTACCCCAGTTCTATATGAATAAATAAATAAATCTTTAAAAAAAAAAAAGGTTAAAAAAAAATATCCTTTTCCAGTCACCCACCTGCCTGCATCCTGGGAAAACAGGACACTTCCATTCAGCTTGATCCCACACTGGGGCACTCTGGTTACCAGCCACTGTCCTGTCGGCACCCTGTGGGGCTAAGCTCTTGGATTTCCCACCATCATCGGCAACTAAAATGAGCATCGAATACAGAACAGTAGGTAATTATTTTCTTTATAAAAACAACATATAGTGTAGTTAACTTTTGAATTAACTTCAACTTTTAAGCCTATCAAAATAATGCTAGTGTTGCATTTCAATTTGTAACTTCAAGTAATTTCAAGATATGGTAGTTTAACCATATCTTTCTTTTTTAAGATTTATTTATTTATGCATGCAGAGCCAGAGGTGCCGAAGCAGTGAGAGGATTTATCAGAGACAATGGGAAGCAGAACAGGGAGATCCTCGTCGAGGTACACTGCAGAGGGAAGCAGCGGGTGAGACAGGAGAGGTCTGCTGCACTGTGTGGGTCACCTCCGGGGCCGGGATGGAACTCTCACTGAGGTGGCCGTGGCTGGCTTGCAGTACTGCGTCCTAACTCATTGAGCCACAGGGGAGGGCCCCATTTACTTCCGAATGTGGCATGGCAGATGCTAGGAACAAGTCTGATTTGGGCCTAGGCCATAGTCAAGAAAAATTTCCTGTGACTACGGCAGTGACTGGGTATTTTCCCTTAACAAAATAAATCATACTAGTAATAGGGTCAAGCTATGGGGAGAGGCCAGCTAGACCAGTTTATTTAAGCAATGCTTGTTTACATAGCAAGCACTGAGGCGATTTGGAAACAACAATATCTAATGGCTGATATTTTTCAAACTTTAAGTTGAAAATCAGTAATCTTTCTGGGAAAGAATTTTTTTTTTTAGTTCCTCATGAGCAATAGAAGTGAGTCCAGTGTCTGCCCTGAAATAAGTTTTGGATCATAAGTGTGAATCATTGCTTTTCTCAATAATTATAGTGTGGATGTCAGGATGTGAATGCTTTTCCAGAATCCAGTTACAGTCCGGAGATGATTGAAAAGAAGGTGTGAGCTGAAGGCCATTTGGATGATGCAGTGACCTCTTAGGAACTGACTCTGAAAGCACACAGAGAGAGATTAATCTTTAAGCTGTTATTAACTAGATGTATCCTTTAGCTAACATGAGTTAAGGAGGGAAAATTAGGGTTATAAAAATGATAGAAGGAGTTGTAATAATCACAACTACCAATTATTAAATCTCAATTATATGTCAGTGACTCAGATCATATTACCTAATACAGAAAACATGCAGAGAATACATTAATGTGCAGTACTGAAGATAAGGAAGCTGAAAATTGTTAAGTAAGATTGGACAGTTATTTGAGAACACAGAGTAAATAATTGTTAGAGCTAAGTTCCTCCCAAATTTTTGTAAACCACCTCCAAACTCAGGAAAAATTAATTTTCCCTAACCCATCACATATATTGCAGAAAGGAGAGCTTATGGAAGGGAGGCTCAAAGAAAAGTACAACTTTGGGTTATATAGAGACTATTTGAGCAATATATCAAAAACTACAAGAAAAAAAAGCAAGTGCTGACAAGGATGTGGAGAAAAAAAAAACACCTTCTTACATGTTTGTTGGAATATAGACTGGTCCAGCCCCTTGGAAGACAGTATGAGGATTTCTTGAAATATTAAAATTAGATCTACCATACAATCTACCAATTCCATGCCTAAGTATCTACTTGAAGAATGTAAAAATCTTAATTTGATGTAATATACACACTCCCATGTTTCTTTCAGGACTATTTGCAATAGCCAAGTTACATAAACAACTTAAATAATCAAAGACAGATGAGTGGGTTAAGAAGATAAGGTATATAAACATAATGGAATACTATGCAGCTATAAAAATGTGCTCTTGCTATTTGCAATAACATGGATGGAACTGAAAGGGGTTATGTTATGTAAAATAGGACATGGGGAAAAGACAAATGCTAGATAGTTTTACTCATATATAGATTATAGAAAAAACAAAGGGTCAGACAAAACCAAACCCAGAAAAACTACAAATATGACTGTAAAAGTGAGGCAAGCAGAGGGAGAGGAGAAGGGTATACTGCAAAGTGTGGAGGAACATGATAAGCTAAGGTGGAAGACTACAAGCTTGTTGGTGATGGTTGTGGTATCGTAACATACATCCAAAGATATGTGCCCCTATATCTCTAAGTTACAATATAAACAGTGCTCCAACCAGTGTTACCTCAATTAAAAAAATGTGAATTGGGAAGAAAGAGTCTAGCAGACAACATACTCACTACACTTAGAATGAGGAGAGACAAGAACACAGATTTTAAAATCACTATTTTTTCCACTACTGAGATTGCTTCCATTTTGTTCACACCAATTCTTGCATAGACTTTATACACTTATTTTTATCAAATTATAACTATTTGCTAAATGCATGAATATCAACTGTCCAGACTGTTCAAAAATTTAAAAAAAAAAAAAATCTTATGGACCACCAGGACTTTTCAGGCTTAATGTACATGGGAATAGCCCATAGGTCTTGTTGAAAACAATACTATTTCAGTAGGATTGAGTGGGTGGAACCTACTAGCCTACATTTTTGAAGCTTTCAGGAGCACATATCAGACCCATTATCTGCAGACAGGGAAAGTCAAGTTCAGAGAAGTTAGGCGACTGGCTCAAGGCCAAGCTATGTGTTCCCTTGGACAGATTGCGCTGGTTTTCTTTCCATTTTCCTGCACATGTTGTTCTAACTGAGTACGAGCCCATTGCTAGAGACTTTCCGTCAACCCACATGTCTGCTCAGAATGGTTTCTGCTCTTGTGTGCCCACAACCTCACAATATGATAATACATATATCTGAGACTGCCATATTTTCTCTTGATACCTATTTCTATGCTAAAGATTAACTTGCTTTATGTAATTGATTCTGGGAAAATTATGTGGAAATAGATTTCTTTTGTTAAATCATGGTTTAAATGGTGTGAAAGATCTTGCTTTTTTTGTGTAGAGATAATTTGATAGTTCTATCAAATATGCAGATTTTTGTTGAAAACCTCAAATTGAGAGTTTCTTTACTACTATCTCTTAAGTTGGAGGAACCCTCTATAATTAATGGCATTTACAAACAAAAATAACTTATGCCAGTTTGATGACACAGCACTAATATATCATTATTAATGTGTAAGATGGTATTGTTTCCACTCGGAGATACTGCTTTACACAAAGAACATCAATGCCTATTTATTTTATATTTCTCAGAGTTCATCATTTCAATTGGGAGAAATAATTTTTCTGATCAAAGCATTTTCAGTGGGTTTCTCTAGAACCTACAGCAATGTAACCTATTTGGAGATGGATAGGTCATTCATTTACTGATTTCAGAATCCTTTAAGAAATAGTTAAAAATTAAAAATTAAAAATGAATTATGCATCATAACTGAGGTTCTAATTAAAGATGAGGCATCTCATCAAATAAGCATGTATGTGTTGAAATCAACTTCTTAGGCAAACTGATTTTCTTTTCTCCAAATGTCCTTGTAACTAGGAGCAAAGTATTTCTCTAGAATATAACTTTACATATTATCACAAATAGAAATCGTGTTTATATATATTATTCTTAGGCAAATCACATATTACACTTGCTTGAGTACATAAAGTAATTTCTTGGGAGCTTTTTGTGGTTTTAAATTAGATCTTCTCCTATTTCGCCTTCCTCAGTGTGACTGCCAATTCTTAAGTAACTTCTTTATGCCAAACTTAATCAAATGGGACTGCACAGCTCCAGCAGTTAGGCAATGTTCTTTCTGAGCAGATTGTCATCATCTACCTCTCTCATTCTGTTCTCTTGTCTCCCTTCTCCCTCCTTATGATTTTATATTTCTTTTGCATAAAGGATACACCTGAGACTAAAATAAGATTAAGTTTTAGAATTGATTACTTTTTCCATTAGTGGAAAATAAGTCAGCTGTTTTTCCCTCTCCTGTTCACACTTCTCCATCCATACAAAAATATCACTTAAAAGTTATCATGTCACCTATCATTTCCTGTCATTCCTAGACTTGTATTTGTAGCGTAGGTCCATCCAGTCCCAAATGAAGATAAATTTGATCCACGTAGATGCCTACTAAAAAACTACTCCTCTTTTTTTTTTTTTAAGATTTATTTATTTATACATACAGAACTAGGGTACAAGATTTATTTATTTATACATACAGAGGTGCAGGGGCGGTGAGAGGCTTTACCAGAGACAGAGGAGGGAGCAGAACAGGCAGATCAAAGAAGTACATTGCTGAGGGGAGCAGCAGGCCGGTCAGGAGAGGTCTGCTGCGCCATGTGGTCACCTCAGGACAGGCAGGATCGAACTCATGCGCAAACTTAAGCTTCTTAGTGCTGTGCTTTAACCTGCTACACCACCAGGGAGGGCCAGTAAATAAATCTTTTTTTAAAAAAAAAAGTATCAATGCTATAAAACACACAATTTCTTTGGAGTGGCACATGGATAGTAACCAGTCAGTTTCCTAGTGATCTGTTTGTTGCAGGTTTTGAAAAGATACTTGAATGTATTGACCTATATTGTTGATCACATTATAAAAAACATTTGTGAAAGAGCACAATTCATAACTTAAAGATCTTAAAAGGTTGTTGGACCTTATCTGAGACCTCAGTCAGTATCTTAAAAGTAACAACCAGGAATAGGTTTTTTTTTTTTTTTAACAACCACTCCACTTGGATCTTATGTTGACAAATATTTGAGAATCGCTGATTTATGTATATAGTGAGATTTTACCCACTTTATAACCTAAAGGCTTTTAAGGACTGGAAAAAAATGCTAGTGAAGATTGCACAAAACACAAACTTAAAACATACCTGACTTAGCCAGTTCAAAAACAGAGTTTCTCAAACACAAGAGAAAAGTGTAAAATGAAATCTCATCTCCTTTTAAACTACATGTTCTCCTAATTTTTTCCACACTATGTGAAAGTGATTATGTTCATTTACACAGCTGATAACCATTTCATTAAAAAAAAAAAACAACTGATTTACATGCTTCATTACAGAAAACTTGGAGAAGTGGTTTAGGTAAAGTTATTTAAAATTAATCTCTTGCTGTTCCATTTTAAATAATATTCTGTCATTTCCCACACATTTTTCACTTTCCTAACATGTTTTCTTATTTTTTTTAACCCAAGCAGCCTGTGATCTGTGAGGAGTCTGTTGAAATGATATATGGGGGTTGGGAGTGGGTTATCTTTGCCTCCAAGAGGAGCTCTCTGAAGAGCAAAAGCTCTGTTTTGCTCTGTCCCACACAGGGTCACAAACCCCTGCAGCTGAATAATGAATGCTCAAATAATTTATGTTACCCTTTTCCTAGTCCATTTCACATTAATTACATCTCTTCTAGGGAGTGCCTGCAGGAAGACACATATGACAAGCAATTTCTTAATAATTTCTGGGTTCACAGTGGATAATTTTGCTTGGAACAGAGTAGTTTGGGTAAGATAATTTTTGTATTCTTACAGAAACATTTACACTGAGAAATTAAAGTTTCAACTGAAATAATTTTTGGTGCCTGGTCTGGGTAGTGGGAATTACTGCTGTGTATGCATGTGCAAATACCTCCTTAGTGTGGAGTGTCATGCCATCCTGCCCACTTCAAGTTTGGTTTGGCTACTCAATTTGCTTGGGCAAGTGGAATATGAATAAAGGGGATGTGCCATGTGTGAGAAGCAGCAGTTAGGTAATTGTGGCTGATGTTGCTGGTGCAATAGTGGAAGCATGTGTTGGCATAATGGTGCCTCTCCTGAGAGGTAAAATTCAGGAACTCATTTTAATGTTGACTCTTAGTTTGCAGTCTTTTTCATTAGTTGAGTTTCTGCCTAAACACTTATTCTTGATTACAAGGCTTGACTACCCTAGAAATGTGAGGAAATGTAAAAATCTTACTTCACAGAAATCTCCAGAATGATACTCTACCTGATGTTATTCCATTCACTCTATTCTCCTTGGAGTTCAGTGTCCAGAGTGCTTGAAGTGGTTCTTTTTATTCAGCGCTCTTGTTTACTTGTGCCTGACCGCTTAGGAATTTCTTAGGGTCAAGGTACTTCCGTTGGTTTCTTGTACTAGTCTGCAACTCAAATGTTTAACTCATAAAATATTCTCTTTCTCAAGTTACAGAAAGGGCAGCAAATTTGGTTTCTCATCCCTACATCTAGATATCACCTTTGTTGGTTTAGTTACCTTCAAATTCTAATGAACCTTAGTCTCCAAACTTGTCATGTTTTAAAACAATTGAGAATTATACTAACATAGCACAAGACATTTTAGTTTTATTTTAGTATATACTGAAATATATACAAAATATTTATAACTTTTTTAAGCTAAAGAATAAAAATTCAAAAAAATACAATCTCTGCATGACTAACATCCAGTTCAAGAAGTAAATTATTACACATGTGGGCCCTCCCTGGTGGCGCAGAGGGTTAAAGCACTGCACTAAGAAGCTAAAGCCACTTCCGCATGAGTTCGATTCCCGCCTGCCCCGGAGGTGACCACATGGTGCGGCAGACCTCTCCTGACCCACCCGCTGCTCCCCTCAGCAGTGTACTTCATAGATCTCCCTGCTCTGCTCTCCACTCTGTCTCTGGTGAAGCCTCTCGCCGCCCCTGAGCCTCTGGCCTGTACCCCAGTTCTGTATGAATAAATAAATAAACCTTAAAAAAATATATTACACATGTTTTTGAAGTGCCCTGACCATACTTATCCATCCTACCCACTCTCTTCTTTTCAGAAACAAACACCATCCTAGATTTGGGTGTTATCAGTCTACTTACAGTTTTGCCACCTGTCTTTGTCATGTTTCATGCTTTTTTTTGAACTTTTTGCTTTGTAGTTTCTATAAATGGAATTATATATTAGAATACTATACTATCAGAACCCAAATACAATTTGTTTTTTTCTCAATATGATGATCATGAGATTCGTTGTGGTAGCTGTATATATCACTCAACCCTTGATTTTTAATAGTATCCAGTAGCCCACTGTGTATTGCAATGTATATTCCAGTGAAATATATTCATTTCAGCATTGATGGACATTGGTTTAGTAACAGTGTGATACCCCTAGAAAGGGAGGTTTCAAGTTCCCTCTACCACCCAAGGGAGAGTGGAGCTGAGCAGTCATCTGAAGCTGAAGAGGAGGAAGAAGCAGAGAGAGATGGGAAGAGAAGACTGAAGGAGGCACAGGGAGTGGGACAGGTGAAGGTGAAGCCATGCTTGCTTCTTGGTCTCAGACCTGTGTGAGGGACTTGGGGAACATAGAAAGAGACAATAAAAAGAGACATGGGGGATAAACACATGCCTTTTGCAGCAACATGGATGGAGCTGGAAAAGATGCTTAGTGAAATCAGCTAGAAAGAAAAGGAAAAATACCGGATGGTTTCACTCATAGCAGGAGTGTAACAGGCCAGGCGAGAAAATAATAATAGTAATGAACAGCTATATACCAAAGACATTTTATGGGGGTAGAGTGGGAATGGGATCAAAACAGTGGGGGGAGGGAAATGCACTGGACTATGGTCATGGCACATGGGTGATTTGGTGATGGGAAGCCCATGGAGATTGCAACTGAGATGGGAAAATGCACAAAATGATGTATAAATTAAAAAAAATTTTTTAAAGAGACACGGGGGGTCCGCCGTGGTGGTGTAATGGGCTAAAAGCACAGAACAATGAAACTAGCTGCAGCTGCTTCAGCATGAGTTTGATCTCTGGCCAGGGAGGTGACCCACATGGTGTGACAGACCTCTCCTGTCTTGTCCACTGCTCTCCTCTGCAGTGTACTTCTTTAGTCTACCTGTTCTGCTCCCTGCTTAGTCTCTGGTGAATCCTCTTACCCCCCTATACCTCTGGCCTGTACCCCAGTTCCAGATGCATAAACAGATAAATCTTCTTTTTTTTTTAAGATTATTTATTCATACAGAACTGGAGTACAGGCCAGAGATGTGGAGGGTGAGAGGATTCACCAGAAACAGTGGGGAGCAGAACAGGCAGATCGACGAAGTACACTGCTGAGGGGAGCAGCAGGCCGGCAGGAGAGGTCTGCCACGCCATGTGGATCTCCTCCGGGGCAGGGAGGGATTGAACTCATGCGGAAGTGGCTTAAGCTTCTTAGTGCAGTGCTTTAACCCACTGCGCCACCAGGGAGGGCCATAAACAGATAAATCTTTAAAAAAAAAAAAAAAAAGGAGAGAAAGACGGGTAGTAGACCATGGGGAGACTGACCATGGTGGCCTTTATCAAGACTTGTATTTTGATTTTGCTCTGTTCCTTTCAGACTTGCCTGGCCCTATCTGCCCCTTTTCCATGGGTCCCCACCAGAATGTTCCTTATACTCCTGGCAGCTTTCAGGTCTTAGAGGTCCTGCTTTAGGCCAAACTTGTTCAGGCATTTACCCATGAGGATAACTTTGGGTGCTTCATTCAGAAACTATATCCTTTTTCTTCTCTTCTCTCTATTGCACACTAAATCTATTAAAGGTCTTTTCTATTGAAAATCTTACATACTAAGACTATGTTCTTAATTTATGCAGCAGATGGTAGAATCCATTTATAGCATGCAGGTTTGGGGGGGTCTCAGGGTGCCCCTTGGTCTGCCAACTGACAATTTTAGTCCAGGACTTTCTATTACAATTATACATGATGCTTATTTGAATAATCCTTGTGTGATATTTTGAAAACAGAGATGATTTCGTGATACAAACAGGTGTAATTAAACTCAGATGAAAAAGTCTAGTCTGGGCCCACTGCAGAAACAAATTATTTAGGAAAGCACACATTATCTAAAAGCCCTGAATGTCTCCACAAATTATCACAGCAAATGGAGATAAGCTGGGATGAGAATGAGAGAAAAATGACTTCAGCATTCCCTGCAGAACAAAACTGAATCATTTCTTTAGGACTGGAAGCAGTTGGGGAGCTAGAGTTCAGGCAAGTATGACTCAACCCAGATGCAGAAATAATGAGAAACAAAGTTCCCTACTGAATCAGTTGGAGTAGAGGCTAGTGTGGTTAATGAGAACCTTGGAGAAGAAGGTAAAATGTATTCCCTAGACTAGTTCTAAAGCACCAGTCAAGAAAATTCCACATACATTTCATTTAAAATATGAATCAACTTATATAATTCCACATACATGGAAAGGCAATGGGCCCTGAATCAGAAAAAAAGTTCAATAAGACGTAGAAATATATATATATATTTTCAATCAAGGAAGGGTGGTATTGTAGGACAGCCTTCCTATGACTCTGTCTTTAGAGGAAACTAAGGGGTGGAAGAACTTTCATGCCACCTGCTACCATACAGACAGTTCATGCGGATGGAGGAAAGAAACACAAAGGACGAAGGAGAAGTAAATTTCTGGAATCTGGGATTCACAATCTCTTAGGCCATGGCATTGGAGTTTTATGGCACGTCTACCTAGATTTCATTGAGGGTGAATGATGTTAACAATATTATCCTATATCCTTCCCAAAATGTCCTTTAATAATTAGCTATATATGAGATCCCATGGATTTTTTTCATTGTGAAAAGATCCAAAGAAATTAAGTTAATAAAATAGTGAGGCTCTCATCAAAACTCCATCTTTCCATCATCTCAGCATTATTACTAGAGTTGTTTACTGCTGTTTATTTGATGAATTTATTTCTGGGATATTTTATTTCCGTTTTCATGGATATATTTTGCAGAGTTTCCATGTTCATGAAAAGCTCCTTTGTTGATAGTCTTCTTTCACTGAGAGATGACAAATGTGAAATTCTGTGTTTTCTGTATTAGGTCATCTGAGTCGGCAAAGGAAAGCTTTCAAGGATGGGAATCCCAGCCTGGACTATTGATAGTATGTCCAAAGGACACAAAATGTTCCACATTTTGAGCAAAACTATTTTAGTTATTGCAACTTAAAGAAGAATTTTTATGATGTCAGCTGCTTCTAATAGAATAATTAGAAAAGCTGGTAAAAGCAGCAGAAAGATTTTTGCCCTTTCTCCAGCCAGGGTGAAGTCCTGTTTTCTAATGTGACTTGGATGGCTGGTGGGCACTGTGCCCTTAGGCCTCCCTCACCTCAGGCTCTCCTAAGGCTGCTATCACATTCTCAGAAAGTTCCTCAGGAAGTTACATTGCCTTTACTCGCCTGTTTGCAACCATGAAAATCATTGCCTTTACTCACCTGTTTGAAACCATAAAAATCTTAAAGGAGGGCCTTCCCTGGTGGCGCAGCGGGTTAAAGCACAGTACTAAGAAGCTTAAGCCACTTCCTCATGAGTTCGATTCCCGCCTGCCCCGGAGGAGATCCACATGGCGTGGCAGACCTCTCCTGACCCCCACGCTGCTCCCCTCAGCAGTGTACTTGG
>NW_004567103.1:19623152-19632267 GCF_000260355.1 Condylura cristata | reverse complement strand
TTGACCATCATTTTGCCTATTTGCCTATTTTTTTTTTTTTTTTTTTGGTTTTTACATAGGCATAAGAACATATAGTAAACTCTGTCTTTGTTGGGGGGGAAGAATGTCCTGAACAAACTCCACAAATGGGTTTCATGGACCCCACCCCATATCAAAGATATTCAAGATAATTCTCATTGAAAGGAGGATTACTGGGAACTGGGGGTGGAGTTAAGCAGCCAGGCTTGGTATATAACCCGACATGTGGGCCTTGGGGGTTTCTTGGTTTTTTGCCAGCTCTCAGTGTACTGTGGGGGGTCCCAGCTCAGTGGAACTGATAAGACATATTTCTGAATTTATCTCTCTCTATTCTCCCTGAGTTATCTTTTCTTTATTTCCCCTTCCTTTATAAATAAATCCTTAATTAACCATTTTGTGTGTGCCTACAATTGAGTCTTATTATAAGTGACTTTCTAAGAGCAGGGGTAAGGAAACACAGTCAGGCAACCTCTTGTAGAGTAGGATTGTCCTGTAACATCTCCATAAAGTCAAAAGATTCTTCTTTTCAAGTCTCAGTAAATATTCTAAGTGAAAGCAAGTAGGCATAATTTTAATAGTCATTGCTTTATGACTATTATATATAAAACAATCATGTATCTTATAATTTATAGCATTTTAGATGAATGGATTCTAATATTTCTAGCCTCTGTGAGGTAGGGGACAGGCATGAGGACTGTGGAATGAAATATACCTATGTGAGACTTAGTATCAGATCTGAGCTAGGTGGGTAAACAGATGTCTGCCATGGTGACTTCAATGGTGACTGATTGACCTTGTCTGAGGTTGGTTGTGGCTGGTTTTGCATGGTGGTTCAGGTGTGCCTTTGGAACTTGATTCTTTTTTATTTTAAATATAAAAGTTGGTGTAGGCCAGAAGTGCAGGAGAAGGGGTGTGGGGAGGTAGGCAAAAGAAGATTCCCCCCGAGACAGAGTGAGGAGCAGAACAGGTGGATGTACTGAAATACACTGTTGAGGGGGCAGATTGAGAGATAGGAGAAGTCTGCTTTGCTACGTGGGTCAGCTTCCTGCCCAGGGAATGAACTCATGCCACGGTGGTTGGTGTTAACTTGATGGTGCTGAGACTTTACTGTGTGCCACAGAGAGACTCCCTTGGAGCTTTATTCTCTCTGTTTCTTTAACAACTCGATAATTCTGTGAGCTATATAATATCCTGAAGGAAATTATTTTTTTATAGATTTATTTATTTATTCATACAGAACTGGGGAACAGGCCAGAGATGTGGAGGGTGAGAGGATTCACCAGAGACAGAGTGGGGAGCAGAACAGGCAGATCGATGAAGTACACTGCTGAGGGGAGCAGCGGGCGGGTCAGGAGAGGTCTGCCACACCATGTGGTCGCCTCCGGGGCAGGCGGGAATCGAACTCACGTGAAAGTGGCTTAAGCTTCTTAAGCTTTAACCCGCTACGCCACCAGGGAGGGCCGGAAATTATTTTTATGAAGAAATTATCGTAAGTAGATTTTGCTATTTACAACCAAAACCTTTAACCAATATACAAATTACATTTGAGAATAAAGTTTTTAATCAAATTGGTAGAGAAAAGATAAGCAATTCATCAAAGATTCCAGTTCTTGATATTCATTTGGAGAAAAACTATATTTGAGTTTCACCTCATACTAGTTGTGAAATAAATTATTGGTGGTCCAATTTCTAAATGCAAAAATAAAGTGAAATGCAATGATAATAACCAACATTTATGAATGTATATGGAATCATGCCTCCATTTGATATGGATATCAAAGAACACTATCTTGTTTTTACAATTGGGTACTATTGAAATATCAAATACACAACTCTTGATCTCAGTGGTTTTATTTCTAAGCATCCTATAAGAATATTGTATATATTTGCAAAGATTTTTATAGAGATATTTATGATCACAATTTATTATAGAAAATAAAATATGAATCAACTTATGTAAACTACAATAGGGGAATTGTTAAATAAATAATGGAATGTCCACAAAAGGAAATATTCTGCAGCAATGTCAAAAAATATTGTAGATCTCTATGCGATAAACTTGATGGTTATTCATGACAAAGTCCATTTGATATGTGTGGGAATGTGTATTACATTGAATTTGCTTGCATGTAGGAAAATTTTGAGAGATGTTTAACAATGATCATTCACTGGAAGGAGAATGATTCAAGGTCAAAAGTAAATTACAAGAATCTTTATCACTTAAATGGAGAGGGATAAGTGCTTGGTAACACTGTGTTCTGTGTTGTTAAGATTTATTACAATTAATATTAATTAATAGTATTATGTTCATAATTTAAAAAGTGAAGTTTGAAAAATAGAAACAGTCTGGTGGACGTAAGAAAAGTTCTGATAAGGCTAAGTTAAATTAAAATGAAAACAAATCTATATAATGAAATGTTAATAATACCTTGGTATTTTTGCTGTGCTTTCAAATTATATGAACAATCTTAAAGGTGCTTCGTGATGATATTCATATTATGAAAGCATTATGTACTGGGGATATTAAATATGCATTTTTTTTTTTTGCCAATGACCAAAAGTAAATTAAGGGAATGTTTTCAATTTATTTTTTAAAGATTTGTTTATTTTATGCATACAAGAAAAGGGTGTAGGTCAGAGGTGCAGGCGGAGGGAGGATTCAACAAAGACAGAGTGGGGAACAGAACAGGCAGATCCACTGAAATACACTGCTGAGGGAACCAGCAAGGAAACAGGAGAGGTCTGCTGAGCCATGTAGATCATCTTCCTGGCCAGGGATAGATTTGTGCTGCAGTGGCTTCAGATATCTTCAGCTTTACAACTTAAATGAGAAGAAAATTAAGCTGTGTGGTACCAAACAAGAAAATGGTGTGCATCAATACAAAAAAAAAATCATGTTTTTATCAGTTAGAAAATACATTATTTGCGTGTTTTCTAGCTCATCTCTCTGTAAAACATGTATATGTTAAAATGATCATGATTTAATGCCACAATTGCATCATAGGTCAAAGGAAAATTCTTCTCACATGTCTCTAAGCTTCTCTTTGTAGCTGATTTCACTGAGATGTAATGTGACTTTAATATAGCTTCCTATTTTGCATACTTCCAAAAATGTTAATTGGTTCAATTCCTAGTTTAACCATGTAATATAGCTGTGTACACAAATAGGGTGTTCTATTGATCTTAATATTCTCCAAATATATATAGCTCAAGATGTTGACTAGAATGTCTCATCAATAAATCTTTTATGAATAAAGGATCAACAATTAGTGTATACTCTCACTGCAGGTATTTTATCATCTCAGCTATGATAAAGTAATGCAATTCTTATGTTTCAGTACATACAAATGAATATTCTTGTTTCCATAGAAACCTAAGCTTTAGGTTACTGTGACTTATTAGTGAAAATACAAATATTATGTCATGTTCTCTAAAAAAAAAGCAGTACATTTTGCCTCAATTCAGAGATGTACTGTCTTATATATGATATAAATTGGTGCAGTTTGAAAGTTAATGTATATGAATATAACATTACAACTTTTAAGGGAAATTTCAGTATCTGATAATCTTATAGGTTTCTTTTTTGAAAGTACATATGCAAATTCCCTAGAAGACTCAAATTACATTAACTACTTTGGTTAAGTAAAACACTTTTAAGCAAATTAATTTCTCTTTTTGACTTGTAGATATTTAAGTTATTTAAATATTTTTATATTTCATATTAAATTATTTGAATTGAGGATCTATGAATTTATTTTATTTCTATATCTACATGTATATGTTTAATATATACTAATAGATAAATAGACATATAAGACATAGGATAGACACCTGCAGTGTGTTGCAGCGGAGCTTGAAACCCCCTTCTGTGCTGTGTTTCCTTTCTGGTTCCCAAATAGTGAGAGTGAACAAAGCATTCTAAGGACACTGAAAGGAATGGAGAGAGCAGAAAGAAATGGAGAAAAGGTGTTCAGGGAAGTGGCTCTTTACTAACCAGTAAGGAAGTTTTCCAATATTTTAATAACCAGGATGGTCATATGAATACATACTTGCAAAATAGTAGCCCTAAGTGCAATTAAAAATACATAGCATATCAGCCAATTTCTTATTTATCAAGATCCTTGGGAAAAATTTACTGCAGAATGATGGGAACTTATATAGTCCTTAAATATCTGGCTTTTAAAAAATGTATTTCATGGATATTCTGAATCTCAAAATCTTTTTCTCTGCCTGTCGAGAAGCTTAGACAATATATTGGTAGCCAACTCTAGCTATTGTATTTAACATTTCTAAAAAGACACCTTGTTTCATGTATCCATACATTTGGAAGAATTTTGTTTCTATTCAAATTTTGATTTATCTTTGGAAACCATTTTCTCATTCATTTATTTGTATCCTTTTGTGTAATTTTCTTAGAGACCTCAGAAACTTTTAATCTCCTAATTAATTATACGTAAGGTACATACCAATGCAAAGGATAGTTTCGCTTTATCTAACTTGGAGAAAAGAATTATATATAAACTGAAAATTGAAAGACAAAGATGCTTACTTGGTAGACTTGAGGTCAGGGACATTCCAGATAGATCAGAGCTTGTTCAAAGGCATAACTGAAAACAGCATCTCATGTCCTTGAAGTGTAAGTACTTCATTTTTTGTTTGTTTGTTTGTTTTTATTAGAGAAAGAGGGTGGGAGAGGATAGACTTACAGAGATAAAAAGACCAAAACAATGAACTTGGACTATTTCCTATATCCAAGAGAAATTTCATGAATAATTTTAAGTCCAAGAGAAAAATGAATTGATTTATAGTTTAGTAAAAAGGACCTTAGGAGCACTATGGGGGGAAAAATAATTAATAAAGAGTAAGATAGGTTAGAATCTGGGGAAGAAATTAAATGAAATATTCTAGGCCAAATATGTTACAGAATAAAAGTATACTCCAGACAAAATGCTAAGGATTTTTGCACACATTATTTTATATAGTACTCTGTTCTAGACATATCAGTCTCAATAATTCCATGAAAATATTGCCACTATTTGTAGGATTATACTAGGAGTCTCTTATCTTTTCTGGAAAGGTCAACCTTCCCTTCTTGGTCAGACTCCCCCCTAATTCAATACTGGGCTCAAATCCCATCAGCTGTGGGTGTGGGTACTCTCTTGCCATGGTGTTGCTTTCTTCTTTAAATTTGGAGCCCATACCTACAAAACACTATTCAGTATTTCAGCATTGCTTCATAAACTCCACAAGTAGTAAAATCATATATATTTCTTAGGAGTTATCATCCCACTCTCCTCACAGTGGTTAGCATTGAATATACTGATAAAAAAATCTATTTCCTTTGATCTACAAATTTAAAGAAATGGACTTAATTAACCAATTACTAATGTCAGCCACTGGTAAGAGAGTAGAAATAGTATACTCAGGGGTAGAAGTTCCTTTCTCTGCATCAACAAATGTCAAAATAAAGATGATGGACAACTCCCTTCATCCTCATGGACACAGAATCTATCTTCTGGTTCCCCAGCATCAGCAAATGACTTAAACTTTAAGACTTCTTTGTTGGCCAAGCAACAGTGTGCTCTCCAGTGAACACATGGAGGAAAGAAGTGATAGGCAGGAAGGACACATGGCAATTATTTACCCCTTCCTGGCAAGAGTTTTCCACATTCCCACCCACTCCCCAGTAGCTAACACTTGTTTATTTGGTGCCTAGGATATATAGTCTTTTTAGTGAGCACTTTGAATCCCTGCCAAGTCATGGCTCTGGCGAAAGACTGCCAAATCTATTATATCAGCTTCAGCTTGCCATGTGAACTCTGGCAAGTTATTTTCCCATTCTGTTCCTCAGTTTTACCATCTGTAAAAGTGAGGGTTATGGCATCTACATCATTGATAATTTTCAGGATTAAGTGAATTTTGTGCATGAAAACACTTAAAAATGATATTTGAAGATTTTAAGTGTTTGTTATTTTGTTATGTATGTTCTGTGATCATAGACTTATTTATTATTTTGAGTTGTCAGATGCAAATTTAGCTCCTCTCACTTCCTGCTCAGAAATCTTTCTGTCCCATCACAGATTTATTGATCACCTAAAAAAAAGGGGGGGGGGCGGTAACAAGGAAAGGAACACAGAAAAAAGAGACATTAAAGCCCACACGTGAGCTTTACTCCACTGCAATTTTGCTAGGGCTATTACTTTCCATGCCTTGCTAGTATGTGGCTTTAAATAGTTAATAAAGTTTCATTCAGTACCTGGACCTCACATATCTATGGTGAAAAAAAAAAAAGGAATATCTCAATCTATCTTGTAAAACCTCATTTGTCAAGACCAGCTATGTTTTTGAAACTGCATTGCAAACATGTAATAATACTACTTTTGTTCTTGTTGGCTAGAGTAAATTTCAAAGCTTCAAAAATGGTTTTACATTTAATCAAAATAAAGTAGCTTCAATTCTAGACAAGAGTAACATTCTCTGTTCCCTCTCAGGGTAAACCCAACTTACTAAAAGGGTAGATTTCTCTGTATCTGATTGGAGATTTGTCAGGAATTCTCACCTCTTACACCTGCCAGCTGAGTCAATGGCCCCTCTCAGCACTGGAATGAAACCAACAGTTGGGACTGGACTAGAAGTTGTTTTTTTTTTTTTAAAAGATTTATTTTATTTGTGCATACAGAACTGGGGTACAGGCCAGAGGTGCAGGGGTTGTGAGAGGATTCACCAGAGACAGAGACTGACGAAGTACACTGCTTAGGGGAGCAGTGGAGGGGTCAGGAGAGGTCTGCTGTGCCATGTGGGTGACCTCTGGGGCAGGCAGGAATTGAACTCATACTGAAATGGCTTTAGCTTCTCAGTGCTGTGCTTTAACCTGCTGCGTCACCAGGGGGGGCCCTGGAACTAGAAGTTTTATTGACAACAATGTCATCTTAGATTCATGCTCCAGAGCTATAGCTTCGTTGATAACAGGTGGCGGCTAGAACATTTTCCTTGAATGTAAATTGCTGAACCCTTTCTTATCACTTTAAATCAGAGCTATGACACATATTTGAAGCATGTACTTCTGAGATTTCTCTAGATTCACCTATGAATATATTATTGTCTTAAAACAGTATAGCTGTATATTCCAGGCATGCTGTTACAGCCACGACAGAGTGTGCTGTTTTTGAAAGTGAAACATCAATTATCTTAGTCTATTGTGAAGACAAAGCAACTGCAGAGTAAAACAAATTCTGTGGACCTAACCAACTGTTTACACTTAAGAAGGAAAACAATCGTACTATAAAGAAATACAAACATTTGGCACTGCTTTTTATTTTTCTTCCATTTGTCATGGAAAATGTATTATTTGAAACTATTTTAAATGGTCTAACTGGTAATGAAATGCTGTATGGTAATGGTAATGAGAGGTACAATATGAGGTATAGGCAAAAAGCAGTCACCTGATACTGAATTACTATGGACATATTTATGGTCTTCGTCAACTTTTTAGAGTCGTTTTATAAAACCAGAAGATGTTAATGGGTGAAATGCTGGAGGTTCCCTTTGTTCAGAAGATGTGAGAGCAAATAAATACAAGCTGATGATTCAGAGGTCAAAGCAATTTCATAGGTGGACATGGATTTCAGTCTCTCTCACATATGAACATACGTGCATATGACCTATTACCCTTATATTTGCTAGATACATATCAACTCCTACTACTGCATAACTTGTCAGACAATGTATAAGTCAATAAACCAGAGAGTGAGAGAGTCTTGGAGTTTTCAGGGTCTAAGTCCTGAGACCTGTAGAATGCATCAACACTAAATTGATTTTAACAGGCAAGGTCACCTGCAGGATGAGAATCACATGTTGTTATGGAAATGTAAACTACTGACAGAGAAAACATTAAAGCAAAGTATATTTAGTAAATGAAAAAAATGTGGACAAGAACTCATGGAATATGGACTCTGACTTCAAGCTATCCACGTGCTTTTTGCTTGAAGGAAACAGATCACTTATGATGGCAAAAGCATGTTCTTACCCAGGTGCTATCTACCAGGTTGTTTTTATGTTACATGAAATAAAGAAGCTTTGCAAGTATCAGCAAATTCCTTTCTCTCTCTAGATCCTGCCAACTGAAGCCTGTGAATGTTGGGTTCCTCCCTAGGAGACCTGTGGAATTCTATTCTGACTAGTTGAATCACACGCTGTCCAAGTGATATTGACTGGCAGTTTATGCTCCAGAGTTTTGGTGCTGCAACCACATATTTAAATCGATTATAACATAAATTGGCAGAAAAATACATGGAAAAAGACAGTAATTTCTTTGAAAATGAAGTCAAATGCTTTAAAAAAAAACCTCATAAATATAACTCTATCAAAATTCCTTATCAATTCAAATTTACCAACAAAATACATTGGAGGGAAAAATCACAAAATAAATAAACTTGTACTCTACTGGCTTTAACATCATCTTTACATCCTTGTTCCTGTTTAAGGAAACTATACCTAGAAGCTGAATATGATGTGAAGTAGGTGAGAAGATGGGATTTAAAGCAGTGAATCCAGGATAAAAAAAAAAAAAAAAGACCTTGGCACAATATCAAAATATTAGCACTGTAATGTGATTTTTATAATTTTCCCATTTAAATGATTATTTTAAAATTAAGCGCATATAATGTGTTCCACCTTATGTTTTTTGAGGTAAAGTATTTTTAAATTATTATATCTGCAATTATATATTTAAGTCTCTAAAAAATGTATATTTTCACATCCTGCCCACCACCAGCACCCCAAAATCCTCCACTGTCTTCCATGGGCATCTTCCCTTTCCCCTACTTCACCCAATGTTTAAGTTTTGTCAGTGACATCTTTTAAAAAACAAGCTAATCAAGGATTGTTGGAAAATGGACTATATCTCAAACATGGGTGAAAAAATTCTACAGGTCTTTGAGCCTTACAGAAATTTGTTATGTGCCCCTGGGTCTGTTTGTTTTTGTTTTGTTTTGTTTTGTTTGTTTTTTTTTTAGATTTATTTATTCGTACAGAACTGGGGTACAGGCCAGAGATGCGGAGGGTGAGAGGATTCACCAGAGACAGAGTGGGGAGCAGA
>NW_004567103.1:19592959-19622797 GCF_000260355.1 Condylura cristata | reverse complement strand
TTCACCAGAGACAGAGTGGGGAGCAGAACAGGCAGATCCACAAGGTACACTGCTGAGGGGAGCAGCGGGCAGGTCAGGAGAGGTCTGCCGGCCGTGCCATGTGGATCTCCTCCGGGTGGGGATCAAAGTCGTGCTGAAGTGGCTTTAGCTTCTTAGTGCTGTGCTTTAACCCGCTGAGCCACCAGGGAGGGCCAACCCTGTGTCTGTTTTACCAGTAATTCACGAAGTCAATAAATGAAGAAATTGCTGAGAAGGAATGAATCCATTTGGTATTGTTGGTTGTGAAACCATGAAGATATGTGCTGTGGCTTAAGAGGGAAGAACACAAAATTTCAGTGCATGATAATCAGAAGAGACTTTCTAAATCTTAGTGACTTTATCAAGAACTGTGCTCTCGCTCCCTCTCTCTCTTGCTGTATGTGTTTGAAATTCTTAGGCATATCATGACCTATCTATACCATATCTGTACCATATAAACTTGAGCACATCTGATATAGCCACACATATATGATTCAGGTCTACCGAATACTGGACACTATTTGATCCTATTCCTTTAAATTCAATTTCCAGCCAACAGTGCAACGTTCCAGAAACTACACTACTTGAGAGGAGACTTCACACTGAGCTTGCAGTTCTTATAGATTTTCTGTGGCAGCAACTTCTCAAACTTTATTTTTGACATTTAAAAAGCCATACTTCTCTTCTTAGGCAATAGAACTATATGCCTGAACAATATACCCTACATTTTCCTAACACCTTGTGCTTTCTAATTAATCTACATATTATTCACCTTGTTTGATGAATATGACACATTTAACAACTTTTTCTTTTTGGATGACACAACTGAGACTTAGTTAAATAAAGTTTCTATTAGCACAAGACATTGTTGAAACTTATTTCAGAGGGAAATAAGTCTCAACTTATTTAGAGAGGAAAACTGACTTAGGGAAGATGAAATGGTAGTGCAATAAACAATTAGGAGTTGCTGATTACATAATCATACATACATACATAATCTTACAAATGAAGAATGAAAGGAAATCATTTCTGCCCTTAATGTGATTGCAGTACAATATAATCTATGCATGAGGGGAGGTTTGTTTAAAGCACTGTATTTTGTAGGGGGGTGGTATAAATGTGTTCCTAAAATAACTTTGGTGGAGCATCCAGAAAAGGACAATATTAGCAAACAGAAGAAAAGGGCATTCTCACAGGATCATCATGACATGTCGCAGTACAGAATGCCTTTTCAACCAAGTAAAATCAGAACAGTGTACTAGGTCTGAATGCAAACTGGGGTTTCAGTAGAAAATTTTAGCACACATAGAATGGTCTAGAATAGTCTCTTCCACCCATGGACCCCTGGAAGCTACTCAAGTTTACATAAAGGAGTAAATAGACATGACCCATTGCATTCTAGAAGATTTTCTCTATAAATAAGTATTGGTTCAATTCATTAATTTGAACAAGGAGAATGAATTGAAGGAGAAAATATGTAGATTAAGCTTTACACTCAGAATGAAGAGATATGGAATGTGGCTTCCAAAGTTTACCATACTTTTCTATTACCTAGATTTATTTGGGATACAGATTAATATATAGAGTAGTACCTGACCGAGGTCACTGGATTACTACATGACCAACTAGTTTTAAGTATAGACTCAGAGCTCATATAACTCAATATTTTGTCTGAAGGTGTTAGTTCCTGACTCTTAGCTTGGAGTCGAAGGATAAGTCAGATTTCCAGCATCAATATCTGCTTTGCTTCCAAATTAAGCTGAGACCAGGACAGATTTGCCCATGAATGAAGCAGAAACTTGAGTTGTGGCACGTTGATCTTCAGTTTTGCCCCTCAGAGAAAAGAGAACAGGGAATGAATCAGACAGGGCATTTAATTGCTCTTGACTCTGTGGATCCATATAAGCAACTGGAAAGGCTATCAATTTTCCCATAACTCCCTATAAAGCTTTCAGTTTTTGTTTGAAATGAACAAATTTTATATATGTGGCAACAATTTCAAGAAGACTAATAATAGTTGGAATTTCATCTTTGATTGTAAAATATCAGAATATTAGAAGCTTGCTCCAAGGAAATAAAAATGGGGTGCTTTCAAGAAGTCATGTCTCTGATAATTGAACAGCTACATAAGGATATGCACACATAAAATAAACTTGTCAGGGTTAAATTCAAAATTAGGTGTGACCAAAAGACCCATTATTATTAATGAGATTATAACCAAACCTTAGGCATTCAGACATGGGAAGTTATCAACTCATAAATTAAGAGCCAAATGATTTTAAAATGTTCAATTTTAATACTATTTTTATAAATCCATTATGGTTGGAAGTTTGATCTAGAAAATGAGTAACAGTGATTTCTTTCCTCCATAATCTAACATCAGGGTGTAATGCAGAAGTCTTAGGAGGAGAGAAATGTTCACTAAGTCATTATGTGCAAAGATAATAAGAAGAAGGATGGTAAATTAGCATCATCTGTCTTTCGTTCATTTCATGTGTCTTCACAGAGGGACTTCATACTTCCCCTAGAGTTCTCCATGGGTAGAACCCATGCTCATTTTTCTAGTCTGACTTTCAGATAATTTACTTCTTCGTGAAATTTTATGTGCGATCCCCTCTGTAAGAATTAAAATAAGAGATTTTAGCTATCGAGGAAAAAACTCTAGAGTGTACGCCATAAACACGGTGGTAGACAGACTGTCTGTACCGTCAGACAAGCTACCACAGACCTCAGGGCCTAGTTTGCTCCACATCTTCCTCTGCTTGAGCTTAAACATATGACTAAAGCCAGCTGTGTCTCAGTTTCTCCTCTATAAAAAGTGTAAGATTACAATTATTTACTTCTTAGGGATGTCATGACATTAATTAATACCTCAGAACTCTGAGTAAAAATCATTCTGCACAGATGTTAATTATTATTATTCAAAGCACAAGCATAGGCCAGATGCAGTAGAAGGTGTTGGGCAGGTTTTCAAGCTCCCTAATGAAGGTCAAATAGCGGTGGGAAGCTTCATAGAGAAAAATAAAGCAATTAGCAAATGACTTGAAGTGATGGTGTTACGCTAGCAGAGTTTAAATAACTGGGCATCTACTGAAAATGAAAAGTGGGGTGATATTCCTTAGAATCACTAGAAATGTAATGGCCTATTGTAATATCGCATAAGAGAGGAAATGTGCTTAAGTATACTTGAACCCGGGCGCTCCCTGGTGGCATAACGGGTTAGGACACAGAGCTGCAAGCTGGCCACAGCCCCTTCAATGCAAGTATGATCCCGGGGCCGGACGTGATCCACATGGCACAGCAGACCTCTCTTGACCAGCCCGCTGCTCCCTTCAGCAGTATACTTCCTCCATCTGTCTGTTCTGTTCCCCACTCTGTCTCTGGTGAAGCCTCTCACCTCCCCTGCACCTCTGACTTGCACCGCAGTTCTGTAGGCATAAGTAAATAAATAAATCTTTTTTTAAAAAAAAAATACATGAACCCTAGTGATATGAACCAATTTGGAGGGCTACTGCTATTAAACAAAATCATGCTAATTCAGTCACTATATGAGTCCATTTGACACTGTCCTTTTATTATGTCTAGTATTTTCTAACATAAAGACAAATCCCTAGAGATTATAGAAACTGCAGTAGTTAAATTAGAGAATGTTAGAAACTCTCTTACCTATCATTTTGTAATTGAAGTAGACAAGATGTTTTAAAAACTGTAATATTCATAAGACTTCTATTTTAAAAAGATATCATGGTTATTTTCCTATACTTGTTTCCTGCTGGCTTCTGTTTGTGTTTCTCTATTTGGCTATACTCAGGAAGGAGAACAGGTAATCAGTTCTCCTAGCAAATGATACATATTATCACCTGGTAAATCATATAGGGTGAATTGTGTAAGTTTTCTGGATCAAGAACCACAATCTAAGCAGAATGTTAGGTGATTCTACAGGAATGATTTCCTTCCTAAGATTGTGAAATTCCTAGCACCCAAATATTGCTGATTATTTACTTTACCTTGGGTGATTCTCCTAAGATTTCTGTAAGATAACTTATGCATTCTTAGTGTTACAAGCTGCTGTGATAGTCTAAGGGCAGAGACATTATGAAAGTGATTTGAGTTGTGTCATGTGGGCTAAATATTTAAAGTATTTTAAGACTCTGCATTAAAGGAAGATAGAGTTGGATTTTATTCACCACAAAAGAATAGTAGACCAAATGTCTGCAAAGTGCCCTATAAGGTTGAGTCAGGACTACAAGGACTATGGACTTTACCTTGTGGCCTTACTCAGCCCCCCAGAGAATTAGGCTTGGTGCCAGGCTCCTGACAACTCTGGCCAAAAACAGAGGGACTTCTCCTGAGCCTGAAAATGACTGAAACCCACAGGATGATTGCAGTTTTTCAAAATACTGACTGTGATCACTGGGGTCTCCTACTATCCTTTCAATCCTAGAATTTAGATACAGAAACTGTCTTAGCATTTGGAGGTAGCTAGCAAGTATGTGGCAGCAGAACTTTTTTTATTTGTTTATATATGTGCCTTGATTTTTAGAATATGCTTCCTTTGAGCAGTTAAAGATCCCTGGATTAAGCTGTCTTTTCTTACATGGCAAAACAGCATAAAATCCGGCACACTGCCTTAGGCTGATCTGATAAGGGGGTGGAATGGCAAAGTAATGGGTCTTACAGCATTTCCTAACCCATTCCACACTTGACTAACCCCAGTAATGAGTAAGGCCAATAGCTCTGTCATGGAGCTTGCACAGTGGAACATGAATATAAAAATAAATAGAAACACTTAGACCAGAGACAGTCACTGTGGTTCCCAGTATTTACAAAGAACCAATTTCACCCTCCAACTGATCTATGTGTGGCACCCAGAGACTTCCGTGTTTCCTTTTCCAAATCACTTCTCCTTCTCAAGTTCCTTATATAAAAATAATTGAGGCTTTCTTGCTATAATAAACCACAAGATTTGCAATTTTGAGTTCTAAAAAGGAGGAAGTAGAAGGAATGAAAATAAGGATCATCATTCAAAATTTGGTCATCTTTGCTGCTGACCTCTCTCTAAAGTTGGGTTCCTAGAATATGTATTTAATGGGGTGATCTTAGTCAGAATTATAGTTATTATCTCTCGACTGTAGTAGATTCATAAATGCTTTAAATTATTTTTAAAATTTCAGCTATTTCTAATGGTATCTAATTCTTTTAAACTTAATAATCATAAGAAATTTTAAAAATCAGATCCTTTGAATACCTGTCCAAGATTTCAATTTGATTAACCATGCAGTTGTTTTTTTTTTAAGATTTAGTGATTTATGCATATAAGAACTGGGGTACATGTTAGAGGTATGGCAGTAAAAGGATTCACCAGAGATAGGTTGGGAAGTTGAACAGGAAGATGAACTGACATACACTGCCGAGGGGAGCAGTAGGTGAGACAGGAGAGGTCTGCCTACCACCCATGTAGGTCACCTCCCTGGCCGGGTACTGAACTCAGGCTGCAGTTGCTGCAGATAGCTTCACAGTGCTGTGCTTTAACCCTTTGTGCCACAAGGGAGAGGCAGAAGTTGAGTCACTTTCTAATCCCAATCACAAAAATAAATTCCAAATGGGTTAAATATTTAGATATTAAGACCTATAACTATAAAGTCTATAAAACAGCATATTTCATGACATCTTTGATAAAGATGTTTTAGATATCAAACCTATGACAAAGGAAGTAAATGTAAAATAAAAAACTGGGATTACTTCAAATTAAATAGGTTTTACACAACAAAGGAAAAGGCTTACACCGTGTTTATTGCAGCACTATTTACTATTTACTAATAGCTAGGGCATGGAAGCAATCTAAATATCCATCAATAAAACACTGGATCGAGAAGATATGATATATCTATACTCTGGGATACTATTCAGTATTAAGGAATGACAAGATGCTTCCATTTACAGCAAAATGGAAGGAGTTTATGAGAATCATTTTCAGTGAAACAAGTCAGAATGACAAAGGAAATTATCGAATATTTACATAATAGGTGATTCCAGAATGTAAAATACTTAAAAAAATTAGTGGACATTAATAAGCAAAGTGAGGTTTCTGAGGTCAGTAGGATGGGGAAAGTAAGGGTCAAGGCAATATAAGAATAGTGAGATACAAGAGAAATTTATACATACCTTTCATGTAAACTAAAAACCTGTATGTGAAATGGTCCTATATATTTTCATGGGCTCATAAACAATAACAAGTAAGAAATGAACTGATAAGCTCTCTTCCTTTCATACTTCTGATACCTTTCTCTTTATTTTTTTTCCGTAGCCTTTTTTTTATTTATCACCATACAAATCCCACTATATTTTGTCAGCTTCTTTCTTTTTTTACTGCCCTTCTAGAATTTAATAAGCTTGACAGATTCAGGGACTTGTGTGTTTTATCTGCTATTGTTTCTTTAACACCTAAAACAGTATACCAAGAAGAAGCACTCCATAAATATTTGTGGAAGAAATGACTTGATTGATATAAATGAGGGGTTGATGAACTAGTGTTTTCACTTCTAATAGCAAATTTACTAAGGAATAGAAAGTTGATGTCTTACTGGCCCAAGAGACATAGAAAATAGAAGGAGTTGATCACCCCACCAGTCACCAGCAGATGCACACAAACTCAGTTTTTTTCACCTATTAAAAAATTAAGGAGCCTAGGGCCCTCCCTGGTGGCGCCGCGGGTTAAAGCACAGCACTAAGAAGCTATAGCCACTTCCGCATGAGTTCAATTCCCGCCTGCCCCGGAGGTGGCCACATGGCGCGGCAGACCTCTCCTGACCTGCCCGCTGCTCCCCTCAGTAGTGTACTTCATTGATCTGCCTGTTTTGCTCCCCACTCTGTCTCTGGTGAAGCGTCTCGCCGCCCCTGAGCCTCTGACCTTTACCCCAGTTCTGTATGCACAAATGAATAGATCTTTAAAAAAATAAAAAATAAAAAATAAGGAGTCTCTTTAATTGTTAAAAACCTGACTTTTGGAAAAGATCTCACTCAATACTGACTATGTCATTGCTATTTAATAATAAGACATCTTTCCAAGCTTCCTTCTTTCTCATTTATTTACTTTCTCCTTATCTTGTTCTTGCCTTTAATTTCTCAGAAGTCACAGATGCCAGACTCCTGTGGAAGAGCCGGCAGAAGATGGGGTTGGGAAGCCTGGATTAGCACCTTCTCTCAGCCCTGCCTATCTTCAGCTGGATGGCTAGGAAGAACAGCTATTGACAGCTGTCACTGAAGACCTAGTTATTTAAATATCAGTTTGTGGGTCTCTTGATGATTTTTGGATGCTTGATTATAACTATTCACATAAGTAACTGCTGAAAAGTTATCCTTGTATTACTGTGCATATTCTTTGGGAACTAGAGATCTGGCTTGTGGTTCAAATTAATGTCTCTGGCCTACCTTTAGTCTAAAACAACACCACTTCCAAAACTGGGTGCTGTCAATGGGCTATGTCCTCTCTCCTTGTCTTCCTTCTATGCCCCCAAATGCTGCTACTCCACAACCCCAGTTAAGAAGTAGCTGCCAGTCTCCTAGTTAAAGGCTCACACCCAAATTTCATAGAAAGTTCTCTTAGAGGTATCCCATTGCTTGAGAAGTTGAGTCAAATACCACCAACCTTCATAATGAGGAGGGCGAACTGGAAAGACACACCTATCATACACCTTTCCCCAAATCTCTTCCCTCTGATACTCTTCTCACTGTTGCTCCACCTCAGCTCAGAGAGACAAACCAGTTCTCCTTGTTTTTATAATCTCTTCCACAAAGGCTTTTATTCTAACATTTAACCGGGTCTTCATTTAAATGCAATAATCTATCTTTCCTGCTGCTCCACACCCCTGCTCTGTGTGTGTGTGTGTGTTTGTGCACGCTTGTGTGTGAGAGAGAACACAGCTGTGCATGTGCATCCTCACATCCAAGCATATATTTAGGTGTGTGTATGTGTGTATGTGTGAGTGAGTTGGCAGTAAAGGAGATTGAAAGAAAGAAATCTCAGTGTTCCCTCTTTCACTTTATTGCTTCAGGTTAACAGTGAACACGTCACCCTCTTCCATGTAATTTGTATAGTCCCTCTGCAGATAAAGGAGCGTCCACAGATACCCAAGACAGGTGCACAACTGACTCCTGATGAAACTTTCTGCTTGGCTTTGTAAATAGACTTGACCACAGCTTCCAAGAAATTGCATCTGATGCTTCAAGGCTAAACCTGGCTGTCCAGCATGCTGAGTCACAGCCATTGAATCAGAAAGTGCAATGCTGTAAGGGATTTTTTCCCCATGATTAGCTTGCCTATTTTTCTTTGGGATGAGGAAAGCAGCAGAGTTCTTTAGAAAATGATCCTGAAGAGGTAAAACATTTCTCTCTTTCTCTTTTTTAAAGATTTATTTTTTTATGTGTATGAACTGGGGTGCAGGCCCGAGGTGTGGTGGATGAGAGGATTCACCAGAGACAGAGTGAGGAACAGAACAGGCAGATGTACTGAAATGTACCACAGAGGGGAGCAGTGGGTGGGTCAGGTGAGGTCTGTTGTGCCATGTGGGTCAGCTCCCTGGCAGGGAATCAAACTCGTGCTGCAGTGGCTTCAGAAGTTTCATAATGCAGTGCTTTAACCCGTTGAGCCACCAGAGAGAGCTCAAAGCATTTCTCTTTTTAAGGGATGGTACTGTTTGATTTTCCCCCAGGGTTTTGTTTTACTGTTTCAGGAGATAAACACAATAATGAACTCAGCTACCTGATACCTAAAAGCTTATAACTCAATTCTTTTTCAAATAATATAGTTATGGAAGAAAATAAGAGATATGTTAATAGTATGTAAATGCCTGCGACTAAAGTTAGACACCTCAATATACAAAATGGAATATAAGCTTTAGAATCATTTACTTCTTTGCCTTTTAAAAATTAAATTTCTTTTCTTACATGGTTAACTTTTAGACGGTATCTGATTTCTCTCCTCAACTTTACGCCCCTACCATGGCCATGACCCTTTACCACTGTCTGCCCATGTCCCTCCCTTGGTGAGCTACTCTGATCTCTGGTGGGCTTGCAACTTTTGCCTCTTTCTTGATGTTTTGTTTTGTCCCTCTGCATTCCACATATAAGTGATGCCATCCAATGCACATGAACAAGAGTTTGCTTTTAGATACTGTGGCTTTCAAATGACAAAATAAGACACAATCACAACCTGTAAGTTCCAAATTAGCCAGACCCCACCAAGAAAGATGAATTAGTTTTCATCTCTATTAGAGGTCGTCTCTCAAGAGTTGAATACATTTCCATGTATATGAGAGACTTTAAAGTCCATAATGACAACAAGGATATATAAAAAACAGAAAACCGAGTTTCTTGTCTTTGTGGCAACTAGCCCCATCAAAGCAAAGATCATTACATTAATTCCAGTCATATCAGAAATTTACGGGGCTCCTGTAATCATGATGTCCGTGGTTTCCTTAAACTGAGCTCAATGAAATAAGAACCAAGCACTTGCCTATATGTATATACGTATATATATACATACATACATATATATATATGTATATTCTGACTCTTAAGAATTTCTAAACTTCTTTTTGCCTAAATGAAATATATTTGGGACAGATACTAAACATATAGTACATTTTAAAAATATGTACTTTTCATTCCTACTTTCCCCATTCATTTTTATCCGTTTGAGTAAAAGGCAATGTGTAGAAGAACAGAAAAGGATTCTATTACTATCAAAGAGTGAGTGATAAAATAGCAGGCATGCTAGGAACAGAGTTAAGGAAATGTTGGTGGCTTACCTCTATACCCATAAAGTATATCTTTGGGGACTGGTAAGGAATTTAAAGAGATTTAAGTAAGGTTATTGGATCTCCTAACTCTTCCCATGGCATTCCAAAGTTTATTAAATGCCATTATACTATATCTTGAAACATTTTGATGACTGGAAGCCATCCATTCACAAGCACAAACTTAAATAGGAAGGTTTTAATATGAAGTAGGTTTTGACAAAAGTAAACAAAAGCATAGAGTAGGTGAAGGGGCAGAATAACAAAGAAGGGGTCCTGTAAAAGGCAAGGAGCAAAATGTCAGACATCTAGAAAGCTCTCTGTGTGTGCCTTGCAATGTATGTGATATATTGAAGTACTGATCTTGATTTTTCATCCACATTATTTACCCTCTTTTGAAGTTCCTTCCAGTGGGCAACATGTCCCTTCCTGTCATCAGTGTTGATTTGGTCACATGGCACATTCACAGCAATACGGGCAGACATTATGTAAATATCAGCTTAAAATAGAACAGTTGAACATCCTATTGACCTTCTGCAATAAATAGTTTAGACCATAACACAGGTCCAGAGAAGATGAAAAACACAAGTGGAGTAGAAGTAAATCAACCCATATCTTGCAGTAAAGCACAATTTAGCCAAGCCCCTGAAAACATGCATAGGCAGGATGTATGATTATTGCTCTAAACCACTGAATTTTGTGGCATTTTCTTCGCATTCTCATTGTGGCAATAGTCAACAATAGCATTGGTGTAGATCCTGGAAAAATAAGACAGAAAAAAGCCACAGTGCCTAAGACTTCACACTGATTCCTCCTTTGCCAGTATTTGATACTGTGCATTTCAATATTGCAAATCAGCCAGCCCCATTTCTCATTATGTCTCTTCTTCCTTCCTCCCCTTCTGTCCCTCCTCCCCTGTGTACTTTCTTCTCCTTGCTTTAGCACCTAAGTGGAACCAGAGATACCCATGTCTAAAATTTTAGGATGAAGAGTGTGAACAGTGATGGCGAGCTAGAGATGCTTTGCATCAATGCTTCAAGCTCTATGGTGAGACTGTTGCCACTTTGGTAATCCTTCCAGTAGTTCTTTTCTTATACTGTGTTAACATCATTAATTGCAAAGTGACATTTAAAAGGTGACCCTTGAATCAGAATTAGTGGCCAATGTTAAATGCTTTAGAGGCAAAACGGCTGTCTTGAGAATCTGCACCAACAATGTTTTGAAAGGAAGGTACAGAGTAGATAAAAAAAATCTTGTACTAACCGGCTGCAACTGCTGACTCCACTGTTTCCATGGTAACCCATCCCAGGCAAGGTATTCCAACCACTCTTTATTTAAGAAATATCAAATAGCCCCAGGGAGTCACACTAGTCACGTCAGACTACCATAACCACAATAGCAAAGATTATCCCTTGCTGTCTGATGGGGATAATCCTTCCCCAGATTTCACGACTTTCTGACATATCTTGAGAGGAAAAATTCCATTCTAAATCTTGTCTTCATTTTCCTCTTTTGGAGCTAATAGAGTATACAGAGTACAAAGCAGCAGAAGATGAAGGCTGAGGGAAGGATCCATTTTGCCTCAGGGGTTGTTTATGCGGCTGTCTCGAAATATTAAACACGAGGATTCAGAAGTCAGAGGTTTTAATCACCTCTACTTATCACTCAGCTTTAGTACTTGTGTGATGGATTCCTTCTCTTTAAAAGGACAGGATTAAGCTGGATTATCTCAAAGAATCCTCGAATTACTATCTGAGAAATGTAAAATCATGTGCTTTATCTGTCATACGAGATTCATATAAACTGACTTCTCCTTCAGGGAACAATTGATAGTAAGTCCTAAAACTGAGGCATCATTACACTTTTTTTTTTAATTGTAGAATATATTCATTTTGAAACAAGCTAGAGGATATGTTTTTATCATGCACAGACCATTCTGTTAGGAATTAAAGGGATTAGCTTTTGTAGTTTATCATGTTACAAAATATAACTATTTTCAATGCTAATCACTGCATATTCATAATCTTTTGACAAATGTGAGAAAATTAGAGTGCAGGATGACATTAAGAGGAACTCCTCGATTGTTCTCCATCACATCACTGTTTGTCTAACCCTGAGAATCAGCACCATGATTCCCATTCCTGGCTCTGTCTTTTTTTGGGATCTTTGACGGTGGCAACATCCATATTGTCTCTGACCTCAGTTTCTAAATGCCAAAAGTAGGAATAAAAATGGTACTCTTCACCACAGACTTCTGATAAATAAATACGCTAATAGCTGTGAAGCAATTAGCACCTGGTACACTACACATACATATTAGCTATTATTACTTTATCATTTGCGAAGCCTTCCTGTGGTTTCCATCCAGGGCACTCAAGTGCTCCTCCACTAGCAGTTAATTGCTTACTTAATTTCCTAATACAACCTAATAAATTTTCAATTGTTTGAATAGTGACAAATGAAACATTTTATTTTTTATCTAAAGCATTAGAAAAATTAATACATATAGTGATGTAGAAAGTTTATTAAATTCAATTCTTTGAAATATTTGGCACATTATTATTAACAGGTCACTTAATACTTAAAATACAATAAAATACTACTTTCTTCTGTTTCTTTAAACAAAGCTGATTTTTATTGTATTCAGTCAGTCTGTACCTTTCAGTACATTTAGATCTTTCCATTTCAGTTTGCCGGTGAATTTCTATTTTCAAGATAGAGCCTATTTCTTCTTGTTCTCCCTCCTTACTTCCTAGTTATTCCTGCTTTCTAAACACTCCAATTAGTAGGACTAATTAAAATTGTTCAACAGTGACTTCACAAATGTAGACCTTTGGTACATACATTGTTGGGAAACATTTTTAAAACTGTCTTCCATAAATATTGCCCACCAAAATATCTATATTTAATCATTTATATTATCTTTTTCATCTTGACAACTGATTATTTTATACATAGATCAAATGTATTTCATTTAAGAATAAAATTTCTTTGTAATTTTTTTGTTCTGTCAAGTAATTCATCAGCTTTATCATTTTTTTTCTCAATATATATAATGGATTTCATTTAAGTACATCCTGTCTGTATTTTTCCATCTCTAATAGGGCACAATTAGACCTACTGCAGAGGAATGCAGTGAGATATTTGGAAGGATTCCTACATTGTTGTGGCTGGCAAACCCTGGGGTGCTTTACTAAGGCAGAAATCTCTTTCTCTGAAGTTTTTTGAAGGAACAGGATGAATAAATTGCCTGGGAATAATGCCATCTTGAAATCTGAAGGACAGGCCGGAATTTCCAGATTGTTTAATATAACTCCATCTTATCAAATTTTCAATGATCGATAATCAGACTCTTATAATAGTGAAGTAGTCAAAATGTGGCTTGCATGTCTTTTTATACAGTATAGTGTTAGAATATTCTTCAAATCTTTACCAGCACAACCCATGAGAAAAAGTTAAGTGAATTAACATCACTCTGTGTGTGTGTGCGTGTGTGCATACTTAGAGAGAGACCATTGTTGTATATACACAGTATATAAATAAATAGTTGTACATAACGTAAATAGTTAAGAACTTAACAATGCCATATAGAGAGAGCAGTACACAGTATATATATATATATATATAAATATACACATTATATAGAGCAGTATACAGTATATATATATATAGAGAGAGTATATATATATATATATAAAACAATGTTCTCTATATAACAATTATACATTTTATATATAGCGGTATGCAGTATATATATACATTATATATAGAATATATATATATAAAGCAATGTTCTTTATATAATAATATATAACAATGTATATATATATCAGTATATATACAGTGTATATATATGTAACAATGTTCTCTCTATATAGCATTGGTAAGTTCTTATCTATTTATGTAATTGCACTTAATTATCACAGAACAACTCTGAAGATAGTCTTCTCCCCATTTTGCAATAGAACAGGCAGAGGTGAGTAACTTGTTTAAATACAAACCAGCAGACTCCAAATCTGCTCTTTCCAATGAAGGTGTTTTTCCTTATTGCCCAATAACTTATGTAAATTAACCACAAATGACAACTAACTGGAATTTTTCACGGACTGCCTTAAAGCACATGAGGAAAATGTTTTAGAGTTAAGAGATGGAGGGATTCTTCCCAGAACTCAAATTCTGTAAGTATCAGGTTGCTGTCTGACCAAGCCTGACTCCCGGACTTCAGACTTCCCTGAAATAATGACATTTGTCCTCAGGCTGTTCAATTGCATATCAGTTGGAATCTTGCAGAAAAACAATTGTTAATCTTACTTCCACAAGTTATTTTGCTTGTGGCAAAAAGAGATCATCCCTAAAATCTTGTCACTCTTTTATTCTACAAACAGGAAGAAACATAGGAAAGGAAGACTGATACTATTCTACTTAGATGTATAAATTACTTTGAGGTTTTTACCCATTTTTTTAGTACTTTTAGAGAAATGTGAATATTTTAAATTATTGTCATCAAAAATAAAAATAAAATAAAATCCCCACAACTATTTTGTCCTATTTATATGTTTGCCTAATAATTCAAAAACTTTATTTTTCTGGAATTAAACTTTTTATCATTATGTGACAGTGCACAACTGGACAAAATCACTGATTAAAAATTAACATTTGTTACAGTAGACATTTTCCCTTAGAATTTAAATTATATATTTAAAATAGTTCAGTTGTAAGTCAATGCTTATTAAATGACATAATGTTGATGTATTAAATATCATTTCATTCTAAAATAATATAGTGATTTTCCTAGGGTCTGGTATAATGAGAATAAAGTAAGTTATTGTTTTTGTAAGTCTAAAGAGCATGGGTCTATTTTATGTCCCTTTTTAGTTTGTTTACTATTGTATTGCTCTACTGATAATTTGATCTATGACTTTTTTTTAAAGACATTTATAGTAGTAAGACAACTAGCATTAAAATACATGTTATATTGCAATATTGCTAAGACATATTTTCCATCCATTTGGACAGTAATATGTAATTATAGATACCTATTGGATCTATAGATAACATCCATATTAGAACTTCCAAAACATTTTTAAAATTTTGTTAATTTGGGTATTAATGGGTTGAGTGAAACTCTTTCCTTATTTAGCCTAATATTCACACAATAAAAAAATAATGAAAATAATTCTGATTGTACTTATGTACACATGCTTCCATAATTAAAGTATGTGCTAGTAAGGACAATGATTTAATTTTGTAATTTTTATATTCATTTGTCCATTTAGGAATTATTTATTACAAACTTACCATGAACTGTTCTACTACACTGGAATCCATCATTTATTTCCATTTTCACCGTTACCATTGGGTTCTATTCACCAACATGCCTCCCATGAACTCTTGACAACAGCCTGCTAACTGTTCTCACTACTTTCGCCCTTGCCTTTCATTCAGACCCCAGTGAAGCCAACGTAACTTTTAATTACATAAACATAAATCCAAGCATCCTGACTTATAAACGCATACATGATCTGACACCATCTTCTTTCTTCTTTGAATTACATAAAACATCTTGTCCATTGACCTAAAGCCCTCTGACCTTTCATCTCTTCCTTATTCTTCCTTTCTCCTTGTCATTCAGATGATAGCTTGGACAGCTCCTTTCTTAATCTCTTATCTAAAGCCAACACACAGTTGTAATTTATCACTTCAGTCCACATTTAAATCTACATGTAGCACCCATTAGTATAGGGTATTTTACTCAAGAATGTAAACTCAAGAAAAACATATTGTTTATTCATGAGAATGGATTCATCCATCTCATTCTCCTTCCATGTTAGATGCTTGATGATACATAAAGATGCTAGGAACACAAAGAGGAAGGTTTGTTCTAATATTATGAATAGAAAAGATACTGAAGAGATAGAACTGAAAATACATGCTTTGTAAGGTTGGTGAAAGAAAGACTTGAGGATGAACCCGCATTGAGAAAAGGTGTGTTTTAATTGAAACATTGAATTAGATGTCTGTAACCTAAGTAGAAACGTCTAATTAGCAGTAAGAAGCATCTGGGCCCTGCTGGTGGCATAACGGGTTAAAGCACAACACTAGAAGCTAGCCTAACCGTTTCAGCTCCAGTTCGATCCCGGCTAGGGCCATGACCCATATGCTGCGGCGGACCTCTCCTGTCTCACCCACAGCTCCCCTCAGCAATGTACTTCATCAATCTGCCTGTTCTGCTCTCCACTCAGTCTCTGGTGAATTCTCTCACCTCCCCTGCATATTTGGCCAGTGCCCCAGTACTATGTGCATAGATAAATAAATCTTTTTTTTTATGATTTATTTATTTATGCATACAGAACTGGGGTATAGGCCAGAGGTGCAGGGGTGGTGAGAGGCTTCACCAGAGACAGAGTGGGGAGCAGAACAGGCAGATCAACAAAGTACACTGCTGAGGGGAGCAGTGGGCAGGTCAGGAGAGGTCTGCCATGCCATGTGGTCAGGCAGGCGGGGTTCTACTCATGCGGAAGTGGCTTTAGCTTCTTAGTGCACTGCTTTAACCCACTGAGCCACCAGGGAAGGCCCGATAAATAAATATTTAAAAAGAAAAAAAAAAGACAGAGGCATCTGGAACACCAAAGAAAATCGGAGTACATTCTAAAAATAGAGTACCCACTCATATTCAATGTATTACCTCTTTCTAAATTAAGCTGTTTTTTAAGGTAAGGTCAAAGTCACTTCTATTTGTAGCTGAATAACTAATTCACAGGACAAAGAAACAAAAGGGGAAATGACATTCAGATCTATTTCTTGATCAGTATTTTTTCACTATCCTTACTGGAAATGCAAATACTGCATATATAATAATAAATTGCAGGAGGAAAGTGTTCTTGATGAAAGTGGTAAAGAGGAGACAAAGAAATATTTTCCTGTTTATTTTTAACTTTCTCATATTTCACAAGAAAGTAAAAAACTTTGGGTTACTTAAGACTATCCTTAGCAGTGAATATGATAATACAATATTTTAGAAGAAATATCACTAGCCCTTATAATTGGCTAAAATGAACCTATAAAAATGCCTGAAGGATAATTACAGTGGGTTCTGCAAAGAAAATGTGATTAAGCACAGTTATGATTGAAAAAAAAGTATCATTGGTGGCACATTTTACTTTATTCTAAAGTAGAAAGTATACTTGATGTACATCCAAAGAGGTGTCTAGCTGGTTTTTATAAAATGCAAAACATAGTCAATAAAAATGATAAATATTTATACTATTGAACAAAAATGAAATGGAAAACTACATTCATGGCATTAAGCCCTTTGACCATATTGCAAAAATATCTGCTTTAGGAAGATTTTTAAAACATCTTGACTATAAAAAAAAATCTTATGTATATAAATCATATGTATAAAAATTTATACTAGTCAGTATCTTTATTTTTCATACTTTTATGTCAACATGGATTATTTTATTATTCAGTTATTATTAAAATATGTGAGACATAGAAAACATTAATAATTGAAATTCAAATAAAATACTCATTTTATTTCTGTTTACTGCATGTAATAAACCTTGTAGGTAAATATCATGATTTCCCCCTCTACAACAAATTCGCAACAGACTAAAGTCAAGATCTTGGGCTCTGAAATCAGAACTTTTGAAATTAAATTCTGCTACTTAATATTGTGTGTTTTTCTAACCCAATTTCTCTAAGGTTTAATTGATTTATATATATATATATATAATGGGTATAATAAACATACTTTCTTCACAGCACTGTATTTAGTATAGTGCCTAGCATATACTAAGTATTCTCTTTTTTTTTTTTAGGATTTATTTATTTATGCTTACAGAACTGGGGTACAGGCCAGAGGTGTGGTGGGTGAGAGGATTCACCAGAGACAGGGTGGGGAGCAGAACAAGCTGACTGATGAAATGCACTGCTGAGGAGAGCAACCAGCGGTCAGGAGAGGTCTGCTGTGCCATGTGGGTCAGCTCTCCGGCAGGGGACCAAACTCGTGCTGCTTCCAAGAGTTTCATAATGCAATGCTTTAACCTGTTGAGCCACCATGGAGAGCTCCTACATGTTCTTTTAAACAGTTATTCTGATAGCTGCATGTTATCTCATAAAAATGTTATAATTAAATTTACTTAATCAATTCATATGCATGACCTCTTAGGTTGTTTCCAAGTTTTGTCATTACTGTCAAGGCAACTGCCCTAACACAAAATCTTTTTTTTCCCTAATGTACACTACGAATAGATGAAATTGCTGCTGGTCAAAAGGTATGTCCATTTGCAGAGCCCTTTAATCACTTAAATTTTATTCAGGAATGAAAAAATAAGAAAATAAAATAAAGGTAGATCAATGGAAGCAATGAAACATGACTGACATACCTTAATTTAACATGGAGCATAGGAGGTAAGAAAAGCATTAAAATCACAAAATTATGCCATTGCCTGATGCAACTTCAACTAAAATTAACAATTGCAGTAAGATTTACAAAAGCTAAGTAGTAGGTCAAAGGCTGAGCATTTTCAAACATTGTAACCTTGGGATATCTGCCTGAAATAACTCACTGGTCTTCACTTCTTTCAAGGGAACACTGAGAGGCATAAGCCAATAAAAAGCAAAGAAAAGAGACAAATGAAGGAGTTCAGTACCATAGAAGAACAGGTGTGCTGAAGTCCTGTTACATCACATAGAGAACAATGTTGTTGTTTTAGATTTATTTATTTATGCATATAAGAGCTTGAGTGTAGGCAAGAGTTGTAGAGGGGAGTGGTATGATTCATCAGAGAGAAAGTGGAGAGCAAGAACAAGCAGATGTACTGAAATACACTGCTGAGGGGAGCAGCTCTCAGGCTGAGGGGAGCAGCTGTCAGAGGCTAAGTACTGCACTATGTGGCTCAGCTGGGACGCTGCAGTGGCTGCTGGTTGCTTCATAGTGCTGAGATGTAACCCCCTGCACCACTAGAGCGACCCTAGGGCAAAATGTTAACATTCATCTGTGACTATGAGAAAGTAACACAGGCTATCACATATTCTTTTTGAGTACAGATACTTCAAAAACAATGGGGCAATTGGTTTCTGAAGACAACTGTTTGTAACTCCAATGTAACCATTAAATCTAATAGTATAGCTCTACATTGACTCAGTGTGAGAAGTTGGTTTGGTGTAGCAGTGTGGGCAGTCAGGACTGAGAAGAGTGAAGAGATTGGGAACATGTCATCTCAGTCTCTCAATTCACACATATCCCCCCATGTTACCATGGAAAGTTCCAAGATACTATAGAAAACTTTCTACTAAAGAAAGTATGACATGGCCTGAAATTATTTATGCTTACCTTGTAATATAACCCATAATTTACTTTGTTCTACATGTTTGTGAATATTGTAAACATTTTAAAACAAGGGAAACTGAAAACAAAGATTAATGAAAACCACCGCAATGAAAGATGTATCACTACCTCATTTCTTTCAGATACTGTTTTTCTCTTTATATATTTACAAATTTTTATGTATGTTCTTTACAAATTTTTATGTATATTCTATATTTTTTTCTTTTTAGGTAAAAGATACCAAATTGTAAGTCTCTAGAAAAGCAAGTGTCTAGAGCTGCAAGAAGGGTTTGTTGAACTAATAAAAGATTTGGGAGAAAATGGGTTAAAATACTCCCTTATTTTTTTCTTTAAGTTGCTATGTTAGAGTTAGTAAATCTAATGTATGTTCTAGATGTTGGTTTAAATCTTTGCAAAATAGAGGCCACAAATTATCCATGTAACTGGGATGTCTCACTTATTAATGATTACTATTAGCTTTTAAACTATTTGTTGCATATTACATTATTTTAGTAATTCTTCCAATCCCTCTGTGAAAGGAATACTATTTTCCAACTTTGGGTAAGAAGATTGTGCATCATGCCATTATCACACAGCTATTAAGAATAAGGATATGAATTTAGGAATTCTCTATGATTTTGAATTTTTTTTTTATTTTAAACACTCTACAATCTAACTTCTGGTTAGAAGCAGCAATTCAATTCTAGGATAAAGCAGGCTTCTAAAATCTGGCTATTATCTGAATTTCAGATTTGTATCAGAGATCAAAATAGGTGATGTAACCTTGATATAAAAACATAAGGCATCACCCTCATTTACCAAACTTACATGTCAATAGGAAATTATTAAACCTAATGATTTCACTAAAGGAGAGATGTATCTATCTGCAGCTTAAATTGACCTGTTTATGTCTGGGAAAACATAATGAGTGCATTAAAAGACTGGAATGTATAAAATGCATGTGGAAAATTAACATGTAGGATAAAAAAAACAGGACTAGAGAGATGACATGTCAAGAATTAGTGATTAGAAGAAAAAAGTGAAATGTGACGAGTGGGAGTACAAAGGGATACTGAGAAATGTTAAGACCATGTTGTTGCCAAGGAGACCCAAACCATGCTGTGGATGACCTAGCTTAGAGAAATATTCATAACAAGAAAATGGCTTTGAGAGAGATGTAAGGACAATCCTGATAGAAAGCACCGGAAGAGGAAATAAAACACACTAGAACATTTGGTTCTTGAATTCCTAGTAACAAAAAAAAGCTTGGAAAAAATAGCAATAGATTTAAGAATGCCAAGGTTGAAAACTGTGTAAATGAAGAAATACCAAGGAACAATAAATGCATTTTCTTTAAAGGGCACTGTTGAGAATATTGAGTAACTTTTCTAGAGTCATTTAACATCAGTAGCCAGCAACACAACTTTTGTGCTGATTTGCTATGGAATAAGTTTATTTCTACCTGGGTTTTTTGTTTGTTTGTTTGTTTTGTTTTTGTGAATATGTTGCTTGCAGTTTGATTGCCAGCCATCAGGTGACTGTTGCTGTCATGAGTATAAAGCAAAACACAGCCTCTAAGCTGACTGAGTCTGATGGGAGAGTATATGGGCAAAACATACTTTACCAGAAAAAATACTTGTCTATGAAAACCTATTTCTTTGCATATTTCCTGGCACCTAGCACAAAGCTTTGTGTTTACTAATTGTTTTATGAACGCCAGTGAACAAATTATAGCAACAACTCACTAATTATCATGAATGTTAAAGTGGGGGTCCCTTTAGAGCAAGATTGAAAGATTGAAAGAAATATAAAATTGTGAGGAACAGTTAGGAACTTTCATTTCACATATGAATTATTGACATTTTTTATTTATATTTCCTCAATTTCAAAAATGTAGTTGCTAAAACTTTTTTTTTGTTTTTTTTTTTTCAAAAAAACTGGTTTATAAGGCTGTATAAAGCACTCTGTGGTGGTGCCCTGGGTTAAAGTGCAACACTGCAAGCTGTCTGCAGCCACTTCAGTGTGAGTTCAATCCCTGGCCCTAGGGCTGACCCACATGGCGCCACAGACCTCTCCTGTCTGGCCTGCTGCTCCCCTCAGCAGTGTAACTCATCAGGCTGCCTGTTCTGCTCCCCACTTTGTCTCTGGTGAATCCTCTCGCCCCTGCACCTCTGGCCTCTCCCCCAAGAACCCTGTTGATAGACTCCCTCCCTGTTGCATCAACCCTACACTGTATTCTGATAACCTAAGTTGTATTGTGAGAATCTGATTTTTGTTTTGCTCATTTGCTTTGTTTCTTTATATTTCAAATTTTGTGAAATTATCTGGTATTTGCCTTTCTTTCTGGCTTATTTCACTTAGCATAATCCCTGTCCATTCTAAACATGTTGTAAAAGTAAGACTTCATTTTTGAATTTCTTTTAGCTGAATAATATTCCATTGTGGTATATACCACATTCTTTATCCTTATTATCCAGTGGTGAGCACTTGGGTTGCTTTCATATCTTGGTTATTATGAGAACCTCAATGAATATAAGGGTGCATATGTCTTTATATTAGTAAAACTCAATTTTTAATGGAGCAAAATTTAACCTTTCTTTGCTGTTTTTTTTTTTTTCCAAATAGAAGATTTTTAGATCTCTATATAAGACAATAATTGGGGGAAAAATGAGGAGACTTTACAATTTAATTGATTTTTTTTATATTACCTATGACTCATAGCTGACATCTCAGCAGCCTCTGTCTACGTAAAGAATTGCTTTTCATTCAGCTTGACCAGCTTACACCCTAAATATTAAAAGAATGGGGGGTGGTTGTGTGAAACAGACTGGGGAGCAGAACAGTGGATCTAGCGAAGGGGAACCACAGGGGAGATAGCTGCTGTGCCATGTGGATCACCTGGGTGGGGCTAGAACTCAAAAAAGCAGTTGGCTCTCTTGCAGTGCTGAGCTTTAATCAGCTGTGCCACCAGGCAGGGCCCTTCTCTAGTAATTTTAAAATAACAATGGGCATGTGGGGGCAGTATTTGTGACTAGGAGGCTTATGGTATTCAATTATGTCAACCTACTTTTATCTCCGCTTTCTCAGTCCTATTATTTAAAAGAAAAAACCATGTTCAGAACGTCATAACTAACATTATAAACTATTTGGAACTTGTCTTGAGTCCTTGAAAAGTCTGATTTTCAAAAAATAACTCTTAAACAGAAAATTAGTCTCAATTTTGTTGACTACTTTGAGTATGATATCATTATTTAAATGTGCATTGTTTTGAATGGGGAGTGGGTATGTGATTATATGGGTTTGCAAGAATGAAAATCTGAGAAGTTAAAAGAGATTATGAGTGATCTATAATATGCTAGAATATTTTTGTTTTAATCATTTCTTTTACTCTCAAGTACTGTCAGTATTCCTTATGGAAATGAGTAGGCAGCTGCTGCAATGCTTAAGCTTTTTTCCTGCAAAATTGGTCATGGTCTGAAACTTTAGGAATACTATCCAAAAGTCTGAGCATGCTCAGTAGCAAACACCATAACTAAGCTAGTTAATGTAGTACAAAAGTACTGTTGTTTTGTGATGGAAAATATAAACGCCTGAATTATCCCTATTGGCTTTGGGGCAATCTGTCTCTGTGTCGGGGGCAGTTCTAACTTGTGCCTTTTGAGGCACAATTATACTCAGGTTTCTGATGCCCTTACAGTGCTAAGGGCAACTCTATGATACTGCTGGTCTGTGTGATTAGTTGGCTTCAGAACATTTGACAAGACATAGAAGAGAAACCCTGCTCCTTTTGGGCAGCTAGAGCTTATACCCTGGTATTTAGCCCACATAGACTTCATAGCATTGTTTCTTCACAAGGATAATTGTTCTCATTTTATGTTGACTAGCACATGGTCTAACAGAGTTGGAGGTACAGCCAAAAATCTTTCATCAGTGACACAGTGTCACTCAGACAGAATGAGAAAAGTGCTATTTTGCACAAGGGAAGATTTATTAGTTCTCTACAGTAATGTCTCATTATTAAATGGCTTCTTTTGGAGTGCTTAGCTGTACTTAGCATTGTGAAGAACTAAATCATAATGACTCATATTTGGAGAACAACTTGCTTACACATTACAATTTAATCAATTTGGATATAATAAATTGGCACATGGCATTCATTCCAAAGTCATTCTCCTCACTGCACACTGCAGAGTCTAGAAAGTCAAAACATACACATACCCCAGGTTCTTGTAGGTAAGGTTCTGAAAATTATGCTCTTACTCCCTGCCACTTAGAAAGAAACTGGTGAATTTTCTTTGTTGCTGACAAGCACAGTTGAAGACATATTGAAATTTTCTTTGTCACTAGCTTCAAAATTGCCCAAAAGCAGTGTGGTATGAGCAGAAGGGTTCCTAATAATTGGATCTTGTTTACTGTTAAGCTCAGTCATTACAATACCAACTTCATGATTTGTAGTTTAGTGGTTATAAGAGAGGTAGAAGCTCTCTTCACTCACTAACCAATCCAGAAGTTATTTTTCTCATTCTCACTTTATGGACAGGCCTCAGTGCCAAATTGCAACTGTTTTAACAATGTGTTAGCATTTTATTACTGTATTAAATTCCTTTCTACCTAAAGTGTTTTTGTTTATTGCAAGGTAATCAGCACAAAAGTCCTCTTGTTTTGTATAGGAAAACCCATGACTGGATAATGAAAAGAAGATGCTAGGGATTTCCAGCTTCCTGTAACTGTAGAATAGAATACTTCATTGTATAATGATTCTTCCTCCAAGAAGGAAAAAGAAAGCTGGGCCTCCCTAGTGGTACAAAGGGTTATGTCTTGGCACTATGAAGCTGTCAGCAGCCACTGCAGTAGAAGTTTGACCCCCTCAGAAAGCTGACCCACGTGATACAGCAGACCTCTCCTGTCTCACCTGCTGCTCCCCTGAGCAGTGTATTTCTCTCAATCTGCCTGTTATTTTCCCCACTCTGTCTCTGTGAATCTTTTCATCTCCCATACCTCTGGCTTGTATGAATAAATACATCTTTGAAAAAAGAAGAGGAATAAGGAAAACTAGAGAAAATATAAACATATCTGTGTGAAGGAAGACCAAATTGAATATAGATGACATAAATAAATACAATAGTATCTCTGGAATTTAATTTATTTGTTCAGAGAAATAAAAAATTTAAATATTACTTATAAATCAAGAAGGTATGTAAGTGGAATTAAAGTATCCTCAATTTCTTGCATTTTTATGGAGGACCCATGTAAGTTATAAGCACATGCATTACCATAAAAGGCCAGCAAAAGAATGTGCAGCTAATAATGTAATGAAAATAATATGAAATAATAAAAAGAGTTGATTAACCCAGGTAAAGCCAAGAAAGAAGAGGAAACAGGATGGTTGACAAAATATATAATACATATAAACCTCAAAGTAAATGAGTTATTGTAAATGGAAACAGACAACATAGCTCAAAATTGTCACACTGGAAGAAAAAAACTCAACTCACTGCTGTATATAAATTACTCATGATTAAAAGAACATAAAAAAAAAAGAGAGAGAGAGAGAGAGAAGAAAAGGATGTCCTGTGAACACTAGCCAAAAGAAAGTTGATGGAGGTGTACATTATTATGTGAGACAATGCAGGCTTTGAGACATTACCATAAAAAGAGCACTCATAATTATGAAAGCCAATTAACCAAGACTATACTATCACTCTGGATGTGTTTATCATAGCCTCAAGGATGCAAAGCAAAAACTGGGAGAATTAAAAGAATTAGATATCACAGTATAAGACTTCAACATTTAGCCGGAGAAACTAATAGAAAAATCCAGCAGGAACCTGATGGCGCATCAGGTGAGGACACAGCACTGCAAGTGAATAGCAATCCAGTCAGTGCAAGTTCCATCCCCTGCCCCAGAGGTGATCCACACTTCCTGGTAGACTTCCCTGACCCATCCCCTGCTCACCTCAGCAGTGTACTTGGTTGATCTGCCTGTTCTGCTCCCCACTCTGTCTCTGGTGAATCCTCTCACTGCCCCTGCACCTCTGGCCTGTACCCTAGTTCTGTATACATAAATAAATCTTTAAAAAAACACAAAATAAATATTGTTCAAATATATACACTAGCCTACTTGATCCATCACTGCTGAAGAATTACCTTGGAAGACATTTTGACAGTATCTTACATAACTAAATATCTATTGTACAACCCAGTAACCTCGCTCCTTGATGTTTACTGAAATGAGTTGAAAACATGTATGCACAAAAAGTCTGAACTTGAATGTTAATGACAGTTTTATGCATAATCCAAATTAGAATCAATCAACATGCCCTTCAGTAGGTGAATTGACAAAAACAATGTGATACACTCATACAATGGGACATTACCCAGTGATAAAAAGAGATGAGCTATCGAGCAATGAAAGAGCAAGACTAAATGAAAAGCTAACTGAGAAGGCCGCATAATCTTATAGGTGGTTGGGATCCTGGCTATCTTATAGGTGGTTGGGAGGGAGAAAGGAGGAATGTGGAATGGGGAGAGCACAGGGGATTTTTAGTGTAGAGACACTCTTCTATATAACACTTCGATAGTGATGCATGATGTTCTGTATTTAACAAAATCTGCAACACCAAGAGTAAGTCCTAATGTAATTTATTGTATAGTTTTTCAATATTGGTTCATTAATTGTTACACATGTACCATATTCACGTAAAATGTCACTAATAGGGGAAACTGTACGCATATGAATGAGAATATTGGAGAGCTCACTGTACTTTGTGTTCAGTGTTTCTGTAAATGTAAAACAACTCTGAGAAAGAAAGCCTTGTACTAATAATATTTTTTTTGAACAAATACTAAAGACTAATTTGAACTTCCATGTTAATTGCAGTAAACAATAGTCAAGTTAGGGAAACAATAGATGAGTGGATGAAGAAGAGGTGGTACATATTCACAATGGAATAGTGTACAACTACAAACAGATAAACTCTTGCTATTTGCCACAACATGGAGGGAATTGGAGAGGATTATGCTAAGTCAGTAAGTGAGAAGAAGAGAGAAATACCATACAATTTCATTTATATATGGGTTATAAAGAAATAAAAGAACAGTCAAGTTAAACCAAAACAAACACTAGCAGTCTAACTGTAGAACTAAGGCTACCAGAAAGAGGGGAGTAGAGGGTAAAGGACCAGTGGAATGTGGTGGAGGATTAAGGTGCTTCGGTGGTAAGGGCAGTGTGGTAACACATCTGAAGAGGTGTAAGCCTACACCTCTAAATCATACACAGTGTTGTACACTAATGTCACCTCAATTAACACAAGGTAAGAAAAAAGAAAATATTTTGAGGAAGATCAACATAAACAGAAACTATGCCATGTCCGCAGTGAAGTCTTCGGTATTATTAAGGTGGCAATTCTGCCAAAACTGATCTATAAGTTCAATACACTTCCTACAAAAATAACAGCCTTATTTTAAAAAAATTTTATTATTATAATAGTTTATTTATTTATTTATTTATTTATACAGAACTGGGGTACAGGCCAGAGATGTGGAGGGTGATAGGATTCACCAGAGACAGAGCGGGGAGCAGAACAGGCAGATCGATGAAGTACACTGCTGAGGGGAACAGCGGGCGGGTCAGGAGAGGTCTGCCACACCATGTGGTCACCTCCAGGACCAGGCGGGAATTGAACTCATGCAGAAGTGGCTTTAGCTTCTCAGTGCTATGCTTTAACCCGCTGCGCCACCAGGGAGGGCCTATAATAGTTTATTTTTACATTATTTTGTGCCTTTTTCCATCTCAGCTGTAATCTCCATGGACTTCCCAAATCACCCTTGTGCCATCACCATAGTCCTGTGCACTGCCCCCTCCCCCATTTTTGATCCCATTCCCCACTTCACCCCCATAAAATGTCTCTGGTGTATAGTTGCTCATTATTACTCCCCCCCCCAGGTCCTTTATGCTCCTGCTATGAGTGAAACCATCTGGTATTTTTCTTTTTCTATCTGGCTTTCACTAAGCATGACCCCTTCCAGTTCCATCCATGTTGCTGCAAAAGGCATGAGTTTATCTTTTTTGATCGCTGAGTAATATTCCATTGTGTATATGTACCACATCTTTTTAATCCAGTCATCTACTTTTGGGCATTTGGATTGATTCCATGTCTTTCCTATTATAAATAAAGCATCAATAAACAAACATGGAGGTGCAGGTGTCTTTTTGAATCAGTGTCTTTGTGTCTCTTGGGTAAATACCTAGAAGTGGGATTGCTGTGTCATATGGAAGCTACACTTCTAGCAGTTTGCAAAACCTCCAAACAGTTTTCCATAGTGGTTGTACTAGTTTGCTTTCCCACCAGTAGTGCAGGAGAGTTCCTTTTTCTCATCCTTGCCAAAATTTAACAGCATTATTTTTTACAGAAACTGTTAGTTGGTCATAAGATCTATATGGAAATGTGAAGGATTAGATGTTTCAAAAGATTTTTTGAAAAGAAGGATCAGATTGTAGGGTTTTGAACACAAAAGGCTTGTAGGGGTTATTGCAAAATCTACCAATATCAAGATAGTGTTTTGATTTTCAGACTCTGGTATACAGGAGTCAATGTCTGACGGTTTATCTGTCTAGTACAGAGTTGAGTCAGACTCAGGGTCTTTCTGTTCCAAGTGAAGGAATACAGAAGGAGCACTTTCTCCCCACCACCCTTTGTTTTGTTTTGCTCTTGGAATGTGCTTCAGACTTGATAGGAACTGAGAAACATAATAACTGGACCCCATAGGGTTGAGCAGTTGTTGTCAATAAGCATCTAGAGCTGACACGTCATTAATGTCAATTGTTAAGAATAGTTATTCTGGGCCCTCCCTGGTGGCATAGTGGGTTAAAGCACAGCACTAAGAACTTAAGCCACTTACATATGAGTTGGAGGAGATCCATATGGCATGGCAGACCCCTCCTAACCTGCCCACTGCTCCCCTCAGCAGGGTACTTTGTCGATCTGCCTGTTCTGCTCCCCACTCTGTCTCTGGTGGGTCCTCTCACCCTCTGCATCTCTGGCCTGTACCCCAGTTCTGTATGAATATATAAACAAATTAAAAAAAACCAGAATAGTTATTCTAATAGAATTCTTACATCTTCCTCCATTCTTATGCTCCATGTCATTTCAGAGTCTCAGACTTCTTTGTCAATCAAGCCATGTCCTCAGGAGTTCTCTCTCCTCCATCCTCCCTGCTGTAATATTTGGGTGTGCCCTGATACTTCCAAAGTCACTGTACGCGTCACCTGAACGTGGGATGAAGCTGGGTGGAGGGAAGCAGTACACAGGGCATGGGGTGTGACTTTGAGGACAGGGTTTCAGCTTTTGCTCTATGATGGTTTCTTCTTCTTCTTTTTAAATAATATAACAATTACATTTTTTTTCCATCTCAATTGTAATCCCCGTGGATTTCCCATCACCGAGTCACCCATGTGCCATCACGATAGTCCCATGCACATCCCTCCCCTCCTCCCCCTTTTTGATCCCATTCCCCATTCCACCCTATGGTGGCTTCTTACCTTTACCCTCTCTTGCCGTCTCTTTTTCCATCTGAACACCGAGGGAATGTGAGCACATTCTTACAAAAATCAGCCCCAATATTTTATGGTTTTATGACTAATTTAAGTGACAAATTATAAGTGCTGTTTCATTTGGTCTGTTGCAACCATACCAGACACACCTCACTCTCTCAGCTGACCATAAAAACACCTTGTTACTACTCTAGATACACACTTGAAGCAGTTCTAAGTTGTAGCTTGTCTCTGTTGCAATAAAATGCTGTTCTCCGATTCTGAAGAATTCGTGGTAAAGAATCATCTGTTTTCTCAATTGGTCATTTTACTTTCAAAAGTATTTGAGATGGTTTTATTTTAAAATAGTGAAATTTCAGGGCCAATCTTTTCTGTGCTCTCCAATTCAGTTTACTTGTATTTTTACTTGGGATTTTTATATAGACTCTTCTTATTCACTATCTAATTATATCTGCCTGTGAAACATGCCAGAGCGGTAGGGCTGACATTTTTAATCCTCATTTGACACATTCAGGCGCTGAGATTTAGATCATACATCTGACTATCTAGAATGTAATGCCCATGAAAGCAGAGCAGGCGGGGAGCGGGGACAAGAGGGGACACAGGAGGCAGGGAGTCTTGTGTTTACTGATGTTTCCACAGTGCCTGACTTATGGTAGGTTTCTATAAACTTTTGTTGAATGAATGAAATCTCATCAGTAAATGAATGAATCTCATCAGGGACAGATCTGGGTCTAGAATTCTCTAAGCCTTTAGTACTGACAAGAGTTCCCTTTTCTTGTGCTTCCCCAATTTTCATGTTTTTTTCTGGACGCAACCTTTTTAGGTCTGTGGAGGCCAGCCAGGCCAGTGAGTCCCCTCTCCAGTGAGAGGTAACCGGAACCCCTGCTTCACGTGACAGAGGAGGAAAAAGAGGGGCGTCTCTGGGGGGCTTCTCCTCCCTGAGAGACTGAAGTGGACTCGTGTGGTTGTCCCCGAGGTCGTCAAAGAAGGGTGGTCCTCTTGGTCGCTCCCTCGTTGGGAGGGCGCTGATCTGTTTGGCGGTGGTGGTGGACCGGGGCGGGGATTCTCTACAGAGCGGCCCGCCGCCCCACGCCCGCCTGTGGCCGCGGCTTGGCAGGCGCTCAGAGGCTGCC
>NW_004567103.1:19582268-19592720 GCF_000260355.1 Condylura cristata | reverse complement strand
GACTGGGCCGGGCGCTCGGGCTGCGCGGGCTCTCGGTGGCCGCGGCGGCAGCAGCAGCAGCAGCATCCTCCTCCTCCTCCTCCTCTCTTTCTTTTCTTCCTTCATTTTCTACTTTTCCTTCTCCTTTTTCTGCTTCTGCCCGACCCCGTCTACCCGTGGGCACCTCCTTCGGAGGGCATCAGGTCCGCCTGGTCCGGGAGCCCGGGCCGTGGTGATCGCTGTGCATCCAATTTCAGCGCCCAGGTAAGAGCCAACCCCCCTCTGCTTCTCTGTGGGGTGCCTCTCCTCCTCCTACCTAATTCTCCGCGTCTAGGGCGCCTCGGTCTGGGAGGGAGGGGGAGTGAGGAGAGGGTTGACTTTTCCTCTGTGCTTTCGAAGGCGGCACAGGTTGGCCGAGCTGGCGGCTTTCCCACCTGGCGGAAGCTTCGGGCCTGGTCTCTGTAGGTGTCACTAAGGAGCAGGGGAACCGGCGTCGCCACCTGGATTTGTAGAATCTAGGTTTACTGAAGAGTGTGTGACCTTGTTAGGTACCACTTTGAAAATTCCTGAAGACTTAGATCGGGTTAGTATACAAGTATTGAAAGCTGATGTTACCTGAGCTGTAAAAAAGGCGGGGAGTGACTTATACAAAGGTAATGGGGAGGGGCGGGGGTCGAGGTGGAGGATGTTTTTGTCCATCTAGCTGAGAGAGCTGCGCACTGATGAGTAAGTTAGAGAAGTCTTGTCATTTTAAAATTATTTTCCCGGTGGTTCTACCTGGAGCAGCTGGAAGAGGAAGATTGATAAATATTTGCAATTTTCGGAAAATAAAAAAATCGATGTCTGGTCGCGTTGGAGGGCGGAACAAGCGTAAATGAGTGTGGATGAGCCTGAGCGACTACATAGGCTTTCTTTTTTAACCATGTGGGTGGAAAGCTGCATCTACAGGCCATCTATTCTTTTCATTTTCTTTTTAAAAGGCTTTTGGGGGCTGCAGCGCCGGGTGCCTTTCTACCCTAACCTGATCCTTTGTTTAAGGATGAAAATTTAAATAAAGAATTGTTTGAGGGGAGCCTGGAGTGGGGAGGTGTGTGTTTGGGTGTGTGTAGTGGGGGAGGGGATAGTAAAAAAAAAAATCTTGAAAACTGGAAATTTATGTTACCCTGTCTGGTGGTTGGTGCTTTGGGATTTTTTTCGGAAAATTAAAGATTTCACTAATAACAAGCCCGTTTGTAACAATTGCTGTGTGTTTTTCTCTGTCAGTCTTTAGTGTAAAGCTTCTAGGACAAGACCTTTAAAACTGATTCTATGTGAAGGGTTTTGCTTAAATATATATACACGTGTGTGCTTTTGCACACCACGCTTGTAAGATAGCATGTGCATAACATTACAAAAGATGCTTAAAAGATACCTATTATGAGATTCATCTTTGAGAGCCTGGGATTTGTGGTGTGAATGAACGCTGTAGTGCAAAACCCAAAAAATACTGTTGGGTGGCATATAATTTTGAATACGAGACAAAGAGATTCATGAATGTTGGTAAGGAACTAACAAATGTTAAAGGTATAATTTTTTAAAAGATTGGTCTGAGAAAGGAAATGACTGCAAACTGAAATTGAGACTTGCAGCCGCAGTGAGGCGATGGAGAACAAAGCCTTTTATGTGAGACACATCAGGCAGACTGTCCCAAGCTTGAGCGGCAGGTATGTCCCAGTCCCTGTCAAACACAGCCTGCCACCCTGTCATTTCACTATAGTAATTATCACTTTTCGGGCAGTGAAAACAGACTAAAGAAATAAAAGCTCTTTAGAATACCTTCACCTGAATGTGACACAAAACACCTTTTCAGCAGGGTGTAGACATCTTTGGTAGAAAGCTTTAGGAATTTGTAAATCATGGGTGATAGTTACCCTCTCCTATGTGCACAAAACATATTTCACCCCAAGAAAAGGTAAAAGGCACTTTTTCTTTCAATAAAGAATACCATGTTTGTATTTTAACATTGATTTCCTGGTAATTTTATCTGGTTATAAGATACTGACATCTGTACTCATGATTTGCATATTATTTCAGATCAGTGTATGCATGCTGTTTAGTTTAATTTTTAATATTTCACTCTTTGCTGTAATATTATTTAATTTCCAAAGGGGTTCAATATTTTTATTGTTAAGTAGAAAATTGTTTAACATACAACTGGAGAGCAAAACAATTTTAAAATTAAACTTCATTGTTAAAAACTATTTTGATTACATTAATTTTCATTTTCTTGCCTACCTTACTTCCCCCCCTTTTATAATGTTTCTTTCCAGCTGAGTCTGTGCTTCTTTATGCTTCTAGTTGTATCTGCACTACAAAACTAAAGCAGAGCGGGTGTTCTGGGGCATTTTGAATTGAGGATATCAGTTCTCTAGCTGCTCTCTCAGGATGATGCGTTTACAGCACCTACTCAAGGAGAATGAGAAAGAATGTGCTGAAGGAGCATGACCCAGTGAAACTAGCAAAGCCTTTACTTCATCAAAATAGACTTCAGATTCTCTGAGAGAATGGGCACCATCAGTGGAAACCCAAAGCCAGGAGCTCACCCATCTCAAGGCAGAAGTCCCTCTTCCCATAGCAGCCTGACCTAGTATTGCTCTGCTGAGGTTAAAGGGGTCTTTTTTCTTTCAAGTATTTCTTTTCAGGGATCTTGAACTTGGTCAAAAATATGCAACCAGAAATGAAACTTGGCACAGAATCCTCTGTGCCTGAAGGAATAATTTCATTCCTTTACTACTTTTGGCTTAAATCAATTTGCAAATTTTCTAACCATAAGAAAGCAGAAGGAAGAAAATACTTCTTGGTGTATTTTTTTTTGGATATATTTTGACACTTTTTTTTTGGTGTTAACTAGAAATTAGGTAACAGACTGGACTGGTAGACTTGTGAGAAATGCAATTTCACTTTTGGGCTTTTAATATAAATTAGTAGTTTGCTTAGTGTATATATGACTTTATGTGTATCCCTACATTATTCATTGGTATCCCTGTGAGCATTACTATCTGACAACTGCTTGGGATTTTAGTATTCAAGTTGTTTATTCTAATTAATGCATCTGACAGATAAAGATCAAGAATATGAAATTACCAGTTGAATAGATGATAATACCACCTTCAGGTCAACACTATTCTCCTTAATGCTAAAAGTAATCAGTAGTAAATGGAGGGACCAGAAGATAACATTCTTAAACAGTTATGAGCTCTTTTGTCTCTATTACATGTTAAAGATGGTATTAACCTCCTTGAGACATATCTGATTGTCTCAAATATGTTCTTATTGCTACTTTAATTCTCACTATGCCTTATTTTTGCCATCACCTTGATCCTCTCATTTGGATCTTTTCATGTCTGAGCAGTATTTAGACAAATGGCTATTTAGACAAACTAGGGGTTTAAACAACCCACTAAAATCCTCCCCCCCCCCGCTCCCTTCCCCCAGCACTCTTTTTCATCTCCTATCTGAATATTAGGCTTCTCAAAACATTTTATCTTCAATACTGTTACTCTAAGTACAATTTTAGCCTCTACTTGGTATTTAGGAGGGCTTTTATTCCCATTTATATATCATGTATCTGTTAAGTTTCTACTAGAGGCACAATACATTAAGGGCTATATAATGAGATACATAAATTTAGCAGACATGGTTCCAGGCTATAAGGACTTTACAAATAAAGTAGAGGTATTGGTTTCCTTTCTAACAGGGAATCAGCAAGAAGTAGGATACAACTGAGTAGCTGTTATGTTGCAGATCTGACAGCATGAGGGACTGCCCTGGGAAGCAGTTTTATTCATTGGTTATATAAATGTTTGGTAATATGTATCTACATTCTTCATTTGATATATATGTACATATGTGAAATTTGTACTATATATCTAACTTGTATTCCACATATATTTAAATGAAAGAATGACAAAATACAGCTATTTTGAGCATGTGTATTCACATATACATTGCAAGTATGAACAGTGTCTCAAAAGCTTCAGTTAGCTGTAGGATGATCGCATCATTAAATGCTTTATGGCACATGAAAATTCTATTCCTAGTCATAGATTCCAGGTGTGAAAAGCAGTTAAAGAAACACATATTAAAAAGTGGCACACAAGGGGTCAAAATTCAAGGAGAGGGGCTGTGTTGAAAGTTTGGGGGAGAGGCTGAGGGTACAGAGATGAAGAATGAAAACACATCCTGAGCTGTTCATAGTTGCTCCTTCAGGGTGGAGATGACGCCTTGGCTAGGGTGGAGAGGAAAGAGCTCTGTTTTTCTCCACATAAGGTATGTCCCTCAGCTGTCATTAATCTGAGCTGAGGCCATAGGTGTTTCCTGGTAATAGTTATACAGGATGCGTATTGCAAGCAGTTCCGTCCTGAACACGAAATTTTAAAATAATGTGAACACAATTAGTTGATTTTTTTTAAATTAAAAACTCTTTGAATGTGAACTTTGAACTTAATTTTTCCTATTCAAGATTTTAACTGTGATGCTTCTTACTGATACATTTTAGTGAAATTCAGTGGCTATTTAGAGAAAATAGGGAGCGCAGTATTGGCTCTTTCACTCAGTTGTCAATTTTATTTTGTATGCTTTGGGGAAAGTTTTAAATAATTAGTTTTTCACTAATACATACCAGAGGGGACACGGACACACACAAGTATGTGCGCGCGTGTGCATACACACACACACATATTTCTTTTGTATTTGTTAGTCTTGAGAGAAAATTATCTATAAAATCATAAATGGCTTTTTCCTATCCTTCTTATTTTCTTTTTGTGTTTCTTCTTCCCTTTCACTCTTTTCCCCTTTTTTTCTTCTTTACTTCCTTTGCTCCTTTCTGTTTGTATTGCAAAAAAATGACTGATCATTAGAAAACACAAATATTGCCTGATATTTTAAAGCAGTTTATTTTCCATTATAACTGTATTTCTCATTTTACATGCAGTTTTATGCTGACTTCTTCTCAGGGTTCCTGTCATGCCTTTCTTTGATCTTGACTTTTACCCTCTGTCCTGGAACAGCCTTTTCCTTGTACATCAATCTTTGATCATGCCAACTTCCTCTAAGTGGCCTTTCTGAATGAGGAAGAAAATTTAGTACAGTACCTTGTGTTGCCCCATTATTGGACCCAAGTTCATCTGGGTCCCCTTGTCCCATAAATAATTGTTCATGCCAGTTGCATACTCACCAGCCTTCTTTAAATTAGTGTTTTAAGATTCCTGCAGGGAAAATACCTGTGCCTGTACAACTACTTGTTTTCACCATTTTAAATTTGGTCAGTTAACTTTTTGTTGTAGTTATCTAACACCAAATTAAATGGTTTGACTTACTTTTTTTAAAAATTTTATTTATTTATTCATACAGAACTGGGGTACAGGCCAGAAATGCGGAGGGTGAGAAGATTCACCAGACATAGAGTGGGGAGCAGAACAGGCTGACTGACTAAATACACTGCTGAGGGGAGCAGCAGGCAAGTCAGGAGAGGTCTGCCGCGCCATGTGGTCACCTCTGGGGCAGGCGGGGATTGAACTCATGCGGAAGTGACTTTAGCTTCTTAGTGCTGTGCTTTAACCTGCTGCGCCACCAGGGAGGGCCTTGACTTACTTTTTAAATTTAAAAATTAAATTGGCTAAGTTGTATTGCAATCATACAACTATAAACATTCTTAATGTTTATATTATTAAGAATTGTAGTGAAACTGTACTATGAAATGGCATGAGAAAAAATATTTCTCAATTTTGTGGACTAGAAAAAATGTTGTAGCAACATTAATTGATTTTAAGACAAATAAAGCTTTAAGATAACTTTCAACTTTGAAATTTTATTTTTTATTGGCTATAGTGCCTTTCAAAATTGTTGTTTTGTCTTTCCTTAATAGTATGCATTTTAAAAAAGATTTGTTTATTTAGACATACTGAACTGGCGTACATGCCAGCGGTGCAGGGGCAGTGAGAGAATTCACCATAGTCAGAGTGGGGAGCAGAACAGGCAGATCAACAAAGTACAGTGCTGAGGGGAGCAGTGGGCGAGTCAGGAGAGGTTTGCCGTGCCATGTGGATCACTTCCAGGGCTGGAGATAGAACTCACACTGAAATGACTGAGGCTAGCTTGCAGTGCTGTGTCCTAACCTGTTGTGCCATCACAGAGGGCCAATAATTAGCATTTTTGAGTTCAACAATATTTTAAATACTATTATGCTCATATTTATTGGTGCTTATATGAAATAACACATTTCTTTGGGGCATGTTAAAAGAAAACCCTCAATTTTAAGATTGAGTTGTGCATGCTTTTTATGATAATGTTTCATCTAGTATAGTTGGGAAAGGGTGGAATTCTTTTAACTGATTACACATAATTACTATATTGTTTAGCAAAATTTTACAGTCTGTAGCATGTACTAATTTTGCTCAGTGGACAAGAATTTGTAGTAACTGTAACAACTTAGTATACCACATTAGTCTATTTAGTCTATTTTACAAAGGGAGAATATGATAGGACTTATGTGGATGTGTTGTGTAATGATCCCAGAGTCAGCCATACTTTATCAATATGCCATTCTTTATAGTTGGTGAAAATTGTTATGAAATTGAACTAGCTATGTTTCACATGAGAAGAGTTGGTATAAAGTACAGTTTTATAGGAGAAATACAGTAAGTATTCATTAATAAAATTAATTGCATGAATATTAGACTATTTCTATTTTTTTTCTTAGGAGAGATAGTCTAGGTTTCATTTTCCATTATTGAAATCAAATGGTGATATTAAGTTTTGTGGCTGAAGTCAAAGCCTCTCTATGCTGATTAGTGTCCTACGATGAAATACCAACTGCTTTAATTTATCTTTTTAGAGCATTGGTGAAACCATGTTTACATGGAAAACAGAATTTCTCTTCATTTAAACAGTAGAAGTCAGGGTTGATGGAACTTTCAAAATTTTGTTGCTAAGAAACCATTAGGAAAGCAATAAGGGCCCTATCAAAAGCTAAATCTCTTATAGTGATTTAATCACTATAAAAAAAGTGAATATAATACAGAATTTGTTTAAATGTACTTGGCCATATGTCTCAAACTACCTTATGGAGTACATGATCAAAATTTTTATAGGTTAATGAGTAGCTTTTGGTGAAATTGAGTGTGTGTGTATTAAATTCTTATTGCTTTCAGATTCAATTACTAGTTCCATGATTTTTGTTCCTTTTGTTTAGAATAGGACCACATTAAATGAGGGTGGTTAATATTAAAATTGGAAGTAATAAGAACTTTTGTTCAACTCCAGATAATCTCTGTGCCCTATTCAGCTCCTTCCCAAAGACTACCATGAGGGCTTGTGATAAAAATCTAGTTTTCCATTTAAAATCTGATATTTAAAGTGAATGAATGATATTTAATAAAAATATCTTCCTTTTCCTTCCTATTATCTACATAATAGAGTGACTCTTTGTAACCCTTTTCAGTAGTGGTTTAGGAGGATTATATGCTTACATATCTGGAAACAAAATGTCACTAAATGTATTATTTTCTTTTGTGTCTGTCCCAGGACAAAAACAAAACATGAGTTATCAAGGTTTGCTAATTATCTATAAATTATATGATGTTTGAAGGGAAGGATGGTTGTCATGAGCAAATGGTGTGAACCTCTGATGTACATATATGCAAATGGCGGCAGTGAATGGCTAGGTGACATTCCTAAGTCAGTGAGAACTCATATCTTCAGGTGTTAAGACTCAAATCTTCAGGCCCAAACTAACACTGTGCAGGGAGTCCAGTAAGCAATCAGCACATTCTGACGCTCCATTTCCAATTCTGGTTCTATTTGTTTGTTAAGCTCAGAGTGAAGTGTCATGCCTGCTTAACTTGTGACTCAAATTGCCACTTTCACATGGTTGTAAAAGGGCAAGATTCAGAATTCTAAGGCCATCGGAACCAACCATACGCCAGCTACAGCACTGTAAGTGGAGACTAAACGATCCAGGAAACAATGACAAGGCTCCCGCTCCGGGGCCATTCCTGTGGTTTGGTTCTCCCAGGACAGAAGTTTAATCTCTCTGGGGATGTGTGCCCAGACTCAAGGTTACTGGGAAGCCCAAGGAGCTTTACTCTGAACTTGAAGTATCTACCCATGCTGATGCCTCCAGGTTGATTGTGTGTTTAAACTTGGCTTTACATACAAGAGGAATGCAACAAAAATAGCTGGGTTGAAAGTTTTTTTTTTTGATCTTTAGTGCCACGAAATTTTCTAAAAATCATTTTTCTTTCATGTTTTCCCCACCCTAAACATTTTTAGCTAAAAGGAAGTTAGAAAGGCAGCGGGTGTCTAGGGCTGTGTCGTTTTCCCACTTAACATTCCTACTCTTGTAGGTCTTTCTGTTTCTCTGCCTCCAGTGCACCATCCTTCTCCTTTTCTTTTTTTGCTTTTTCCAAGGAGACAGCAAATTAATAAGACTTCATTGTTGCCATAGTTACGATGTTCAGTCAAGTTTCACCTGCACCCACGCTGCTTAGGCACTGTAGTTTTAAGTTGACAAATATTCGAAAGGCAGGAAGAGCATCTTTACGGAAAGAGATTAAGCGGAAGCTGAGTTTAAATACTTAAAGAGAAACATATTTCAAGTCACTGGAAACTGAAACTGTACCTTTAACGAGGGAGTGAAGAAATTCTAATGTCATGCTATTAGAGAATCTCACAGAGTAGGTCCTAATTCTCTAAGTGAACATGTTGAGTCACCCATCAACATTGTAGTGACTGTTTTATCACTGAGTAGATGGAACAGAATTACTTAAAATATTTTTCAAGCACATTGGTGAAAGAACAGGCTGTGCAAATCCTCTATCCCTGAATTTCTTTTTTCTTTTTCTTTATTATTTTAATAATGTAAGCTTATTTTTACATCATTTTGTTGTGCCTTTCTCCATCTCAGTTATCCCTGAATTGTTTTTATTGAGGCATGAATATAGGAAATACATCATCTTAATCACACATTGCTTAATCCACACTTAATGAAGGCAGAGCTTTTAAATGTCGTCTATTGAATTTGATGGTCTGAAATATGGAAATGATCTGTAACAAATTAAAATAATACCATTGGTAAATTATCTTACTTGGGAAGGATTCATTTATTCTGATTTTCTTCCACTTAAAATTGAGACTGGAATGCCTTAAGATTTCTAATATGGTTGATAAATAATTTATTCAACAGATGTTTATTGGTTTCTAATACACAGCAGAAAACGCTACTGAATATGAATATATTGGGACAAACTATCAAATCTCTGTCCTCATGTTGCTTGTAGTAGTGGGACTTAACAAAATTTAACAAATATACCAAAAAATAAACGAACATTTCAGATTTAATAACTACTATAAAGAATATAAAAAAAATAATTCCATCGAGATTTTCTGGGATGGGATAGGCTGCCTTTGGAGACATGAATAAGGAGAAATAGCCAGGCCTTCAAATATCTGGGAGGAAGTTTCCAGGCGATAGGAACAGCAAAAGCAAAGCTGGAAGATGTCTAATATATTTGATAAACAAATAAAATGCCCATGGCACTGGAGTAATTAGATGTTAGAGAATAATGAGCCAGGGATAGGAGCAGCAGCAGCTACAGACCATGAGGTCTTTTTGACCATGGCTATAAAAAAGGATTTGACTTTTATTTGACTTGTAGTGCATTGTAATTTTTTAATTTACTATTTATATATACCGAACTGGGTTACAAGGCAGGGATGCAGGGGCTGTAAGAGGAGTCCCCAGACAGAGTGGGGAGAGGAACAGGCAGATCGACAAAGTACACTGCTGAGGGGAGCAGCGGCGGGTCAGGAGAGGTCTGCTGTGTCATGTGGATCTCCTCCAGGGCAGGCGGGGATCGAACTCACACTGAGGCAGTACTGCGTCTTAACCCATTGTGCCACCAGGGAGGGCCTGGTACACTGTAATTTTTATGGGAGTAGAAAAGAATCTCTTTTGAAAAAAACTCATAAAAGTGTTCAAAGATTAATTATATCTTTTAAATCCCTATAGATATATCTGATTCTTACTCACTAATGTATTAAATCACAGGAGAAATAATCTAGAAAATCAGAAATCAATGGTGAAGGCAAATTTAGACTTCTATTAACCTGATAATGTTGTAAATATAAGTAATACAAGTGTGTCATTTTCTTTACATATCGAAACATTACATATGTAGATAACTTTAACCTCAAATTTAAGTTTTTTTATTTTTAAAAGTTTTATTTATTTATTTAAATTCGGTCAGTTAAATTTTTGTTGTCGTTATCTGGGGTATAGGCCAGAGGTGCATGGGGACAACAGAATCCACCAGAGACAGACTAGGGAGAACAGGCAGATCCATTGAAACACACTGGTAGGGGGAGCAGCGGGCAAGACAGAGAGAGGTCTGCTGTGCCATGTGGGTCACCTCCCTGGCCAGGAATCGAGCTCAT
>NW_004567103.1:19549704-19581108 GCF_000260355.1 Condylura cristata | reverse complement strand
TTTTTTTTTTTAAGCTTCTTTCTTGACTTCAGTTTATTTTTAGGGTTAATTAATTTATGATGTAAATTGCTTTAAAATGGGACCATTGGATGTAGTAATATATCTTATTTTTCCAGCATGAAATTTCTCAAGTTAAATGTAGAAAATACAAATAATCACTGAGAAATAATTCAGAAATATATTGAATTCTAAATAGTATTTTTGGAATTTTGTTCAAGTTTGTGTTTTTTTTTTTAACATTCCACTATCATTAACCCTAAAGTATAAAGTGGAATGCCATGTCAAAGTATTAATGACAAGCTTTAAAAAGGAATATGAAGTGATTCATCTCTATATATACAGTCATGCTTATATGTACAGAGTAAAAATATGTATCATATCACTGTCTTCAGTTCACATATATCGGAAATAACACATAAAACTAATATTAAAAAGAATAAAATGAACAGTAAGGAGAATAGTAAAGAATAGTAATCCTATAAATGCTATGTTAATTCAGAGATTGGCAATGCATCGCCATTATAGAAGCTAAAGATTTCCTGTGGGAACTGGGACATAGAATGGGGCTGCAGGAGTGACTGATATTGGCATATCTCAGGCAGGGCAGTAGCAAGAGCAGGTGCACTAAGGTAACAGTGGACAGAGCACACTGATGTCGCTAAGGAGGACTCCTTGGGAGAAGAGTGGCATCGGTCAGAGGTCTTGGATTTGTAGAGGCCCTTAAATACTGAAGCTTGATAAAAATTTTGGTTGCATTATAAGGTTACTGTAGTTGGTAAAAGATTTGACCTGAGATTGGCAAGAAAAATGTAATATTTTAAAATTTGCAAGACACATTTGAAAGGATTCAGTGGCAGACCCAGAATTTCTCTATTTGGTGTGGCTTACAACATCAGACTATTTAGAGTGAGAGTCCAAGACTTGTTTATAAGTTATGGTTGCACATATTTTCATATATGATCACAAAAATATCAGTACCAAAGAATGGTATTGCAGATGCAAAGTGAGGAATGCTGATTTTTTTCCTCATCCTCAAGAATACAGACTTGAAGAAGTTAAAAGATTTATAAATCATGTACGAGTTATAAGCCATGTAGACCTGTGATCAGACAGGGAGTAATATAGGCTCCTACAGAGGATATGTTGTGTGCATGCAATTTTTGAAATGACATTTTTCTTGGAAAACAAAACAAAGCAATAAGGACATATTTCTATTTTAAGTCCTCTTATTTCTAGGCTGTTTTAGAAGTGGACTATATCACTAAAAATTAATTTAATATACAGTTATTGAAAATCAATGCAATGTGTGTTTATAGCTAAATAAACATTTTCTTACAAAAGATAACATTTTTGTTAGATATTTCTAAATATTTTGTTAGATATTTAAATATTTGCATTCTAAAAATGGTTAATATCCTCATAAATAATCTGATAATATTTTGTATAGGGTGAGTTAGAAATATTTTAGGCTTTGTGGGTCATGTTCAGTCTGCCACTATTACTCTGTTGTATTGAGAAAAGAGCTATACACAATGCATAAACAAATGGATATTGCAGTGTTCCAATAAAATTTTATTTATAGCAATTTGATTTGACCTATGAACTGTATATATTAAGAGATATGTCTAGAATGTATAGAAAATGATTTTCAAAGTATAATAACCAGACTTTTAAAAGGTCACAAATACTATAAAAGGACAATACTTATGTGTATCCTTTTATGAGGACTTGTGGGAGGAAGGTTTAGATTTCTCTCATATTAGAGCATGTAAGAAACTGCACACCTTGTCCTAAGCCACTGGACAATGGTTGCGTCCTTGAGCTCCAGTAACCTGAGAATAAAACTGTTCTACCCGAAGTAACTGTAGGATCTATAGCACACATCTCACTATAGAATCTGTAGAACTGTAGAACCTATAGTACACCACTTTCTCTTGTCTTTCTTAAGATTTCATTTTGTCCAAAGTTTGTATTCCTTTTTAGAACAAGATAGAGTATATATAAAGTCACATTCCACATTTTCATCAGAAGTTCACTTTTAATTAAAGTTTGTGACCAAAGCAATTCTTATATTCTAGAAGTAAAAAGTGATATGGCATTTCAACCATGTTCTGCTATCAAATTAAGACAGATTGCACTGCTTGTGTTATTCAGTTTCCATAACTGAAATAATTTTCTCAAAAATAAGCTGTAATTTTTGTGAGAATATGCTAATGGAGAACATTCGTGAACATTTATTCAATCTGTTACCCTCACATTCAAAACAATGAGATGGTTGTTTGTTTCTGAAATTTTTGCCTTTATTTTACCATAGATGCCTTTCAAAAGATTTTTCAAAACTCAGAATTTACCTCAGTGGTCCTCATAAGAAGATGGTAAGACCCAAATATTTTCTCTCTCTCATGAATATGTGACCACAGAAATATACCAGACATTAAAATTCAAATATTTAAACACAGAGCTTTAAACTCTCCCTAGAGAGCTGCATAAGGTTTTCTCACTCCAGACTGAAATCTGAAACTCGTGGTATAAGAACTATACCATGCATTTTTTTGTTGTTGTATTTTTTATGTGCAATGAGACTGTTACATTCTCTTTTTTTTATTGTCTTGTTGATTCACTGACCTTAATTGGATTAATTTTGACTGTCTTGTTAAATTAATAGTGAGATGTATTTGTTTGCCTTTTCTAGAAGTGATACAGTGAAAATGTGAGGTCTCTATGTGGTCATTAGTCTGAAAAAAATGATATCAATTAGCTGTGACTTGATAGTGGTGACTCCCAGACATAATCAAGGGTTTCATGGGATGTGACAATCTTTTTTAAAAGTAAATAAAACAAGCAACAGAATACCATATATATGTTGATTTTATACCCTATCACTTTGCTAAACTAATTGTTTCAATTAGGTTTTCCAGGGACCCTTAAGGGTTCTCTATATATGTTCTATCATACAATGCAAATGGTGATAGTTTTACTTCTTTCCCCACACATATAAATCAGTTGCCATCCTATATAAAAACATTAAGATAGAAGAGGAAGAAACTGAAAAATGATCCCATTTGCTATTACACCAAAAAAAAAAAATTTAAATAGGAGTAAAGCTAACAAAAGAGGTGAAGGATGTATACAACGAAAATCGTAAGACATTGTTGAAAGAAATGAAAGACACAAAGAAATGAAAAAGATATTCCTTGCTCATGGACTGAAAGAATCAACATTGTCAAAGTGGCCGTTCTACTGAAAGCAATGTACAGATGCAACACAATCCCAATAAAAGTACCAATGGCATATTTTAAAGAACTGGCACAAAACTACTGAAATTTATATGGAATCACAGAAGACTCCAACTAGCAAAATCAAATTTGACAAAGAAGAACGAGAATGGAGATATCATACTTCCATATCTCTAGCTGTATTATAAAGCCAACGTAATTTAAAAATCCTGCTCTTGGGATGAAAACTGACATACAGGCCAATGGAACAGAATTGAGAGCCCAGAAATAAACCCACATGTATATGGACTGTTAATCTATGACAAAGGAACCAAAAATATACACTGGATTAAGGATAGCCTTTCAATAAATGGTGCTGGGAAAACTGTACAGCTGTATGCAAAAGAATGAAACTAGATCAAGATCTCACACCCTAAAACAAAATCAACTCAAAATGAATTAGAGACTTGAATGTACAACTTGAAACCAAAAAATGAAAAGAAAAAAATCTAGACAAACCATTTCATGACATTAGCGTTAGTGATTTCTTTAGGAATTTGGCCTCGGCAGCAAGGGGACAAAAGAGAACATAAACAGCTGGGGCTCCATCAGCTAAAAAGCTTCTGTACAATTAAAAAAACAAAAAACAAATTGAACAGACACCAAATTGAATGGGAAAAAATATTTGCACACCGTACATCTGACAACATACCGATATCAAAGATTTACAAAGAACTGATAAAACTATTCAAGAAGATAGCAAATAACCCAATTAAAAAATGGGCAAAAGAAATAAATGGACAGTTTTCCAGAGAAGACATTCAAATGGCCAACAGGCACATGAAAAGGTATTTAATATTAGTTATTGTCAGAAAAATGCATATCAAGACCACACACCTGTGAGGACAACCCATTTAAAAGAGACCAGAACCAAGTGCATGTGGAGAAAAGAGAACATTCCTACACTGCTAGTGGGAATGCAAATTGGTCCAGCCTTTATGGAAAGAAGTATGTAGGTGTCTCAAAACATAAAAAATGGACCTGCCATTTGAGCTGGTAATTCCACTTGGTATCTATCTAAAAAATTTAAGAACACTAATTTGAGAGGAAGCTTGCACTGCCATGTCGTTCGTTGTAGCACTGTGTACTATACCTAGATTATGGGAGTGCACCAGTGCCCCAGAACAGATGAATAGATCAAGCAAATGTAGTATACATACACAATAGAATATTACCCAATAATCAAAAAGGTATTCAAGACATTTATGGCAACATGGATGGATGCTAAGTGAAGTAAGTCACAAGGAGATGGATAAAATACTGGACAGTGTCACTGATATGTGGCCTATAAAGTAACTAAACAAACAGATAATGAGAAGCTTAAAAACTAACCCCTGATAGTTGACTACAGATCTGAAGCACTGAGGTAGGAAAGGACTAGGTAAGTGGTAAGAACCAAGAAGGAAGGAAGAATATAGTCTGTAGTGGTGCAATATGGGTGAGTTGGTGGTGGGTCCGCTATGGTGGTAGTAGTTGATGGGGGTATCCCGGTATTACTTTAATTGGAAAAAAAAAAAAAGAACACTAAATAAGAAAAGACAGTTTTGTTTGTTTCACCACCTCAGTACTTCTGTTTAGATGATTTTACTGTGATTATTTCATGTTACTTAGTGTCACAAAACTTTGGAAATGACAGGATGTTGGATTTCAGTCAAACTGGAATGTAGGATAGAGCAGAAGGGTTGTAGTACAGTTAGAACTACGTTTTAATGAATATCATTGTCCAGGTGTAATGACAATGCATAATACTATACTAATTTTGTTTTAGTGAAATATACTGAGTAACTTAACTATTGGCAGTAGCATTAGGATAAATTTTATCAAACTAGTCAAAGTGTAAAGGTGGTACATTTTCCTAAAGCAAATTCAGTTTTAATCAGCCATATAAAATAAAAAGAAAAAATATATTTCACAGTAGATACTAGATGCTTATAAAAACAATCTATGTAGAGAATGGTGTACATGGAATAGGCAAATTTAGATTTGACAATTTTCCTTTATTATTTTAAAATAACTACTTCATGGTAGCATTGCTTAGGGTTTCTGTGTTATGTGGGATTATTTTTTATGTCACAAAATATGTTAAAAATATAAGAAGAATCACTGGAGATTTTGCAATAAAAAGCTATTTATATCTTGTGGTAAAATAGAGTTTGTTGTATGAATAACTCTGCTAAATCTATTCAGGAACCTTTTCCTGGAAAGAGAACAAGAAAAATACACAGAACTACTATAATTGCCTTTTTCACATTTTTATGTACCTCATAGTTTCTTAGACCTGACGGAAGGTTATGTATGTGAAGGATCTGCTCCATCAGTGAGCTCAGAGCTCTGCTTCAGGCCAAGGCACATCTGGAAAATGCTTTTCCTCAGAAAAGTGCCGTTGACTTAGAGTGACTCTTATTCATGCCATTTTTGGACTACCATCGAGTCCTCAAGATGGAGTGAAAACTAACCTTACAGTGTCATGGCTATTTGATGGGCAGATTTACCGTTACATATCATGTTCATAGAATGTAGGGGTGCATGTCTCCACAACACAGGATTTAGTTAACATAGAAACAGTATTTGAGATCTGGATAAGGTACTTTACAGTTGTTTATAATATAGTCTAATGATAGAACAAAATATGCAAAAATCTATACTAATGAATAAGAATTTCATTTTACACTTACATATAATTTATTGTGGGAGCCTCCCTGGTGCCGCAGAGGATTAAGGCAAAACACTATGAAGTGATCGGCAGCCAGTGTAGTTTGTGTTCGAGCTCTGTCCAGGGAGGTGACCCACATAGTGTGGCAGACCTCTCCTGGCTTGCCCACTGCTCCCCTCAGCAGTGTATTTCAGTTGATCTGCCTGTTCTGCTCCCCACTTTGTCTCTCACCCCCTGTACCCCGGCCAGTGTCCCAGTTCTTGTATGCGTAAGTAAATAAATCTTAAAAAAAAAAATTTACTTTGTTTTTTTCTAATAAAATTTAAAATGTCTAACATTTGAAATTGTGCAAAAACAGTATGATGACTCTCATCATTCAAGGTCTTTAAAAGTTTCTTCTCTATTTCTGTAGTCATACTGGAGAAAATGAAAACACAGCGGGAAATTATGTGGCCATCTCTGTGTAACTCCACTTCTACTTCACATTATTACTTCTGCAAACCATGTTGTTGCTCGGTTTTATTTGTCACGTATAAGACTGTACACTTGATTACTTAAGTCTGCAACTCCCTATGATTGCTAAGGCCCACATTTACTAATATCTATGTCCTTTGAAGAAGAGGACCTCTGTGTGTGTGTATGAGAGCAAGAGAGAGAGACTGAGTGATTTACAAAGGGCAAACTTGTGTTTGGATAGACTTATAAAAGAATTATCCAACAATTCTAATTCCAAACCAAACTAAGGCCTCCTTGGCCCTTGTTTCATTATCTTTAAAATGACCGTGACTGCCAAAGATTGCTGCAAATCAAAGTTTTTGTTTTGTTTTGATTTCAGAACTATCACATCAAAATTATCAATCCATACACATGTAAGAGATGTCTATCAACTAAGTATCCCATCAGCCTTTCCATCTGTAAAAGCAGCTGAAGCCCTTTTGGACATGAAGGCCTAGGCAAATGCATGAAATTTGAAGTTAGTGTTAACTCATCCCACTAGTTGATACTGGGATGAGTATCAACATGCATAGGTATGGGCAATGCACTGCATTTATTTGGAAGGCGATGCAAATGAAAATCTAACAAGAGATTTGTTTATTCTGTTTTCTGCATAGTAACTTTATCAGAATGTATTAGGAACACTACTACCTTGTGGTTAGCTTTATGCACCTAGTTCATTATATGCAGGCTGTATACATTTTCATGAAATAGGTGACTTTTTAAATATCTTTGAAAAACTCAGTAGCTTCATTTTCAATATAGAGAATATGGTGCCTTAGTCTCAATATACTTTTTATTATTTACCAGTTTGTGTAGTATCTATAAGACAGTCCTACTACCAAGAAAGTTATGAGGATCAAGGTTGTAGTCCATAGTTTTGAAAGAATGAATGGTTTTAGAGAAAGTTTAGTACAAATTATTTAATACTGTACTTAAAATCAAAATGATGACTCTTTGCTTGGGTATAAGATTTTAAGGGATTAACATTGTCTCTCTGTCTCTTTGAAAACTTCCATTTATTAAAATACCCAATTTTTGTCTTCAAGGCCTGGAAAGCATTATCAGTCATCACTCTGTGTACTTCAGTAGAGCTGCCTGTTCTGTTTCCCATTCTGTCTCTGGTGGATCCTCTCACCCCCTGCATCTCTGGCCTATATCCCAGCTCTTTTATGCATAATACATGAAAATAAATATGTCTATAAAAATATTATGCAATAAAAAGCAGTACCATTTTCCTCATTAATATAGCTGCTATGATGATTTATTTTTTTGTGTACTAAATCCTTAAATAATCCAGACTGGAAATAGATAAAACAGTTCTCATAAATCCTTTACATTTCTTGTTAATTGAAGATGAGCTACAAATATTCATTTAAATTCTCTGAGACTGTTTTCCACTTTAATGTAACTCCTTTGGGAGATATGATACTTTGGAAAGGAAGGGAAAACGAAGGAGGTGCTGAAAGGATTTCTTGTACTGTTTTTCAAAGCAGAGAGAGACCAGCTGTTGTGGAACTAGAATTAAAATAATGAGAGCCATTTCATTCAGACAGCAATCAGTGCAATCAGTAAGAAAAGGTTTGGGGAGATTTTCCATTAAGCGCAAGTTACAAGTGAACTGAAAGGCTGGGAGGAGATATTTGCAAGGAACTAACTGAGTGGACACTACCCAGGAATTTTCTAGTACTTCAAGCAATTGAATACTTGAGGAACAGACCTTCAATTCTGCTGGGACTGAATCTAAATCACAAGATAACTGTACTGGACCCCTAAGGTCCACACAACTGTAGGTCGAACTATATATGCAATTCGAGTTGCATTTCAATTCTTGTAGTTTTATGAATCAAAACAGAGTTCTTTGGAAAACTCTGTGCCAAATGGGAACAAATAGAAAGATTATACATGAGCCTGGTCAGGCTGTTTTTATGAAAATTTTGATGAAACATTGATCAGTGGTTTTGCATTTTATATGACTGGCCAAAGGACCAAAATTTATATGGGCTAGTGAACAATTTCTGTGCTGTCCAAGCAGTTAAAAATCAGGTTGTAATTATGCCACAATAGTGAAGGCAAAGATAAATAGATGGGACTACATCAAGTTAAAGAGCTTCTGTACAGCAAAAGAGACATTACTAAAAACAGACAGATCACTAATTGGGAAAACATTTTCTCACACAAAAGTAGCAATAAAGGACTGATCACAAAAATATACGGAGAACTGAGGAAACTCAACAAAAATAAAGTAAACAACCCCATCAAAAAATGGGCAGTAGAGCTAAAAAGACACTTCTCCAAAGAGGAAATGCAGATGGCCAACAGGCATATGAAAAAATGTACATCACTCGTAATAAGGGAGATGCAAATTAAAACCACAATGAGATACCACCTCACCCCAGTGAGAATGGCACATCTTCAAACAACTAGCAACAACAAATGTTGGCGAGGATGTGGAGAAAAAGGAAATCTCCTGCATTGCTGGTGGGAATGCAAACTAGTACAACCACTATGGAAAACTGTTTGGAGGTTCCTCAAACTGCTAAACATGGAACTTCCCTACGACCCAGCAATCCCACTCCTAGGTATCTATCCAAAAGACACAAAAACACTGATTGAAAAAGATACCTGCACCTCCATGTTTATTGCTGCTTTATTTACAATTGGAAAAACATGGAAGCAGCGCAAATGCCCAAAAGTAGATGACTGTATAAAAGAGATGTGGTACATATATACAATGGAATATTACTCAGCAACCAAAAAAGAGAAACACATGTCTTTTGCAGCAACTTGGATGGAGCTGGAAAAGATCATGCTCAGTGAGATAAGCCAGAAAGAGAAAGAAAAATACCGGATGGTTTCACTCATAGCAGGAGTATAATGGACCAGGCGAGAAAATAACAAAAATAATGAACAACCATATACCAGAGACATTTTGTGGGGGTGGAGTGGGGAATGGGATCAAAAACGGGGAGGGGAGTGCACGGGACTATGGTGATGGCACATGGGTGATTTGGTGATGGGAAACCCGTGGGGATTACAATTGAGATGGAAAAAAAAATGTGCAAAATGATGTAAAAATAAACTTTTGTAAAATAAAATAAAATCAGGTTGTAATTAATGCCTGAAATAATAAAGAATTTGATTAGCTACGAAATATTTAATTACCAGCTAAAATTTTGTCATTTGATCTCTTCCTTCCACATATGGGTAGCTTGGATCCTTCGCTCTTTGCTGTACATGTTCTTGTAGTTGATCTTTTCCTTTCTCAAAGCTGTATTCTGACAACTACAAACTGTATTCAAGCTTGAGTTTCTCTGCCAGTCGGATTTGCATACCTGTGTCTTGCAAATGGCTTCACTTGGATTCTGGGGGCACTGAAACTCAACATCAGAATGAAATGTATTGCAAAATCTGACAGTCATCTGAACAGTTCCTTATTTTAGGTAATGGAATTATTCAAGAAGTCTTTCTAGAAGCCCAAACATATTTCCTGAATACATATTTCTTTTGGAATTAGTCTCCATTTCATCTTACTTTTCACAGAATTGGTTCTTTACTCTTTAATTGAAATATAGCAGCTGATTTCCCTGCCTCCAGTCTTCTCGCATTAAATTCAGTCTTTATAGGAACCAGAACCATCTTTCTAAACTGTATATCTAAACCAGAGGTTTTTTTGTTAAAATCTTTCTTTCAGTTTCTTTTTAACATAATCTCACAAATTTGTAACCATGCTATTTCTCCCATCTTATTTTAAGCCACTCCCTGCCTATTCTTTTAGCTTCATTCAGAACTCCCAAGCTTTTGTAGCTCTCTCTATTGATGATACTTACTTAGTTTTTCCCTTCCTTGGTGTTTTCCCCCAGGACTCACTGGTTTTCATCTTTCAAATGCATATCAGCTTTTGTCTTTCTCTCCTGTATATTTTTGCTTTTTGAGAAGAGGAACTATTTGTATTCATCTCTATAAGTCTAGCACCTAGGAGAATGTCTGGCATACATGACACACACATCATTATTTGTTAAGCTGAACAGTGCTGATTTAGTTTCATTTTGCTGCTGATTACTTTCATTCCAGTGGATGCTTGACCCCTGCATTGACAATTCCATTGAGGGGGCTGACTGCATTCTATCCTTTGGTAGACCAACTATTTTTTTCTATTGCTTCTTGATCTTTGTTCCCAGGATCTTTACTCTGTACTCTCAAAGAGCAATTATTTTATGTTTACATCAGCCCTAGGTAAATTCAAGGCTCTAAACCTTAGTTTCCTTACCTTAAATCATATCTTCCCAAAGGGTTCTTGAGAGTGATGATAGAAAATTTGAAAACGATAGCATAGTCAGGCACGACACGGAAGATGAATAAATGTTCAGTCATTTTCTGGGGGAAAGAAAGGAAGACTTCACACTCTGGAATGTTTCAGTGTTTTTGCTGGAAAACAAGAATGTGTAACTGTTAATAGAGGCTATCATAAAAGACCTTGCTTGGGTCTCTTTGTACATTTGGCATTGGTTTGAATTCTTTTGAACTCACCACACCTCCAGGAAACCAATTTTAAAAATGCATTGTTCAGCTACTGTGAAAGCATTGTCTTAAATTCTTTTGTTTTATGAGTTAAATATTTGCTTAAGTGACAGTGGTAATTGGCATTTTATAAAGTCAACAAAGATGCTAGAATGCTAAAGACAACAAAGATACTAGAATGCTTGCAACAGACTTATTAGTTTGCTAGGTTGACTTAATTTAGTTCCAATAATAAAGTGATTTATCAAATAGATTTAGGCAGCTGAGTGATGATAAGTTTGGTGCATTTGTTTCAAGTCAGTGCAGGATATTTGGACTTCTAACTTTAAGTTTTGGGGTCCATAATATGATATTGATGTGGGACTATATTATGAAGTTGATATGACTGTCACATTCTGTATTTCTTGTCTTTGTTTATAAACTAATTATGTTGTATGCATACATGAATAAATTAATCTTAAAAAAAGAAATATGTTGATCAGTCTCAATGAGTAAGAAAAGTAAAAATTAATGCTGAAATGAACTTTTTGTAATACTAGCAAGTATTTTATAATTAAAGTCTTGGAATTTATCTGTGTGAGGTTGTCAGGTCAGATATTGTTTTGGGGGAAAGAATGTCTTGGGGGAACTCCACAGGTTTTGTGGAATCCACTCCCACTCCAGACCAAAGCCATTAAGACACAGGAAACTACAAATCCTATCATCACCGGCGGGAAGATTGCTGGGACCTGAGAGTAGAGTTAAGCAGCCAGGTTTGGTATAAAACTGGACATGTGGGCCTTGAGGGGCTCTTGGATTTGGCTCTTGGCTTTCTCCTCCTTCTCCTCTTGGCTCTTGGCTTTCACCTGCTCTTAGTGTGCCATTGGGATTCCAGGTTGGTGGAACTAGTAGTGTTACAATGCAAGGAGAGAGGGGTACCACTGAACGCCACCCCAAACTTGCCTGCTCTAAATAGGTTCTGCCAGCTGCCACATCAAGACAAAAGACCTTTAATGGAAAGGAACTTTAATACAATAGTGTGCAATACAGAAAAGACAAAGAACATAATTTCTAAATCAAACACCTGAAGTTACCTGTCCCCTCATGGGTAAAAGTCAACTCAAAAGGGATTGGCTCAAAGCTAGGCCTGAAAGCCTGTCACAAAATGAAGCACCTTTTGACCAGAACCCATTGAAAAGGGTCAGAAATGGCCAGACAAGTCTGGGAGGAAAAGAACAAAATCAAAATCAAGACACATGGGTGATTTGGTAATGGGAAGCCCACGGGGATTACAACTGAGATGGAAAATGCACAAAATGATGTAAAAATAAACTATTATATTATTAAAAAAAAAAGATAAAAGATGCTATAGTGAACTTCCCCATGTATCTCTCACTCACATCTGTTTCAACCAGTCCAGGACCAAGAAGCAAGCAGTTTCTTCACATGTCTCTCTGCTCCATGTGGCTCCCTCAGGTCTCCTTCTGGCTCTCCATCCTGCTTCCTTCCTCTTCGGTCTGCTCTCCAGATGCCTGTCTTCTCTTCTCAGATCCACCCTCCTTTTGGGTGGGGCAGGGAACATAGAACCTCCCGTTTTCCTGGGTCCACCCTGTTACAATAGGACATATCAATTTATCATCCTCTCTTTGTCCCTGAAATATTTATTTCCTCTACTTTCATAAATAAGCTTTTTACTAACCCTGTTTGTATGTGTGTGTGTGCCTGCAGTGGAATATTATTATTAGTCATTTTAGGTGTATGGGTGAGGACCCACATTCAGGCAAACCATTTCATATTGGGGTTGCCCTGTAACAATATGAACTTACATTCCAGTTAAATTCAGCCAGTCAGTGCTATGTATGGGAAACCAAAAATATTGGTCTAAAATTAGAACTTGAATGAGTTGATAACTTCAAATCAAAATCTTAATTTTTAGTTGTAGCTTAATAAAACTTTTAAAATATTTTGTCTAAGAGAAAATAATATTTAAAGTGTGATTCAGATCCTATTACCTTAACTCTACATGTTATTTACTTAATCAGAAATCTAATAGTTTTTAAACTGAGCCATCATTGAGACTCATTGTGGCTATTTAAACATCCTTTGAAGAAATGTGGAAAAGTCTTGGTTTCTGCATTAAAGTTTTTTTCCTCTCAAGAATCAATGTTTAAAATAGTGCATCATGTATTATCTCACACCTTCAGCATGACCCATATCAAAAGATCACAGAGAGCAAGTGTTAGCAAAGATGAGGAGAAAAAGGAACCCTGGGACACTGGTAGGAATGTGGACTGATCCAGCCTTTGAAAACAGTAGAGATTTCTCAAAATATTAACAATATATCTACCATGTGATCTAGCAATTCTTCATGTAGCTGTCTACCACAGAATGAAAACAAACAATAATCTGAAGGGACATATAATCAACTGTGTTCACTGCAGAATTTTTTACAATAACCAAGCTATAGAAACAATCTATGTGCCCAAAGATAGATGAATGGATTAGGTATATACACTCAATGGAATACTGCACAACTCCAAAATGAGGTAAACTCTTGCTATTTGCAACAACATGGATGGAACTGGAAGGGATTAAGTCATAAGGAAAAAGACAACTCAACTACCAGATGGTGTCGCTTATATGTGGAATATAGAGAGCTGGTGGTATTAGGCGTGGCCGGGATGAGAGAGGTTACTCAGAGTCCATGTGGAGCAATGAGAGGCTTACAAGGGCTGCACTCGGAATTAAAGTCTAACACTCGCCCAAAGGCAGTCCCTTATTTACTAGCATCAAGTACAAAGGTGGGGTCAAGTAGGGATGTAAGCCAGTGTGGTGTGAAGAGGGGCTGTTGCTTGGGGGGTTCCATTGTTCCTGCTGGTTGAAGCATATTTTCAGCAGATACTGGTTTCCTAGTATGTTCCTCATAGCAGGGCTTTTGCTCTTGGGCAGAGATACCCTGCATGATCCTATACCTAGCTTACAAGTAGGATCTCTGGGCACCAAGACAATATCCCTGAGAATAAGGAGGAGTGTGCAGGGATCCCACAAAGAGATAACATAAAGGGTCAGATAAAACCAACCCAATAACAAATCCTAAAATTGTGATTGTATAATTGAGGCTACGGGGGGGGGGGTGGAGGGAATAAAGGGAGAGAGAAGTGGGATGAGGGAACACAGTGGAATGTTGTGGACACCTTTGAATGCCTTACTGGGTGGGGTATGTTGATATAGCTGAAGGGTGTGTGCTGTGCTTCTAAATTATATGCTGTCGGAGACCCTTTGTTCCCCATCACAGATTATTGGGGGGCAGAACAGGCAGGGTCTCAAGGTGGGAGCAGTGTCGGCAAGCGGAGATTCCTAAAAAAGGGGGAAAAGGAGAATAAGGGGAAAGGGGAGCGAGGAAGACATGGGAATGGGAGTTGGGTGCAAGTCTTGCTGTTCCGCCTTTAGCAAAGTTTATTTTATACATTAGGAGCAAACAGTGGGATGACATCAGCACATGAACTGGGCTGAGAGATTATAATCATCTTTTTTTCTAAGAACAATTTTGGGTCGTATTGCCCTTTAGCTGAGATACAATATTCATTATTCTTAAAATCAATCTATTAAAGTTAAGATAGGTACATAAATTCATAAAATTTAAGGCTAACATATTTACTACAGTGTTGATTGGCTAAAATAAAGTCCCTTTAAACCTTAAATGCTACTTAATGATCTTCATTCTCATTGAGACATCTTAGAGGATAAAGTAAAGTCGAGGACTAGAGTGGAGGCTGTGCTGGAGATGTGAAGGGGGATAAGGTGAGGTCGTGGGCCAAGGAGAAGTTGTGAAAGAGGGAAAAGTAAGGTCGAAGACTAGGCTGGAGGAGTTTTCTGATAGATAAATCACTAAGGGAGATAGTAAGATTCCTCATTTAAAGACTGAGCAATAAAAGCTTAAGTAAGAGAGTAGAGTGATAAGATTTGGGTTCTGGTCCAGGCAGTAAAAGAACTTTATTTTATAGCATGTTCTAGTACTGCTTTGTCTTACAATATTGATTTTGTTATAATTGTTTTTATTAATCAGCCAGTTGTAATATTATTTTTTGCTTTCTAGAGGAATTTCCTGTCTTGGGCAGTGCTTGCTCACCTGAGCCAGGCAGCGCCTTATGAGGCTAAGGCAATCTGGCTGTAAGCTGATGGTTGCTTAGAATGTTTTGGTATTACAAAAAGGGAGGTCATAACATAAGTTAGCATGGAAATTCTGATTTTTCGAAGCACTTTCATCTCTATCCGGAATATGTCAATCTATAGACATTGCATAGCTCGTGTCAATATGCTGTGTTGTAGATCAGTGTTATCTCAAAAGCAGTATAAGACATAAAAATACAATAGTTTATCTTAAAAGTCTAAAACATATAAAATGCTACATTTAAAAAAGGGTTTTTACATTTTTCCAAGGATTAAGTCAAGTTGCTCTGCTTGACTTAATGGATTATTAGCACTCATTCTGCAGATGATGGTTCATCATCTTCCTTTCATTGTAACATTGTTTTGTATGATTTTGTGAGTAGTAAATTTCCCAGGAGCTATTTAGCTTTAGCCTTTAATTTAGAAAATATTTCTGAAACATACAGATTTAGGTAGATAATGTATGTATTATATTCAGATTCTGATATCTATTTACATAATATCTAGTTATCTACATTCAAAAATGGCTCCCACTTGTATATACTACATAATTACAATGAAAGTCTAGATTCTTTGACCACCAATTATTAACTCCCTTTACAAACTGTTATCTTCTTAACCCCCCTTCCTTGTCAGGTAACTGCCCATCTGTTTCTGTATGTGAGTTTGTTTTTATTTCACTTGTTTGCTTTACTTTTTATATCCTACAAATGAGTAAAATCACACAATATTTGTCTTTCTCCTTCTGACTTACATTGCTTAGCATCATTAGCTCAGGGGCCATCCATGTTGTCATGGTAAGATTGCTACATTCCATTATGTGTGTATGACACATCTTTATTCATTTGTTCATGCCATAGGTTGTTGCCATATGATACATTTAATAGAAGATTTTTTTTAAAAAAATGGATCCCTTGTTGAAGAATTTTTGAAAGTCACAAATCAGTCTTATTCTAACACATCTGTGGACAATAGGTTCAATAATATACTTATTGTCTCGTGTTTTCAAGAACTTTTTTTTTTTTTAAAGATTTATTTATTTGTGCTTACAGAACTGGGTTACAGTCCAGAGGCTCAGGGGCGGCGAGAGGCTTCACCAGAGACATTGTGGGGAGCAGAACATGCAGATCTATGAAGTACACTGCTGAGGGGAGCAGCGGGCGGGTCAGGAAAAGTCTGGCGTACCATGTGGTCACCTCCGGGGCAGGCGGGAATCGAACTCATGCAGAAGTGGCTTTTAGTTTCTTAGTGTGGTGCTTTAACCCGCTGCGCCACCAGGGAGGGCCCAAGAACTTTTTTAAAATATAGATTTACTTCTTTATGCACATAAGAACTGGGGTGTAGGCCAGAGGGGTGTGGGGCATGAGAGGATTCACCAGAGACAGAGTGGGGAGCAGAATAGGCCGATTAACTGATGTACACTGCTTAGGGGGACAGCAGATGAGACAGGAGAGGTCTGCTGTTCCATGTGGCTGGGGATAGAACTTATGCTGCAGTGGCTGATGATAGTTTCATAGTGCTGACACTTAGCCCCTTGAGTCACCAGGGAAGCCCTCACTTGTATTTTTTTAACTGACTGTGAAGCACTCATTGTAAAACTGCCTAGGCTTTGGTGAGAGTGACTATCACAGGAAAGTAAAAGCTTCAGTATTATCATTGTTCAGATAAGCTGACAGATATGATGGCTGTGATTGATTTTTTTTTTTTAAACCGGAAAGCTATGAGGCACAGATTTTTCAGTAGAGAAGTGGCATCACATTTGTAACATGTAACCAAAAAGATGGGTGGAGCCAGGAGAAAACTTGGCGCTTTGTTTTTTAAAGAAAGCAAAAAAAAATCACTCATAATGTGATCTTACCGAACTCATAGTCCGCATTAAAGAGAGTAAGATGCTACTTTCACATAACATCTTGCTATGATGTTTATTAAATATCATCAAAAAAATTATGGTCTACCTAAGGACTAAACTTGGAAATAATAATCAGAAGAATTGGCAGGCAATTCAACCACCCACATTTTCCAAGAAAATTACTCATGATAGCAATTTAGCATTGAGGTATTAAACAACATGTGTTAATAATGTGTGGGTTTAAACTTAACAAGGAAACATAGTTCTTTTATTTTTGTCTATAGTCCATAAAACATCCCATAAACTAAAAGAACAAAAAGGCCACATGACTTTTGGTGATCATAACCTACATGCCTGAGCTTCCTGCCTATGTCATAAAAAAATCAGTATTTCATCACAAGATGAATTTGCAAGATGCCAAACAACCAAATATTAGAAAATATTTAGATTTTGGAGGTGAGTGTTTGGTAACATTTAGTTTAAAGTCACTGTATTATTATAAGCTTGGAATATCTTTAGCAAAAGTTCAATTATTTGTCTTGTCTTCTACCTTGTTTATTACTTTTTAGCAGCCAATGTTCTGTTCTAAAACAAAAAACAAAAAAACAAAAACAAACACCTCAACTAAAGGACATTTAACTTTTGATCTACATTTAGTCCTGGCAAACCAAAACTGTTTTCTTTAGGTTCACATCAACTTTTGTTAATAGTTTGCCTGCAATTATATCCCAGAATCTGCCTTGGATTGATTTTTTTCCTCTTTTGACTTATCTTTAATGTTGAATTGTACATTTTGCCAATTGTTTATTGAAAAGGAAAGGTCTCAAGAATAGCCTGATTATCTTTACTCTTCCTTCAATCATTACCAATATCATTAAAAGAAAATGGAACTGCTACATTAAATTGTTTTTAAAATGTTATCTAACTAATGAATAAAACTGAAACATGTGAATTTATAATGGTGGAAAATTTCTGATTTACATAGTCCATCTAGAAATACCTAGACCTGCTGAGCCTAGGGAAACAATTAGATAGATAAAGACATCTAGAATTACATTGTTAAAGTAAGCTAGAAGAGGTTCCAGTTGTCTTCTTTCTACACCCAAGTTTGAATAAATACACAGTGGCTTTCTAAGATCATGGAAGTTGTTGTTCTTTTGTGTGGAGCCAATAATAGAGAGTCAAACATTGTACCTCCTTGTACCTTCCTGCTATTTCAGTAGAATGAGTTCTGCCGATTTTGAAACCTTGCTCCTTTATTGAGGTTTAATTTGTCAATGCCAATTTTAAATACAAAGAGTGGTATTCATTTTCTAAGATGTCAAAATTTTACATTGTCAGTTGCATCACAGATGTTTCCCCAGGCCACCCACATAGAATATGTAGGTCCTTTAAGATTACACAACAACCTTGGTCTTCTAAGCTCAACATTTCCTTTTTTCTAGCAAGTTCTAGCCTGCCACTGCCCAGCTCTTACTTCTCACTTCTGAAATTACTGTCTAGGTCAATAACTGGAGGAAAATGGTTGGAAACCAGAGTGATCCACATTGGGAGAGTGGCGTCTTTTCCAGATCTGTTTCAACATGAACCTTAGGCTCTGACCTTCCTTGGCATCTAAACTAAGACACCCCTTGTGTTTAGCTTAAAGTGACATCCTATTCAGTTGAACATGAACTTTCTATTTGGTAAACTATGTGGTTTTTTAGTGGCATTCTTCAAGTATATTTAGATGTTCCTCGAAATGTCTGCCATGAAGGTGTGTTACACTTGATTATCCTTCATGTCCAAGAGTATCTTGTTAATTGTTAATGCTCAAAAGTACTATTTGTCTAAGGGTTATAACTATGTGGAAATCTATTGCTCTGTGTTCTTTTTGATTCTGCAAGATTTAGTAAAAAGGAATCTAGTAGGAATCACCTCAATGTAGTTTATTAAAATGGGCTTTATAGTAGATCATATGAAAATATATTTGAGTTGTATTATAATCTGTAGGCTATACAACAGGCAGCTACATTTAATTGAAATGTTCCTCTTTTTAAAACTATTAGCAAGTTTGAATTTTACCTTTTCTCTACTGAGTGTGGAAGACTATCTATTGGGCTGGGACATGAGAGATATAATCCAAATATATAGAATTTGAATCAGATTCATTTAGTTAGTTACTTATTCACTGAGACTGAGTATACTTTGTGATGCTGAAGGTTCTCTTAAATGAAGTTGTGCCAAGTTAAGAAAATAAAACTTATAAAATATTCATTTACTCCTCACCTCCACAGACTCCCCACTTTCTTAGCCCTGGTGAGCAGGATAAGTGTGATTCTCTCAGTCTGTCCCATCCAGACTTCCTGTTGGATTGAATTAATGGAAAGCTAGATCTATAGATAGGAGAAGAGGATGTTGAGGTATTAAGGTCCTTACCATGTCTCCTCTGTCTCAGGTCCACCGGCATACCCTCACTGTGACACTAGCTTTTGTAGAGTCTCGCTGTGCTGTGTCCCAGTGATAGAAACAGATTCATTTTTCTAGACCCTGGTTGTTGCAATATCCTTCATTGCTTTCCTCTTTTTTTTTAAATTTATGTATACAAGAACTGGGATGCAGGCCAGAGTTTCAGAGGGTGAGAGTATTTACCAGAGACAGAGTAGGAAGCAGAACAGGTGGATCAATTGAGATTCACTGCTGAGGGAGTCAGTGGGTGAGACAGGAGAGGTCTGCTGTGCCCTGTGGGTCAACCCTCTCCCTGGCTTGGGAATGAACTCATGCCAGTGGCTGTTTATAGCTAATAGTGCTGAGACTTAACCCCTGTGCCACCAGAGAGTCTCCCTTCATTGCTTTCTTATCCATACCCATCCCTCTGTAAATGATCCCCTCATCAAAAACACTACATTTCTAAGTGGACTGTGATAGACCAACTTAATACAGCTAAATAATGCTGGAGTGTTTAATACAGATCTTCGGCAAACTAGCTGCCTGCTATGTGCAGGCACAACTATAGGAGACTAAGAATAGCTCTGTTCATAGCATATTTTCTTTTCCCTGTGAAACTGTTGCTATTTTCAAACTCCATTTGGGGGACTCAGTAAGGATTTTATCTTTAGGAACTTTTTTTTTCCTCTTGCAAGCTGATCTCAAGAGGAAGTTGGTTTTAGTCAGCATTCAGCCTTGTTACTTGACCATACAGTATTTTAGAATCTGAATTTTAGAAGTGTACTTCATTTAGTCTGGTATCTACTTTTTCACCTTCTTTCTCTAGTTTTATATGGAAAGACCTTATCAATTGTTGGTAGAATTATAGGCAGTTGAGTTGATGTAGAAATACTTGAGAAGCCCAAAGAACAACTTGAAATCAAAATAAGTCTTTTTGTAAGTCTGGCCTTCGAAGTGAACTCCTATTTCTCTGAGTAGGAGTAGTAAAAGGTATGAAGTGAACCATCAAAGTATTTTTCTCTCCTGTGAGCTCTAGAAGTAGAGAGATTACAGTGAGCATTGACCTATATGTAGACTCTAAAGACCTATTTCTTGGAGCTATTTGGTACCCTAGCTTTGCCACAGAGATCAAACCTACTCTGGTCCTGTCCCCTGAAGGTGTTTTATCATGAACTCGCCTTTTCCTTTCTGAAATTTCTCTTTTAATTTAAGCATTTTCTGGTATACCTTGTATCTCCTCAGATACCTAGAATAACACCATGGTATTTAGTCCTGCTTCATGATACCTCAGGCTTCCCATTTTCTTTCTCTCTCTCTAGTTACATTTCTGACCAAGGACTGCTTCAGAATGAAACTTAATCAATTGGATTAGACTAAAAATGTCTATACACTTGAAACCTATATAGAGTTCTAAGCTAAAGTTATTTTAACTTAAAAAAAGAATACAAGCATGTTTAAAGATTGATAAAAAATGTAGCATTCTGGATGGTAATATGGCGGGTACCTGTAGCACCAGGCCCCAGCTGTCATAGTCTTCCTTCCTCCCTTCAGCCTATGTGGATGCACCTCAGTGCCAGCTGACGCTTCTCTGGGGAGTTGAAACGTGGAGGGAAGCAGAACGGAGTGCTTTTTAGCTCTCCAAATCCCTATATATCATTCTTTTGTCTTCTAATCAAATGGGATACACGTAGTGGATTACCATCCTGTGTACAACTACCATCGATCGTGTATACATATAGACATTGTAAATACAATCTTACATCTCTCCATTTTCTCCTTTTCAGTTTGATGTATTTCTCCTTAACCTTTCATTTTACCCTTCATAGCCCGTTTATTCTTGCCCTCTAGTCATTTTCTTTGTTCATCTGTGTTTTCTCTCCTCATCTGTGTTTTGGAGTTAGACTAGCCAAAAAATGAATTCTGAGGTTTATATAAAAATACGTTGCAGACAGAGTGGAAGTGTGCCGTATGGTCTCCGTGCTCTACACTCTGTTATTACATCTCAGATTGACAATATAATTGTAGAGATGTTTTGTTTCTTTACTGAACTCTCTGAACCCCCGGATATTTCCCTGCTTTAATGATGTATAATCAACTATTATACATCTTGGCTTTATGCTTTTGTTTAAGAAATTGACAAACTGGCTGTGGTGGTAAAAGTTTGGCACTTTGCTGGGCACATTCAGTGATGTTGGGTGAATTGCATGTGCTATATAAAGCAAGCCCCAAACCTTTCCCCCTCCCGAAATATAAAATATCAGAGTCTGATCACTGAATATCAGAAAATTTAAGATGGGAATGCATGATTGTAATAAAAACTGCCACATAACAATTTTAGATTGGCTGAAGGTTATGATTTCATATAATCACCCATGACTGTTACTGTTTACATTTGTTTTCCAGAAGACAAAAGCCTAAATAATTCCAAATATATATGTATCCATCTTTCAGATGAAAAGATTCTTTTCTTTTTAATTAAAAAAGATTTATTTATGCATACAACAGAAACAGAGTGGGGAGCAGAACAGGCAGACTGACTGAAATACACTGTTGAGGGGAGCAGCGGGTAGGCCAGGAGAGGTCTGCTGTGTCATGTGGGACAGCTCCCTGACCTGGGATCGAACTTGTGCTTCAGTGGCTGTGGATCACTTCATAGTGATGCATTTTAGCTCCTCTAGTCACCAAGGAGGGCCCTAAAAAGATTTTTTATGTTCTCATAGTAGCCCCAATTTTTAAAAAAATTTTTTAAAGATTTATTTATTCATGCAGATTCAAGCCAGAGGTGGGTGGTGAGAGGCTTCACCAGAGACAGAGTCAGGAGCAGAACAGGCAGATGGAGGAAGTACACTGCTGAGGGGAGCAGCGGGCGGATCAGGAGAGGTCTGCCGGGTCAGGAGAGGTCTGCCGGGCCAGGAGAGGTCTGCCGGGCCATGTCGTCACCTCCAGGGCAGGCGGGGATCGAACTCATGCTGAAGTGGCTTAAGCTTCTCAGTGCTGTGCTTTAAATCGCTGAGCCACAAGGGAGGGCCAGTAGCCCAAATTTTTAGTTAATTTTTTTTTTTAATATCAGTAATTACTTTTCCCATCAATGGCTCCTTGTTCTTTTGTTGCTCAGCTGGAGTGATAGGTCATGAGTTGCAGTGCTTCTCACGACTAATTGTGTTGATGTGGACGTTGCTAGCATACACAGATGGAGGTAGGTAGTCATCCATCTCTTGGGGTGAAAAAATAGATATGCATATTTTAATATTGTTAGTTTCACTGACAGTGAGTGAAATAGCTGAATCAAAAAATCAGAAAAAGAAATTATCTGTTTTTCACGATATGATGTGGGATTATGCTCTTTTCTAGTTAATATGTTAGCAAGTTCATCAATATATTTAGCGTGCTGACTATCTTAATAAATTCCAGTAGTGGTAAAATAAAATACTAGTATATAGTAAACAGGGGAAATGTAATAGTTTGTGGTAGCTTGTAATGTCTAAATATCTGGTAGTAGACAATATTTGTATACTACACTGAAAGTTAAGCACGCACTTTGCACACTCGTGTGTGTGTATCTACAATCACTTACACCTTACAACAGCCTTATTTTTAGGTACTGTTACTAAATTTTATTTTACAGATGAGGAAACTAAGGTGAGGAATAAGTTAAATGACTTGGCCAAGGTCACACAGTGAGTTGAGAAAGGAGACATTTCATTTATAGCCTTCACAGTTACTTCAACTTTTTCCTCAAAAGTCCCTCTGATTTTATCATGTAAGTTGACTTCAGGATATTTGTGTGCTCATCCTTAATTTCTTGACAGAATTGTAATAATGGATTTCTACATTTCTGTGATTCAGAGGGATGTTTAGTTTATTTAGACAGTATTTTTCCTGGTATAAAATCATTATTGATTATGTCTGGTATTTTACCCTTATCAACAATGACTTTTTTTTTTGGGTCTTCTTACAAAGCAGTTTATTTGAGGTGGATATCAACTATCTACATTTTAAAAGTAAATTATCATACAATGGATAACAATTTGGCTTGTGTTTGGAATTATTCAAACTCAGTTTTGTCAGTGCAGGTCTGTACTCATGATAAGGAGAGTGGAGGATAAATTTGTTTTCTGGTGTTCTATGTTCACCATTCTCATTGATTCCCCAAAACTTGAAATTCAGGTTTTTTTTTTTTTTGTGGAAGATTTTTCTGATAATGCAAAAATTATTAGTATCCATATTTTTAACTATGTTTAAACTATGATAGATTATAAACTATGTAATTAATGTAATCTACATAGATAGTTTATATATCATATAGCATATAACATATTGTAAGACACAAAATGTTTAATAAAGTTTCAATCATTAGTAAACTTAGAGTTGGATTACCCTGACATGTAAATATTTTTTTAAAAATATTTATTTATTTGTGCATACAGAGCTGGGGTACAGGCCAGAGGCTCAGGGGCAGCGAGAGGCTTCACCAGAGACAGAGTGGGGAGCAGAACAGGCAGATCGACGAAGTACACTGCTGAGGAAAGCAGCGGGCGGGTCAGGAGAGGTCTGCCGCGCCATGTGGTCACCTCCAGGGCAGGCGGCAATCGAACTCATGCAGAAGTAGCTTTAGATTCTCAGTGCTGTGCTTTAACCCGTTGCGCCACCAGGGAGGGCCCTGACATGTAAATATTTTAAAGACAATTTCTAGTAATGTTTTGGAAATATTCTTCAAAATCCTGGACCTGAAACATGGATATCTTGATTGTGGTGTTGACTCAGAATAACTGCATTCTCATTCATACCTTTTTATCCTTCACTTGGGTGTAAACCTGACAGTCTATATCACCCTTGTGAGTAGTATGACTAAAGTACTACTATTACTGCTGCTCTTTAACAGCCATTACTGTGAGTAGTTAATTAGGTTTCCTAGGTGCCAGGGATACTTTTAAGAACTATATCTGTACTGCTCACTTAAGTCTCATAATGATCTTATTAGTTCAGTTCACCCCAGTTTTATTGACAGCTTTTTACCCTTGCATCTTTAATCTACAGCAACAATAAAAAGGAGCAACTATCACTCAAGGCCTGGTCGTCTTGTTACCCTCAGGCCTCTGATTACTGCTAAACTGGATTCTTTCATGTGGGAAGGCATATCTGAGAATCTAAATGGTGAATCTACCCACTTTGACTGATGCAGTTGAAAGGATTTATGAAACCTTCCAATATAGCCTAGGAATTATAATCTTAGGCCATGGGAATTATATAATGTCCAGATTATTTAAAGATTCTACGAATGGAAATTAATTTTTGGATTAGAAAAATGGTAACATTGTAGGAATTTTAGGTGAAGAGAATTGTCAGTACACCTGTACCCTCCCCCTCCCACATATCCAAGAAAGAAATGGACCACTTTAATGAAAACCCTGCCCCTAGCAATATAGAAACAGCCTGATCTCCATATTTATTTAGTGCTTTGTTGTGTAAGAAGTGTTTTTATATACTGTTATTGCATTATTGTTTATAAAGTGATTGCAAACTCTTTTGAGGTGGCTGTTTCTTGAAGCAATGAGTTTTAAAGAGAATGATTCTTGAAGAGCATGAGTAGCTAGCTAGTTTATGGTAGCTTCTCAGATTAGCTTTTATGTGGGTATTGGCTCATTTTTTTCTACCATATTTTGTGAAATATTCTTATATTACCCACCACCTTGTCTGCAGTGATACCTGTTGGTTTAAATATCTTAGCTAGGGTGCCATGAGCCAGCCACAAGCTCGTGACTGTGTATATGTATAAGAGCACATTATGTTATTATGCACTTTTGGAAGCAAGACTAATACAATCCAACAAACCAATGAGGTCTACAAGATTCAGTTTAGATTGTTTGAGTGACAAGGTATATGTCTTAGAATGAGTGCTGAATTCATGGTCAGAATATTAAAGTTTTGACTCCAACTCTCCTATTTGTGAGTATTGAGAACTGAGCATTAACTTATTCTCTTCGAGCATCAAATTTTCACCCTTTAAAAAGAACACAAATATTCACTCTGAATCCTTCATAGAGTTGTTGAGAAGACAAACTCAGTCTAACATATGGAAGTTCTTTGAAAACTACATGCTGCCTGAGAGGCATCCTGGGGCATCCTAGACATGCATAGGCCTGAGTTTCATTGCTTCCTTGTCTTTTCTTCTTGAGCTCCAGTGATCCAAAATAAGGCACAAACCCTGCGCCACACATAACCTGTCCATTCCAGCCATTCAGGTGAACTGCAACTATAAAAGAAGTCATCTTCATGGAGGTGTGACTGACAAGTTGTCTTTTTGCTATATTAAAAAGGGTCACGTTGTATAACCACTATTGCTTATTAGTGTGCCTTAATCATTAAGATAATAATACAAACAAGTAGGTAAAATCTATCTTTGTTAGAAGTCCCACTGCTATAATGCTAGGAATTCCACTTAATAAAGTAGAATCATTATAAAGGGCTTGGCTTGACTCCCAGAACAGGAGGCTCCCCAGTGAGAAACCACCTGTTAGCACAGTCTTCATTTCACTGTTTGGAATCACGTAAAAATGTAAATTATCCAGAGTAAGCAACACAGAAGATCCAGAGGGAAATTACCTCCCCCAGACAACCCAGGACTGTATATGTGCGATGATAAGATACATTTCAACTATACCCTCTGTTGCTTGAACATTTTAAGAAAGAGGAAGAAAATTATTGGAAGCAAAGGATTGTAGAAACATGTAGAGTAATGCCAGCCAAAATATGGTCCAGGCAAAATCATTCAGTAACTAAAAGTCATTCACACTGAGATGTCAGGAGGGCTAGAGATTGGCTAAGGGGATGGGTGGCTTAATTTGAATAATAAAGCAAGTGGGCATTCTGGAAAACTGGAAGATATTTCAATTCACAAATTTCCCCCAAAGTCATTCTCATATAGCTCCAATAACATTAGTGCATATGGATAGAAATCTATAGTCCCAAACCTGGAAACTTTAGGGCCTATATCTCACAGGCTAAATCTTGAATAGCAGAATTACTACTGAGGTGTATGATGCACACAAAAACGATCTGAGGAGCACACAAGTATACTGGCTAAGAGCATAGGTACTAGAGTAGCTTTGGGTTAAGTTATTGACCCTCTTTATATCTTTGTTTCCTGTAATGTCAAACATGGATCATCATGCATAATAAAGGCTGGGAATACTACATGATTTAATATATATCTATGTAAATAATATATTTAATATATCTGTAGAAACCTTAGTGATTGAAGTTAATATTGTGTGACAGTTGTTGCTGTTGTTGTTAAATGATGAGCAAATTTAAATCTGTTGCTATTTGTGAAATTCATTTTACCTTCTTAAGATATATTTTTTCCAGGTTCCTCTGCCCTTTCATGTCCAGTCTGTGGTAAATAAAAGCTTGAGTTATGATGTCAGATGGCTTGTTTTTAAATTACGGCTCCACCTTTGTTAGCTGTCATCTTCAGCAAATCGCTTAACCTCTTATCCCTTTGTTTCCTCTCTGTGAAATGGGAATGATAAAAATCAGAGTTCTTCTGAGATTAGGTAATGAGTAATGGATGTAAGACAAGGAAATTTCTGGGCCCGTACCTGACACATATTAGTGCTCATCTGATGCTAGATCCCATTATCATTATTTTTTTCTGCAACGTTCTTCCTGTCTATAACTCAGACCACTAAATATTACTGTGGCATCTACCCCTCTTTAATATTCAAGACCAAACTTGGTCTAAAGTGAAAATCCTAGGAATGTTTTTCATTCCTCTTCATGTCTCAGTGTCACAGCACCCTGTGCTCCAGCAGATCCTCACCTTGTCAGCCTCACCTCTGTGCCTCTCCATTCTGGTAGTTTGTCCTTTTCTCTGTGCCAGCCCTCTGCTGACACTCCCCAGATTCTCTTGTATTTGGAGTCCTTTATTTCTGCCTTGGAGGGTAGCCACAGAGCTTAGGATGTATTGGCAAGTATATGATGTTCACTGGTGTCCAGGCTTCCTTGCCTCTTTGAGTGGTAGCAATTTGGATCTTCAGTCTCTTAACTCATCCTTATGTGTATAGATTTGTATTGGTGGTTCCATTGGACCCATTATGTTTGACTATTGGATGGAGGCTCTATTGTTAGTAGCTGAAACTGGGAGGATTGGAAGATAGTCTGTGCAGGTATTAGCTCCACCCTGTCTGCCTTGCCCAGTAAACACAACCTTCATGAGCAAACAAGCCCCATTGCTATATTAATTGATACTCTGTGATTCCAACCTCCCTTATAAAGACAAACACTTGGAGAAATAAATAGCCTAAATTTTCTCAACTCAGCATCTAATTATCCTTTTTTAGGAAGTATAGTGCATATCACTATTTGTAAAGTGACCTGTTTTCTCTTGTGTACAAATTTGATATTTCACTGTGTGTGTGGGGGGTGAGGTGGGAGGGGAGTTGGTGTGTGTATACACATGCATGTTTGTAGTTTCCTCAATAAATGCTGGAATTTATGAAATCACCTTCATAAAATGAGAGATACATAATAGATGGAAAAAATGGGCCATCATCAAATGTGGAGATTACTAATGTGTGACTAACTTGGTTCTCAGTGACAGTTTATGTCAGGCAGGACCTATCCAGGGGAAACAGTATGGGTGGTTTGACAAAGAACAAACTGGTTCTCTTGGGTGTGGATACTGGTTTCATAATGGAGATGTTGGTTTGCCCTAGAAAATCATTGTAATGCAATAAATAGAGTGACTCAGATGCATTAGGTCTCAAGGAAAGAAAAACTGTCTTAGTAGTTGGGATCTGGGAAGAAACGACCTCCCCTTCCCTACCTGGTCTCTTTTTTCATCTTTTAGTTAATTTTTAACGAGTTTCTTTTCATCTGGGTGTGGTAAGTGGGATTGTTCAAGTGGGTGATTATAAAATGAAAACTTTAAAGATCTAAACAGATTGTACAGGAAAGTGAAAACAACAGAAAACTGTAACACTCCAGAAAACCTAATCATTGAATTAATTTAAGTCCTCTAGTAAAATCATATATAATCATCAATGTAAAAATAAAACATCTGTTCTAAAATCTTTTCAAAATTCAGCTCATGTGACTATTTATGTTTTAATGAATTATAATTCAAAATTTAGTTCTTTAATGTATCATTGCAAGTGCTTTTTAGCCAGATATGGCCAGTAACTGCCCTATAAGACACACATGTGGTTCTTTGGACAGCACTGATTAAGACCATTTCATATTGGACCATTACAGAAAGTTCGATTGTGCATCACTGCTTTGAATAAATCCCTTGCTTAAAATTCTTCGTTTAATATATTCTTAGCTTAGTGTTTTCATTGTTTGATTCTTTGGTTCCTGATCCTCTAGCCTTCCATCCTCTTTTTTCCACTTTCCAACTGTTTTGAATATCCTTGTGCAATTGTGAACCTTATTTATCTCCTACATCTCAGTTCTCTCACACATAGAAATATCCCAGCATAGCACTTTTTCTAAGGTAGCTTTTCATCCTTGGAATTTGATCACCTGGCAGAGCAGCTACCTGTCCTATTCTCCCTAGATCAGGTGCCCTTAGAGTCTCAGGACCCAGTAGCACCTTGGACTTCCGTATAATTTATGTCATCACACGTGTCAAAACTGTACTATAATTTCTTTCCTATCTTGAGTTGCCTTATGAAAATCCTGACTTTGTATTTGAATTTTACTTCTGTAAACATTTGAGTCTTATTTTCTTTTTGGGAAAGAAAATTTTTAAAGAAAATTAGCGTTTGAATATAGAAAAGAGAAGTTTGAATACTAGCGTTTGAATATAGAAAAGAGAAGTAAAGTTAATACAAGTGAGACCTTACTGAGAAAGATCAGAAAAATACAGGCAGCAAAACCAGGCTTTAGAACTGTAGTCCAGTAGCATCCTTGAGGAGAATGTTGTGGATGAAGGGCAGGGCTTTGTAATGGACTTAGCATGGAGTAAGACTTAGCCATGGAATTTAAATATTGGGCGAAAGGTTTGAACAGCTCTTAGTTATTCCAGCTTGGTTTTGTGCAGGTAAACTCAAGCCTTTGAAGCATACATTGCATGATATTTTTTATTTCTATGAGTTCATAGTACTAGGAACTGGGATCCAAAAGACTGAAAAAATGAACTCCATTATTTTTTTCTGTCATAAAATCAGAAAAGAATCCACAAATTAGAGAATTAGAAGATCATACCTTGCTTATTATTTTGATTGTTTTCTTTCACAAATGTTTTCCCAAATTTTACTGATTACTAATTACTGTTAATTTAAGATGTATAAGATAAAATGAATTTACTGTTTTGTTAAAACTAGTGCCTAATTGCTTTGATTAAGCAAACATGTTATATGTTAAGGGGGTTATTTAATATTTCTTTGATATTATTTCTAAGCCTAAGATCTTCAGTGGTTTTCAGGAGTTTAACCAATTCAGAGGAGGATGTGTGTGTACTTATCAGTTTACTCACCTATTCTGCTAGCCCTTAACACACTCAGGTATGTGTATGCATGCTCACACATGTGTACTCATGAGCAAACTGAAGAAAGGGTTATCATTTGTCTTTGTGGTCTCAGTCTATCTTATAATGGTTATTTGAGCAATGAAAAGAGGCAAAGAAGGAGACACAGAAGAAAGGATGGAGAAAGTTGTTTTTGTATTGATTGAGTTGTCCTACAATCATTCTATAGCTACACGGGCTCTCATCAGACATATTTTTCACTTAATAATATGAACTTTCAAAATGGTTCTGATTAATCTTACTACATCTATGTTTATTTCATAGAAAATATAATCAACTTCCTACCATTTCTTCAGTTTTATTGTCTCTGAGAAGTGTCCTTTTAACAAAGTGTTCCTTTATTGCTCTTTGGTCCCCTTCCAAGTAGTGTGACTCTCCAGTCACTAAGAAGATTGATGGACATTTGGTCTATGCCAAAACATCCATTAGACCATAAGGTCCTTGAAATTTGATTTTGTGAAAAGTGTTCATACTTAGAAACATCCCTGGTCCAATAGGCCATAACTTTTTGTATAATTGGTTAAAGGATTGATATATTACAATGTTATCCTGTTTTATTGGTCAAATAGCTGTGTTACAACTGTATTGCCAATGATAACTCTTCTTGCTTGGGTAGTTTAGGATATTGGCTGGAATTTCAATCTTGCAGAAAAGCAAGATTTGTATTATGCACATAGCAAGGACCTTTTTGTCATGAACCAAGTATCTGAATAGTTATTTTTGATAAAACCAAATTCTCAATAACTTTTGAAGTAATCCAATATCCATATGGAAGACCCTAGAATGTTTTTATTCTTGTTCTGATTTCTTTCTGAGAGAGTTGTTAACCAATTCTTTCCTTTCGGAATCTAAAAAATTGAAGGCACATCATGCTAGTTTAATTAGTAATTATAATTATACATTGATGAGCTACAATTTTTTAACATAATGAAGTGAAAAATCCTAAAAACTTTGAAATATCAATGCATGAAAATACCATTTTCATGTATGAGAAACTGAAATACAGAAAGGCAGATTCATTCATACAGGATCAGAGGGTAGAACCGGTGTTATGAGGGGCCTCCCTGATGGTGCAAGGGGCTAGAGCATAGCACTATGAAGTTATCTGCAGCCACTGCAGCATGAGTTTGATCCCTGGCCAGGGAGGTGACCCACGTGGTGCAGCAGACCTCTTCTCTCTTGCCCACTGTTCCCCTCAGTGGTGTATTTCAGTTGATTTGCTTATTCTGCTCCCCGCTGTCTTTGGTGAACTCTGTTTCTGACTCACACCCCATCCGTACCTCTGGACTATATGCATAAATAAATAATCTTAACAAAAAAAAATTTAAGAAAAAAACCCACAGGTAACTGGAATGTGGTGATGGCACACAGGTGAATTGTTGGTGGGAAGTCCATGGGGATTACAATTGAGATGAAAAAGGGCACAAAATAAAGAATGATGTAAAAAATAAAAGATATAATTAAAAATAAATAAATATATTATTAAATCAGAAAAATATTTACT
>NW_004567103.1:19501616-19548695 GCF_000260355.1 Condylura cristata | reverse complement strand
TGTCTTTTGGGTAGATACCTAGGAGTGGGATTGCTGGTTCATATAGAAGCTCCATTTTTAGCAGTTTGCCAAACCTCCACACAGTTTTTCATATTTAAACACTTTTTTTTTAAGTGTTACAAAAAAATAATTGGAAGAATCATGACAGTGACAAGTCCTTTTTCTTCTTTAGTTTTGTAGCCTTCTTTATTGAAGGTTTGAATGTTTGCAAAAAACTATTATTTGTCTGAATCTAATTAGAGATTGTAGAGTCTATTAAACAATTGAAATTGCTGATGTAGGCACTGATTGCTTGCTTTTTAATGCTTCCTCAGCCCTGAGCTTTAGGGTGGTTTATAAGGTTTCTGTTAAACAGATATCAGCATCATTCTAGGTCATTCGGTTGTCAATATGACGAATTTGACAGTCATTCAAATTGTAGAGTGTGAGAATGTCTTGTAGATGACTTGGGCGCATGAGCACTGTATATGTTTTTCATCAAACTATCTACAAAAACAAGTCTGGAATTTGAAGCTGCACTCTGTGCTGTTCCAGATTTCATGAATGACTGAGATGGTTCACTAAACAGACCACCACTTCAGTACCAGCTCATTCCTTTTTGATATGGCTTTGATTTTAATATTTTTGCTAAGGAGGAATTGGCATGAGTACTTTCCTATTGAATAACACAGGTTCATTTGATATTCATATCTGTTTTTCCTACTTTTGAATTAATGTAAACATTCCTGCATTTGATTACTTACAATATTTTCAGTGAAATAATTTAGGCTTTTTCACATTATGCTGCTTAAAGAAGAAAAATGATTGCAGACAGACTTTTTTTATTAGATAATATTTATATTTTGGTGTGGGCAGAGTTTGAGGAAGCTTGAAGACAGAGACATTTCTCTTTTCTGAAAGAATGGACTGGAAAATAAAGATCTGTTTCTACAGGTGTTAGATTGTATGCTATCTGTTGATTTCAGTAGAGATTGATATCTTCAATTCCATATTCAGTTAGCTAGCCTACATTAATTTAATTACCCTGTGCTTATCACTAATATCTGAATAATAAAAATGCCTGCATGGGGAAAAAGGTTATATTAAAGGCCACAATGACATGAATTTTAAAACTATCTATTAATACCATAATGCAGGGTAATTATAGACAATAGTAATCTTAAGAATATATAGACATAAATTAAATTTGCCCCATTGTTTCCTTAGGTATAACATTTTCTTTAAAATATTGTTGTCTTTTAGTTTTAGTACACATTATGTGAGTATTTTGCACATATGTATCATTATAATTGTATAGGATATTGTATACTGCTCACCCTTTTTAGGCTGTGTCTTAAAATTTCTGTTTCAAAACTGTGCACATCTTATCATAAGAATGAAATGGATCCATTCTCCTGCTGCTGAACTCTGTAGTAGTTCCAAGGGTCAAAAATTAATAAACTAATAGAACTGCAAGGAGGCGTAGAGAAATCCACCCCATTTCCTTTGATAATTAGACTTATAATTGGGACTTAATCTAGGGATTGACTTAAGGTTTTTTTAATTTTCTTTAGAAAAAAATTGTGAATTATGTAATTTTGGAAATACTTTATTTTTTTAAAAAATGTGAAAGAAAAATAAACTAAATCAGTCAAAGCACATTCAAAATAGAACTTAAAATGTGGATGAGTAATCTATCATTGGGGTGACTAATATATCCTCCTCTATAAATATTTTCCTCACATTTTAAAAGGCAAAATAGATTCATATAATGTAACTTTTGTAGTCTTTATCACTGTAAGAGGAATACACAAGAATATGGTGTTGCATAAAAATCAGAAAGGAAATTTCCATTTTTCAACCAGAACTTTTATTGCTTGACTATGAAGTGAGCACATGTTGAAAAGTAAGTTTGGTTTTTAAAATTCTTTCCATTCTGTTAATCTAAGCTACTGCAAGGAACGATAACATGTTTTTCACTCCAGGATGCAGCTTCTTGGCATTTAACTTATATTTCATTTCCGTATATAGTGTTTACAGTGTTATAATTTATGGCTTCCATGTCAGTCTAAGTAATAGTTCAGCTGGTAAATGCCCTCAAGGTCTCAGGCATGTCAGTTTTGAGAGTTTTGTCTTTGCCCATTTTACGTAATGTTCAGAGGCAGGATTTAAAAAGAAATAGGCATGAGGTTATATGGTTATTTTCCAAGAGCAGTGTAATAGTGAAGCCAAATCTCTTCATAGGTGAAGTCCTAGTTCTTTTTCTTGTCTGGACTAACTTACATCCATTAGACTGTGAGTTAAAAGAATCAGGAATGCTGACACTTAATCTAAACTATGAATAACACTTCCTTGTCAGATTACTTAATATCATCATTGAATTGTGCAAATTCAGATATCAAATTTTGAGTGATTATTATAAAAGTCTCATAACACTTCTGAAGAAATGGTCTTTAGTCCTAAAGCTTTAATTACAGATATTTGTCGCTCTTTTACTATCATAAAATTTGAGAATAAAATCAGATTGTTTTAGATATTACTGCCTGCCTTTGCCCTCCAAGAAAATGGAATCTCTAGCATTAACTCCATAACTCTAATATGAACCACTCACTGCAAAAACTGTCTACACTCTTCACATTCCTGCTCAAAGGAGCACTAATACATCTTGAACACTTGATCTCCATGTGCATTTTTTTCTCAAGTGATATATTTGTAAGTGTGACCCTTGCAAGTTACTTAAACATTCTGTGACTTAGTTTTCTTTTTTGTAAAATGGAGGAATAATAGTAACTTTTTCATAAGGTTGTGGTATAGATCTCCTAAACAAATTTAGTTCCTGCACCGTCATCAACAGCTGTGTTTTTCAAGGGCCAGTTAGGTACTAGGCACACTTTAAAAACTGAACATGAATGCTTATCCATTTTACAGATGAAATAAAGTGGGCCTTGAAATGGAACTTAATTGAGGGAAAGTGGAGTAAGAATGCAGCCAGCATGGTCTGATTGATTCCATCATCTAAATATTACATATTTTCTTCTTCAAGAAGATCCTTAAATAAGGAATTATATTTGTTTCTAAAGCAGCTGCGTTGAAAAGAACTTGTTCAAGTTTACCAGCGACATGGTAAACCAAAAAAACAGTAGTCGTTCCAATTCCTGTCATCTTCAAAATATAAGGCTTACCTGGTTTCTCAATGAATGAATGGGACTGATGAACTGAATGTGATGTGGGTGGAAGCCATGATTAGGGCTCTGTTTCTCTTGGGTTCCTTAGTAACACTTTCAGATGTCAGTTGACATTTTCCCCTAACTATACTATATGTCCCAATAACAGCTCATCACATACCAGTCCCCTCCTAATTGTCAGTTCCCCATTTCTATTGAGAAGGTTTAGCATCCATGTAATCACCTGGATTCTAATTGATAAAGCAGAACCTTTCTCCCACCCCTATTTTTATTTGCTCAGGTTTTTCTTTTTCTTTTTTTCTATCTCTATTTCCACTCCACTTGTTCTGTCAGTCTCTTAGAAATAATTGGAACCTCTTTCCTGGAATATCTCCTATCACTTTCAATTTGTTATACACACTGTTGCCAGCGGCATTTTCAAAAAACTATTTCCAATTCTCTCACTCTCCTCAGCAGTCACTTCCAATATCTGTCCAATCTTAAAAGTTAATCCTGGCCCTCCCTGGTGGCGCAGCAGGTTAAAGCACAGCACTGAGAATCTAAAGCCACTTCTGCATGAGTTCAATTCCCACCTGTCCCGGAGGTGACCACATGGCGTGGCAGACCTCTCCTGGCCCACCCGCTGCTCCCCTCAGCAGTGTACTTCATCGATCTGCCTGTTCTGCTCCCCACTCTGTCTCTGGTGAAGCCTCTCACCGCCCCTGAGCCTCTGGCCTGTACCCGGGCTCTGTATGCACAAATAAATAAATCTTAAAAAAAAAAAAAGTTAATCCTGGGCCCTCCCTGGTGATGCATAGTTAAAGCACAGCACTGTGAAGCTATCATAGCCACTGTGGCACGAGTTTAATCTTTGGCTAGGGGGGTGACCCACATGTCATGGCAGGGCCTCTCCTGTCTTCCCCACTGCTCCCCCTCAGCAGTGTATTTAGTCATTCTGCCTGTTCTGCTCCCCACTCTGTCTCTGGTGAATCCTCTCAACCCCTGCACCTCTGGATGCTTGTACTCAAGTTCTACATGCATAAATAAATACATCTTTAATAAAAAGTTAATCCTAAATTCTTCTGATTTACCAGTGAAGATTGTTTACCATTTTTGCAAATATACTTTTTAACCATTATGTGCCAGTACTTACATGGGTTCTGATCACCAACCAACTTGAAATAACCCATCATTTTTTGTGTGATTATTCTCCTTTATATTTCTCCTTATCATGCCTTTATCATGCTACTCAAATGTTCTGTATTGCTTGTTTTGTCCCTTTCCTATTAGTCAAAATCTGTTACTAATTTCACTTGATTTTTCTGTTTCCTCTTGGAGTAAGTGTCATTCATTTGCTCATGTTTAGGTAGGAGAAGCAGGATAATGAAGAGGAAAAGAGCATGGACTCTAGAAAAGATTTCTAAAACTTATTTTTTTGTTCTGCGGCTTATGCATGAAATTTTATGCAATATCTTAACATTCCTCTGCCTCATTTTCCATGTTTGTAAAATGGGTAATTCTGTTTACATCAAAAGTGTTTTAAAGTTTATAGTAAATACAAAGCACGTATGATAGCACCTCGTTCATAGCAAGATCCATATGAGTTTGTATAATAAAATAACTAAGAATTGATTGTAGCAATGTTTATCCTTCCTTAACGATTACTTTCTATGCTGTATTACCTAAGACTACCCCTCTCCAACCCTGACTTGAGAATAAGTTTTGCTTATTTTATTGTATTTTTACAATGGAGTTAGGTACTTGGTCCTTAATAAGTCAGCTTTTGTCTCAACAGTTGCTTAGTTCATTCTCAATAGAACTGTTCTGAGATTTGTGCCAGTCTTATCTGGTTACTAATTATGTTGTATAGGTCTGAATAAGCTTTGAAGTTTTTAAAAGAAACTATTTTAAAGAAAAGGAAAATTGGGCTCTCCCTGGTGGCACAATGCGTTAAAGCCCAGCACTATGAAGCTAGACGCAGCAGCTTAAGCATGAGTTTGATCCACGGCCAGGGGAGTTCTATTCCCTGTGAGGGTGGTGACCCACGTGGCATGGCAGACTCTGCCTCACCAGCTGCTCTCTTCAGCAGTGTCAGTCGGCCTGCTCTGCTCCCCATTTTGCCCCTTGTGAATCCTCTCATCACCCCTGAACCTCTGGCCTGTACCCCAGTTCTGTATGCATAAAAAAAAAAAACTTAAAAAAAACCCCAAAACCGAAAAGCCCTATGGAAGGAAGGTGTCCTGCCCCTCATTTTTTTTTTTTTTTGTTAAGCACACAAAACCTTAAATTTGGTTGATTGAGGGTCTGTTCCTTCAGCTCCCAGCCTTACAAGTTTTATGGTCCTTGTGTTTTTGCAAAGTATACCAGAAGTTAATAATATGGTACCTTTGCCAAAGGGTTTTACAGATTGCAGCTAATTAAACTGTGTGGCTATCTTTGATCTGAGTACCTATTACTTGGTAGATTTACTTGATAGGTGAGGAAACAGGAAGCAAAGGTGCAGGCAGCCATGTGATGTGGATGGGACTTGGAGCCATTGTTATTACTTCAGTGCCTGGGGCTATTAACCTGTGAGAGTGTTTCTCTGTCTCAGAACTTCCAGCTTGCAGGGCAACATCCTTGATGATACTGTCCAGACCACACTGTGAGTTCATGTGAACCACAGGCTGAGCCAGGTCATGGAATCTTATTAATAAGAATTTGAGAGATAGAATCTTGTTCAACTCTTATGTACAGGTCCCCTTACAATAAACTTATGACTTGAGCCTTTCAGTCATTATTTTAATTCCTTCAATGGTGGGATATTCATTATCTCTTATCTTTCTACATTTTCTTCTTTACTATCAAGAACCATAGTTTCTCTTCTTGTACTTTCATTCTGTGTAAGTTTCTACTCCAACAACCCCATAATATGTCGCATTCTCTCATAGGCTGGCTGTTCCACTATGAGAAGACAGATACCTAGCCCCTCTCTCTTTGAGTGTTCTCTGAGCTACATATCCTTAGTTCTCCGATGATTTTAATGTGACATATTTTTGTTTTCTTTTTTAAATTTACTTTTTTGACTATACTTAAGTAGTCTTGTGTGCTTTGACTATCCTTAGTCAAAAGGATACTGTGTGCACAGTGTCCTTTTTTATTGAAACTAATGTGAACTCACTTCTTTTCCTTTCTGTTTCATAGGAAGAGAAAAAGCAGGGAAGTGCTCATTTCATTTTATCCTTCCTCTGCTTTTCACACCATACCTGCTATTTCCTTCCTCCACACCCACCCTGTTTGTCTCTTTCTTACACCCACTCACTTACCCACCCGCGTGCCCACCCCCACACACAAACACACATTCCTAAGTGTTTGGTTTTTACACAGGGTAAGAGTTACCTAAGCAAGTGTGGCTCATGCTCCTATACTGATATTGTAAAAAATAATATGCATTTCAGCTACACCCATTCAGTTCCAGGATTGCCACTTACTAGCTGTGTTACCCTCACCCAGTTATTCCAAGTTAATGCAATTCTATTTCTTCACCTGCAAGATGGAAAATGTAATTCTTGTCTCACTGGCTAGTAATGATCATTCAGTGAAAGAGTAAACGAGAGAACCTCTGACTCATATTAAGTGCCCAAGAACCAGGAGTTTCGGTTCTACTGCTGTTCTTCTTTCTCAGGAGCCCACCTACCAGTTTTATTATGGTTGCTGCATCAAGCACATATGTTTGCTTTCAGACCTTAGTCATCCATATTTTTTTAATATAGCAAATCTTCAGTGTTCAAAATTAGTATAGCATGTTTGAATTTAAACACTTGTAATTGAAAGAAGTGAAAATCCAAACAATGCTTTGGGTGAGGCAAATGCTGTGCAGGAGGAGATGATCATTGGAAACAGCTTGTCATGTAGATGAGCAATACCCCTTGGCACTGTTTTAAAAGCAAAAAAAAAAAAAAAAAAGAAAGAAAGAAAGTAAAGAAAAGGCTAAGTGCTCTTGTATATTTACCCAGTTGGGCATATTATTAATGTGTCATCTTTAGCAGTTTGAGCTTATGCTGTACTATAATTATTACATGTATTTTCCCTTGCAGACCTTTCGTTTGCCCTATTGAGAAAAGAAATTAATTTAAAAAATTCCCCCTTTCTTTCCCACTACATGATATTCCCCCGCTCCTCTGTAGAACAGGTATGTGCCTAAACCCTAATGAGTAGTATCAAAACCTATCAGGAAGAAGTCTTATCTCTCTCCAGCAATTTCTCAATTTAAGTTATTTTAAAACCATCTTAAAATCACCATCACTTGATTATTTTATTACTATCCATCTTATTTACTAGATTATAAAAGTCTTTTGAAAATGGAAACCAGGTCTGCTTTTGGTCATGGTTCTACCCCTACATCTAACATGGGGTCTGGCATCGACTGATTTAGATAACAATGTCTTAATAGTTAGAGTCTTAAGAACTAATTAGTTGGTAGTTACAGAGAATTAATAAATAAAAGTAGAAAATGCGATGAAGAAGGATAATAGATGTCGATTACTACTTGTACTAAAATTCTCCTTTGCATTTGGTAGAGACTAGTATCTCAAAATTACTTATTGAAAGGCACTTAAGGTTTCTTAAAAAATTGGTCTTGTACTCCTGCTTCCTTACCGTCTACTTAATAAAAGAGAGAAGAGAGGGGAAAATAGTATTCTAAAAGGAAATACGTTTTGTTTATTGGTTATATATTCTTACCTCCGAAATCTTTTCCATCCTTTGAGAGTAAATGGTTAAGTTAGCTTTAACAATGCCAAATAAGGAGACATTTTTGATGACACATAAACCTGACCATTATTAGTGGGATCTTTTTCTAGCTTTAAAATGTTGCAGTGAAGCTCATAGAAGTGAGATTGTATTTTTACTTCTGTGTTTAAAAAAGGAGTAAGTCTGTCCCTCCCTGGTGGCGCAGCGGGTTAAAGCACAGCACAAAGAAGCTTAAGCCACTTCCCAGGAGTTCGATCCCCGCCTGCCCCTGAGGTGACCACATGGCGTGGCAGACCTCTTCTGACCCGCTTGCTGCTCCCCTCAGCAGTGTACTTTGTCGATCTGCCTGTTCTGCTCCCCACTCTGTCTCTGGTGAATCCTGCATCTCTGGCCTGTATCCCAGTTCTGTATGAATAAATAAATAAATCTTTAAAAAAAAAAGGAGTAAGTCTAATCTGTGTTTAAGACGAGTTTCAAAGTCACTGTGGTGCTCTGTTTTCTACAACTTCATCCGAATTATTATCATTAAGGCTAATACACTAGATGTGTTAGAAATGCAGGCAAGGCCCTCCCTAATGGCGCAGAGGGCTGAACGCTGCACTGCGAAGCTAAGCCAAGCTGCATCCACTTCAGTGCCAATTCTATCCTCTCACTGGAGGTCTCTGGCTGCCCCTGCATCTCTGGATTGTACCCCATTTTTGTATACATAAGTAAATAAAATCTTAAAAAAAATCTGGGCAAGTACATATTACATAGTTATTGCTATTTAACTTTAATTTGGAGCCCCTCTGGAATATTATTATTGATGTCCCTAGAGAAATGTGTCTGGGCTCTTAGCCAGGGATTTAAGTTAGCAACTAAGTTTAGTGAGGAGAAATGAGTCTCTTAGGATTGTAGGTATATAAAGGCAATCTAAAAAATAACAGACATGAAGGTACTTGGCTTTTGGGTTCATTTCCATCAGAGTTCCAGTGCTCACAGCCAGCTGTGTATCATGTTAGACTTGCTGGGTGACCCTTCTGAAGTCCAAGACTAGGTGACTCTCAGGAAGAGACAAGACTTGTGTTTGAAAGCAGCAGTTCTTCATCTTAATGATAGAGGTATCAGAATTGAAATGCCTCTTTGTGATGAAAGTAAAAGAAGTCAAACACTAAATATTAATGACTGGCTGGCTCCTTTACACCTTGGAGGAGGTAAAAAATGCAGATTGCATTACTCAGAAATGAATGGCTAGGACAACCTTAAAGAAGTTATTGCTGTTACTGATGTTGCTTTGTCATTGTTTCACATCCAAGAACAGACAACTGTAAATTTGTATCAAATAATTATACTAGTTAATAGAACTGTAGCAATGAGTTGGAAGAAAGTTTAGACAGCTTCTAGTCTTGTCTTGTTTTATAGAAAGGAAACTAGTGGGTTTCCAATTGTCAGACAATACCAAGAAGTTCCAGGGTGTGTGTGTGTGTGTGTGTGTGTTATGTTTTGCATTTCAAAAGGACAGATTTATTAGGAAAAGGAAAAAGATACCTGCATAGACACAGCTGGACAATCTTGGGACAAGAACTGTATGTATAAGTATTTTAAACATTTTTCTGCTCTTCCAACCTCAGGTTAATGTTACTTTGCTGTTTTGAGTAGCAATTTGAATTCCAGGAGCTTTCTGGTCATCTTAAGTTCCAGGAACACTCTGCCCAGCTTAGGTGCGACCCTCCTAGCTGTCGGGGAACATCGTCTCGGCCTCTCCTGTATTGTACCTCACATTTAGCGCTGTTGTGTGTTGATCTGTCTGGTTGCTCCACCAGCGTGTCATCACTGGAGCCATGTTATGTTCTTTTATGACTCCTACATGTATTATAGTGATTAAAAAATGTTTCAAAAGTTTTCTACTTAGTGTCATTCAGAAGATTGATTTATGTTTCTGAGTATTTTCATGTAGCTTGATTCCTTTTTTAATTTATATATTAATATTGATTAATTTCTTTTTAAAAAATTTATGTTATTTTCTTACATTGCTGTTCATTGAAGATTTATCCTTTCTTGGCAATCCATTTGTTGCACAGTTAGGGACCTGAGGTTGAAGAGTCAGAAATAGGGCCCAAGAGTAGAAGGAGATACAGTACCGTAGATACCTGAAATTTTAGTCAAAAGTTTTCATCAAGGACTTGTACACCTTTACAATGATACCTATGGCTTATCATTCTCAAATTACCTGGTTTTAACTTTAATTTTGTACTGTGGTGGAGGTAGGATAGAGATAAAGTTACTGTAAGATGTGTTGTTGTTAACTCGTATAGCCTCTGGCCCCTATCACTTAAAAAACTACCTTAATATTCTTAGAGAGTTCTCTGAAGTATGTATGAGACTAGTTTATAATGTATTTGATTAAACATTTGGATATGAAACTAATATATATTAGAACATGTCAGAGAATAATACAAAACTAAAATTATAAATGACTCTCTTAAAATCACCTTGCAGAGCAATGACTGAACTGGTATGTTGTAGGTATGGCATTGCACATTTCCTCTTGTGATTCATTAGGGGAAAATATTAGTTCCAGCTTATTGTATTTATTCACTCCACACAACCTTTGTTCTACTTTGTTTCTCTTTGGTTCACCAGTTGAGGATCTACCTCCTGATGATTTACTTTCATTTTCAAACCTAATTAGTGATGTTTTCTGACACCAAACCCATCTAGGCAAGCACAAGTAAAAATGTGTACTCATTACCTTAGTTGTACTCTGTAGTGGTTAGCCCAAGAAGAGCTTGAGAAACGGGCATTGTGCCAGGAGGTGAACCAAAGCAGTTTTGGTTACAGCTGATTTGTGGTTTGATCTTTGCAGATGTACTTAACTTTGATCTTAGTTTTCGGAAGTCATTGCAATTCAGTGAAGCCAAATGTGGTAAGTGCCTGAAGACAACGATTTTATAGTGCATATGTTTTATCAGCTGGATACAGGTCCTGAGCCAGAGAAGAAATTTATGCATTCTTTATATAATTTATATGATCAGGGTGGTAAAAAAGGGTGTTATATAGCTTTTAAAATAATTGATTGATTGCTCCATTAGCCCAGGAACAATGCATAATTTATAGGAAAAGAATTTTCAAAATCGGTTTCTGAAAATTGTTCCCCATTTCAATCAGTAATTTCCACTTTGGAGATCAGTATTATTATGAGAAAAAGAAAGGTGTGTATTTTCTGTAGGCTACTATGAAAATATTACAAATTTTATTTGTTAGGTTTTTAAAAAAGTTATTACAAATGCATAGATTTTTAAAAAGGTTTATTATTCATACAAGAACTGGGGTTTAGGCCAAAGGTGTGTGTGTCGGGGGCGGGGAGGGGTTGAGAGGATTCACCAAAGACAGAGTGGAGAGCAGAACAGGCAGCTTGACTGTAATGCTGCTGAGGGGAGACATGAGCATGTCAGATGTCTGCTGTGCCATGTGGGTCAGCTGCCTGGCTGGGAATCGAACTCATGTTGTGGTAGTTGAGGATAGCTTCATACTGCTGTGCTTTAAATCCCTGTGCCATGAGGGAGGCCCCACAAATGTATAGTTTTTATTATAAAAATTAGAGACATAAATCATTTTCTCAATTCAAGCAATAGCCTTTCTGAATCCAATTTTGTCACGACTTTTCCTCTCCCTTGTAGCATTGAACATTTCAAATATAATTGAAAACAGACTTTTTGTAAGTGGTTGACTTTTAATTTTATTATCTTTTATTAAGTTGAAAACATATTTTCCTTATCCAAAAATGTTCTACATGTATGGGAAAAAATGCTTTTTAATTCTATTCCTTACCTTGTTCTGGCTGATTAAAAAATCATTTTATAGTTACATAGTTTTAGACAAATGTATTTCAGTAAGGCTGCTGGCTTGTCATGAAGTTTACATAAAGGAGGTAACAGCCTGTGTGTTTACAAGCATATCATGTACACATTGCAAGTTAGTGGTTGTAAAACTACCTTCTAATCAGTTTATAAAAGTATGTAAGATTTTTGTCTGATTTAGTATAAAAATAAAAATTTTGGATGGAATTTTATTTCTTTTTAAACTACTGTACACAACTCACTGAGCCTAGTCTTTCTTTTCATTCCTGCTCTGTTGCAGATGTCCAGAGAGCATTTTTTGACAGCACTAGGGCAAAACTATTATTTATTTAGCAATGAATGCTTAACATAGTTTTATTTTGACCAGGGGATATATATGATGGGAAAACCCTTAAAAACTTACAATCAGGGCCCTCCCTGGTCGTGCAGCTGGTTAGGATACAGCACTGCAAACTGGCTGCTGCAGTCGCTTTAATGTGAATTTGATTCCCTGGCCCCCAAGGTGACCCACATGGCGCGGCAGACCTCTCCTGATCACCCGCTGCTCCCCTCAGCAGTGTACTTTGTAGATCTGCTTGTTCTGCTCCCCACTCTGTCTCTGGTGAAGCATTTCCCACCCCAGCATCTCTGGCTTGTACCCCAGTTCTGTATGCATAAATAAATAAATCTTAAGAAAAAAGAATTATTCTCTCATCCTTTGTTAATATAAAAACAAAATTTACAACCAGAAATTATATTAAATAATGAAGCAATCTGGCTTATAGGCCAGATTGCTGTGTCCAAATGGGAATAACCATCTTTCTGGTTTTATGCATTTCCTATTTGAAAAACTAATTTTTGAACTACATTCTTAGTTTCTGTTTATGCCTTCATTCTAAATGAGTATCGATTTTTGTAATTATGCATTCTTCTACTTTTTTTCTTTAACAGATTTCATTTCAATGCTAAGTTATTATCTCAACCTATGTTAGGATATCTGTTATTTGTACAGGACACTTGGATGGAATAGCTCACAATATAATACTATTCTAGAACCATTGGTGAAGAGTCTTTAGGAAAATGAGAGAATTATAGCAAAGTCAGTCAGTACATGCTGGGGTATATTAGACAGAGCTTTCTGTTTCCCTCTGTGTAGAATACATTTTTCAATAGTCAATTGATTTTAAACTTTTAGATTGAATATATTTTATTATAGTGAGAACATCTCATCTCAAAAAATGTTCCTTGTCATGCAAGGTAGAGAAAAGGCCTCTTGAAGAAATAAATATTTAGAAAAGACTTTTAAAAACTGTCATGAAGGCCACGTTGACATCTTCTCCAAGAACATAGTTGCAGGCCCTAATTTTGGAAAGAAGACTCTGCCCCATCTAAAAGTGATGGTAGTCGGTTAGAAATAAGATCTGTTGACCTCTGACTTAAGATTGGCTCCCTTACTTTGGAATCAGCCATCTCAGTAAACAGATGCTGAAGAAAGAGGTCCATTTACAGAAGGAGGTCAAATAGCTACAGCTGCAGAAATTCTGCCCACTTTTTTTTGTTCTCCTACACTTACAATCTAGGCTGTAATTTAGGAAACACACTGCTGTTCACCACTAGCTAGCTTGAAAGTGAAACATACCCTGCCGGTCAGAGCCCCATTTCCTTAATGGTGATTAAAACTGGGCAGTGAGCCCAAAGTAGTAAAAGCAGTCTCAGAACTTTTTCACTTGCCTTAGTCTGGGAAAAGCAACATTGGAGGTTTCGTTTCTTGAAAAAATACACAACTTCCATATGATTAGATGCTCTTCAGTTTCTTTTCAACCACAGTCTGCACGTTCGTGCCTTAATTGGTCAGCTTTTCTCTAAATGCGGCACCTGAATATTTTTCTAGAATGTACTCTGCCTGAATACAAAGCCTTTAAGGTTTTCTTTATGACAATTTATCATTCTTATAGGAAGGTAAATGTCTCTTCTCATTTGAGAAAAGTGAAGCTTTTGGAAAAAACTAAAACCAAGTCTAAAAAATTGGCTTTAAAAAAATAAAAAAATTCTGTACATATTAAAACAGACCCTTTTTCCTGTCTTAATTGAATTCAGTTTAGCATTCAAAAACTTCACCTCAAAGATTGACGGAGCTATTTTTCTCTATAAATGAGGCCAAGTCTTGTTGGCACCCGTGAGGAAGACCATACTGCATGAGGGCATGTTGCCAGCAGGTTTCTTGCTGGAGGCTTGGCTGCCTCTGCTGGTAAAGCCTGCAGGAGCCCTGCAGGGAATCCACCTTGCAGGCCATTGGCGACCAGTATGCATGGTGTTGTTTGTCTGCTTTTCAGACAGTAGATTTGGAAACAAAGAAAGTGTCCCATTCACTTTTCTCATACAAAACAAAAACAAAAACAAAAAACAATGTTGGAACTGGGAGAGGCTGGTGGGAGGTACACAATAACCTGTTCTACCTTTGCAGTTTCTTATGAAGCTTAACTGATTTCTGAGTAAAAAGTTAGGTTTGAAAAAGGAAAATCAAAAAACTAAGTATGTCAAAATCGAACTGTAATATATAAATGTGGTTCTATCTTTAAAAGAGAAACAAAAATAATGACAGAATGAGAAGGAAAACACTGCGTTTTTGTGCTTTCCATTCCTTTAGCCACATGCAATGTGAGACTTACTTCATGTCTAAAATCCTTTATTTACAGTTGCCCTAAATGAGGGAATAAAGAGCAGTAGGCTAGTCTTTCACTGGGGCAAAGTGGACTTTAAATGGACCTTTACCTCTGCCTCTCACCTGTGTTTCTGTATCTTTTCCCCCAACTCTTCCTTACTCCCATCCCCCTTTTCTCCACTTTGACAGTCCTGGCATTGAAAATAGGGCCCTGTTACTTTGAGTCCACTGGTTTAGGAAAGTCACACTCAGGCTATAGTTTTGTGGTGCATGATTAGGATCAATTAGCTGTGAGGGGAAGATAACAGATACAAACAAATAAAAAGAAAATCATAGTAAACGTGTCATTATTGCTATATAACTGGCAAGGGAAAGTCATCAGTGATTAAGAGCCTGGCTTCAGAAATGAAGCAGCACAGTTCAAAATCCTGCTCATGCCCCTTCCAGATGACCTTTAACAGGGTGCGGACTGGGTCTCCTGCTCTTTAAAGGGAAAAGGTGATAATATTATCAACTCATTTGTTTATTAAAAAGGACCCTGTGAGTTCATGTATTTAATGAGAAAAAGACTATCGAATGAATATTAACTATTTACCTAACTAAAGGCAGTTGTTTAACATTGCCAAGTGCTCAAAATGTTAGTGGATATCTGAAACACGATTTTACAAACCTCATGTGAAATACAAACAGACTGTTGTCTTGCGGATACCGGTACATCCAGTTGCTTCCACTCTCCCACTGCAGTTTAACTTGCCAAATGTGTGTCAGGTGGGCACATGTACATAATTTAGTTTATGCTGGTATTTATCATACATTATTAAGGCACCAACTTTCTGTGGCTGCTATCTGCAGTTTACTATAAGGGCCTACATTTTACTTTGTTGGAATGTTGCCTTTTACTTCTCCAGATTAAATTATCCACACTGAAATATTTGGATGCCTAGGAAATTTGTCTTAAATTTGAAAGAGTTGCCCATATTTTGACTGACCTCCTTACTATAACAAAATAGGATGACATGCAGTAGACTGTCTAGATTCTTCCAGAATTGGAGATGACTTTGTGAAGAAGTGTCTAGACTTTTATTCATCTCTACAGTTTATTGACTTGCCTTTATTCAGGGAATTTTATTGAGATACCATTAAGAAAAATGAGGAAAATAAGTGATAATTTCTGATATCCTGACACATGCTGATTAATTTTCAGCTTACAAAAGCAAGTCATTTTATTTCCTGAAGTAGTTTTGCAGAAAACACTTTTCTCATTTATAAGGGTTTTTTTTTTTTTTCACTTCATTAGAATTAAGAAAAGGAGGTCCTTGGTGGATTTGCTTTGAAAGTAGAATAGGGATTTACTAAAATAGTACTAAAAATATGCATAATTCATTAAACCTTCAACAACTTCACTAGCATTTGCACTACTCTATTAATGTAATTATATTTTAGGTCATATGACTATTTGCTTAATGGATAAAAAGTAGGTGAATAAAGGTAGCTTTTGATCAAAAGTTTAGAGTGAGGCCTTTTTTTTTTTTTTAAAAGATTTATTTATTTGTGCATACAGAAGGCCAGAGGCTCAGGGGCAGCAAGAGGCTTCACTAGAGACAGAGTGGGGAGCAGAACAGGCAAATCGACGAAGTACACTGCTGAGGGGAGCAGCGGGCGGGTCAGGAGAGGTCTGCTGTGCCATGTGGTCACCCCCCGGGGCAGAAGGGAATCTAACTCATGCGGAAGAGGCTTTAGCTTCTCAGTGCTGTGCTTTAACCCGCTGCGCCACCAGGGAGGGCCCAGAGTGAGGCCCTTTTAAAGAAAGAGCCTGGATTCCAAGCTCAGAATGATTTGGTAGTTACATCTGCTTTCTTAACTTCTTAGTTGGTAAATAATTCTGGTTTCAGAGAATTTCCTATACCAAAGCCATAGTATATGAGTGGATAATTAAAGTGTGGAGCCAACAAATTACAGAAAAATTCATAGTCTGATAATTAAATAAAATTATCTGATTTCTGTGGGCTGAAAAGTGATGATGAAATTTTAAATAGAAAACAGATAAAAAAATACATCATGACTTTTCTGACAGCACAGAAGTTCAAGTTTTAAAATATTTTAGTTCTCACTGTTCCACCATCAAAAAAAGTGAAATGTTTATAGTTTGCTAATTAAATATTTAAGAAAGACTTGAAAATTTCTAATTTTCTTCAGACTCAGCAAGTATAATCTTTGAATATTCTTTCCTGTTTAAATTATAAGTCAAAATAAAATTGCATTGCTTGTAGGAAAAGCAAGTGATTTTTATATACTTGAACCTCTGCATGTGTTTTCTTATTGCTGTGGTATCCTGTGTTTTACTTGAATAAGTTATATAAACTCAAAGTGTGACAGTTGAAATTGCATTTGACACTTGTCACAATTTTCCTCACCATCCCTTCCCTACCACTTTGCATACTGAATTAACTGATAGGGTTTTAGTGAAGTATTCATATTATTAGAACAGTTAATAAACCTAAATTAGCAGGCAATCATGTCAAAGGGAAAGCCTGGTAATATTTTGCCAAAGATGAGAGTCTTCCCGAAGAGAGGATTAACATGGAGCTGTATAGTAATGTGCACTTCTAAATGAGTAGTTTTAGCACCACAACCAGTTGACTTACTCACTGGACCTCTTACTCCACTTAGAGTTAAACTACTAGATTCTAATCTATACAAGGCTGCTATTTTCTTTGTTCTTATATGTGTAATTTTATTCAATTGCTGACAAAATATGTGTATACCTGGCAAAAATTCAATTATGATTACAAGCTAGGATTGCTTTATTTGTTGGAATTCCTTAATTTTGTTTTTAAAACTAACTTGTAGGTTGAGATGTTGCATGCTTTTTTTGCCCTTTCACATACTTTTATGTTATAGTCTGTGAATAAATAGGCATCTATCAGGTATGACTGTTTTATATATCAGCCAAACTGTACTATTGGAAGGTCACAGTAAGTTTTTTTTTTTTTTTTTTTTGAGATTTATTTATTTGTACATACAGAACTGGGGTACAGGCCAGAGACGCGGAGGGTGAGAGGATTCACCAGAGACAGAGTGAGGAGCAGAACAGGCAGATCGAAGAAGTACACTGCTGAGGGGAGCAGCGGGCGGGTCAGGAGAGGTCTGCCACGCCATGTGGTCACCTCCGGGGCAGACAGGAATCGAACTCATGCGGAAGCGGCTTTAGATTCTCAGTGCTGTGCTTTAACCCGCTGCGCCACTAGGGAGGGCCCACAGTAAGTTTTAATGTCAGCATTCACTGACAATCACCTGTAACTAGAAAGACATAAATGACTTTAAGTCCCATTCTCATTTCTCTCTCCTTGCTGCCCTTTTTCACACCTTCGACTCTTCTCATTCTTTGTTCAGTCCCTCTGTTCTGCAATATTGTGAGTTGGTGGGTTCATCCTAGCCTTTCTGTCTGATGAAAGGAGAGACTGCAGTAGCTTCAGACTGGTTTGTGGTCATGATGGTAACATGAAATTAATCAATGAAAAAGTGATTATCTCTCAGAAAACAGTCACACACCAGAGAAGCCCGAGTCCTAAGTTGCATTTTGAAGAGGCATACTGAGACAGGATTTATACAGAATGTTCATTAGGGTCAATGCTTGTGGAAAGAAGGAAATGGAGTAGGTAAGTGGAGAAGTTGAAGTCACTGTCAGAAACTCACCACTAACTGCATTGATTCTGTTGTTAGTACGCTTTAACCAATCTGGGTCAACCTTAACTAAAACCTGGGTAGACACTTTCGCATTTGAAGCATGTGGCAATATGTGTTCAAGTTAATCTGTTGTTAGTAAAGATAAGCATCAGTCATAGGATATAAGCGCATGAACTTTATAGAAGGAAGAAAATTAATTCATTGAGCACCATTTGTATGCCAAGTGATTTAATATGCTCTAAAGTTATATTATTTCAGATAATCCTCAGAGAAGCTCTTTCCATCATATTCAGCTTTTTATTGTTTGAATTTTTGCTTGTTTCTATAAAACTAAAAGATTTTTATAGTAATAATATTTTAATAACAATAGATCACATAATGGTGGTCTAATTGAAATGAATTATCTACCATTTCCGAATTAGAGTCTGTTTTTATGGAACTATTACCACCTTAAACATGTGGTAATTATTTTGTTGTTCCTATAAGCCTTACCTTGTTTTTGCTACAATAGCCCTGTTGATTAGGTAGGAGCGAATTTAGTATATTTATTTGATATCTTAAAAACAGAAATACAGAGTTGTATGTAGAATTAACAAAGCAGAAGACTTGGAAATAAGGTTATGCAGATATGCTGATGGTTTTGTTAAATTTAAATTACTGATACCATACCAATGACTACAACAATGATAGGAAATTCTGATTTTAGAATATTTCCTCTAGTGCAAGAATTTTATACTGAGACTACTGAGAAAAATGTGTCCTATAAAAATGACTTAATATATTAACTTGTACAGTACCAAGATCCAATGGCACATTTAACCTTTATTGTGAAAAAAAGTTCTTGAAATTGCTTAATTGCTTATAATATTTTATTTGCATAATTTACCTGTTATAGTTCCTGTTTATATACAAAAATGCATTTTGAATTTTAAGGCCAAAGAGTCACAATTCACTATTTAATTTGCCTGTGGCAATGCTAAGGTTTGTAGTAGTAATATTTTGAAAAATATCCAAGTCACACCAGCAAGTTTTGCCGTAAAAGAACGCACACCATTTACTTTTATCCATCTTTTCATCAGGGGGGAGATTAAATAGAATGCATGGAGCCAGAAAAGATGGGTGACAGCTGGGAGAGATTTGATACAGACCTCAGAACCTTTCCAGAAGATTGATTATGCTGCATTTTCTGCCAGTTCCTTTGGCTTTACCCAGGTTATCATACCATCAGGAAACTTGGTCCTGCCTCTCTCTGTTTCTGACAACTTAGATGACCTTAAGATATTCCTTTAATCTCCTGAAGATTGATTTTCCTTTTCAAAAATGAGGGTAAGGAACTTTACACCCTTGACTGTTCCTAAGGATGATGTAAGAAGAAGATATTTGCATTTGGGAGAAAAATGACATTAACTCTGGTGTGAACCATTTGTGGTGCCTATTGAAAGAGCAAACTGACTTCCCCTAAGTCAATAGAAAGCACAGGTCACTTTCTCACAGCAGGGAACATTTCTCACACATGCCAGGTGGTTCTGTGCCAGGAAGTCTAGGTAGTTTCTGTGATGCATCCTTACACTGAATCTTAGTTTTCTCAATACATTTGTCTGGGAGCAAATTACTACAGATCACAGAATAATTATTTCATGTTTTTACTGTGCTTTTTAAAACTATTTATCAAGTTGGCCTTCTTCATTTGGGAATGGATAGAAATGCAATACCTTCTCAATTACTTAAATGGCCCTTATCAGCTATTAGCCTCAGCTTTTTAAAAATCTTGTGAAAGAACTTAAATCTCCTAGCTCTGTCCCCAAAGGCACACTGAAACTGGCAGATGGAAACACAATAGCAATTGTACAGCATGACTGGGGTGTGGCACACACAAAACAGAGGTTGATAATTGTTCCTCATTACAGGCAGGGAGAGGCCCACTGACGTTCTCTTACTCCTAAAGAGTGTATATAGTTGCTGTGCTGTGGGACTAGGTCCATCAAGGGCTGAGCGCTTCAGAAAGTGGCCAGGTGACCTGTACAGGCTAGTCTGCTCTGTCTTCATGTGAGTCATACTGTTGTCTGACTACTGTCAAAACTTAGTTTTCCAGCTTCTCCGCCCCTCTACAGTTGAAGCTGTGTGTACAACAGGAGTTCTTCAAAAACAAATTATATCCTATAATTTTGTGCCTGGCTCAAGCATAGATAGCTAATCGATTCATTATGAGTAGAGTATACATAAACCTTCTAGACATTAATTTTTTTTATTATGTCCAAAGTTTCAAAATGAGACACATACTATTTGAAAATATTTCATTGCACACAGATTTAAACTATAAGGTCATTTATAGCAATCCCACTCCTAGGTATCTACCCAAAAGACAAAAACACTGATTCAAAAAGATACCCGCACTCCCATGTTTATTGCTGCTTTATTCACAATAGGAAAGACATGGAATCAACCCAAATGTCCAAAAGTAGATGACTGGAATAAAAAGATGTGGTACATATACACAGTGGAATATTACTCAGTAGTCAAAAAGGGTAAACACATGCCTTTTGAAGCAACATGGATGGAGTTGGAAGGGATCATGCTTAGTGAAATAAGCCAGAAAGAGAAAAAGAAAATACCAGATGGTTTTGTTAAGGGGAAGGATGTCCTAAAGGAACTTTGCAGAGTCTTATGGACTCCACCCCCTACTCCAGCTTTCTGGACACTATCCCCTACTCCAGTCATTGGAAAGTACAACTTCCAGCAGTACTAGGGAGAGAACTGCGAGGACCCAAGTGCGAGGCTAGCAGGAATGCTGGGACATTTGGGGGATAAATAGGGCACGATTGCATCACTCTCTCTCTCGCTTGGGAAGCAGCTCTCCTGATCTCGTGACTTGGTGTGTTCAGGCAGCCTAGCCGTAAGGTACTCTAGTAACTTTGTATTCTGCTCTCTCCCTGGGTTGTTTCTTATTCCTTTCCCCTTTTGTAAATAAACCCGTTATTGACCCTTTTGTGTGTCCCTGCAGTATAACCGAATTGTGAGCGCGCAGGTGAGGCCCCACACACAGGCGGCCCAGTTCACTCTGGGCTACCCTGTAACAGTTTCACTCATAGCAGCAGCATAAAGGACCAGGGTGTGGGGTGGGAATAATAATGAACAACTATATACCAGGGACATTTTACTGGGGTGGAGTAGGGAATGGGATCAGAAATGGGGGTGGGAGGAGTGCACTGGACTATGGTGATGGCACACGGGTGATTTGGTGATAGGAATCCGACGGGGATTACAACTGACATGGAAAAAGGCACAAAATAATGTAAAAATAAATTATTATATTTATATATTTTTTAAGATTTATTTTTTTGTGCATACAGAACTGGGGTACAGGCCAGAGGCTCAGGGGCGGTGAGAGGCTTCACCAGAGACAGAGTGAGGAACAGAACAGGCAGATCGATGAAGTACACTGCTGAGGGGAGCAGTGGGCGGGTCAGGAGAGGTCTGCCACGCCATGTGGTCACCTCCAGGGCAGGCGGGAATTGAACTCATGAGGAAGCGGCTTTAGATTCTCAGTGCAGTGCTTTAACCCGCTGCGCCACCAGAGAGGGCCCTATTATATTATTTTAAAAAAGAAAAAAATAAAGCTGCCAGCCCAAATCTTCAAAAACAAAATATAAGGTCATTTGTTTTCCTTTTTCTCTCTATTATTTCCTTTCTTGCATGACACAGGACACTTTGGCAAGCTAACAATTGGAGACAGTCCATTACCAAAGGTTACCTTTCTTAGGGAAGCAGGTGACATGCCTAATAATGAGTCTGCGCCAGCTAAATCTAGGCCCGCAGAGGTTATCTTAGTTTACTGGATTAAGCAGGACTAACTTAATGTCCATGTATGATTTTAGTGTTATCATTGGCCCCATGACCACTGAAACCGCATACCAGCTCCCAAATTACACATTTTGTACACTTTGACAATGCACATGAACTTAGACACTTGCAGTTTCTAACTTATGGACATTGGTACATCAGGCATCTGCTAGTGGAAATGTTCCCCTTAGACAGGTGAGTGTCTAGCTTTCTGGCTGTGGTAAATTTCTTTTTAGATTCTACTTCTTTCTGCTGTTAAGATTGGAGATGGAGAAAGAAAATTCAGTCATTTACCCACTCATCCCATACCTTGCTTTTTTCTCTTTGCAGCTGTCATCACTCTCATAAGTATTTGTATTCTAATAGAGAAATGCAAGCTCCAGATTTAGGAACCTTGATTGAACTTGCTGGCCCTAGAAAATGCCTGCCATGGGCAGTTACTCAAAAATCATTAGTGAAAGAGTGAATAACTTCCAGTTGTACTCAGTTTCCTTGGGAAGCATTCTTTTTTTTTTTTTTTTTTTTTTTTTTTTTAAGATTTATTTATTTATCCATACAGAACTGGGGTGCAAGCCAGAGGTGCAAGGGTGGCGAGAGGCTTCACCAGAGACAGAGTGGGGAGCGGAACAGGCAGATGGATGAAGTACACTGCTGAGGGAGCAGCGGGTGGGTTAGGAGAGGTCTGCCGCGCCATATGGATCACCTCTGGGGTGGGGGATCAAACTCACACTAAAGCGGCTGTGGCCAGCTTGCAGTGCTGCATCCTAACTCTTTGTGCCACCAGGGAGGGCCCACCTTGGGAAACATTCTTACAATAAAATAATGATAATGCTTTGTGCCCCACTAACCAGAAACATTCTGTTTATCTAGGCAGCAGCATTATTTCTGTTACACAAAAATGAAATAGAACAGATTAGAAATTTAAACAGCACTTGTAATATTTTCCTTATAGCTTTAAATAAATGATCAAAATTTAAAGCATAGGGTGGCCTATGGATGAATTAAAGGAAAAGATGTAGTTAATTTAAACTACTATATAAGGGTAGCTTATAATTTTTGAACTGTGCTACTTAGGGTAAAACTGAAGCTTTAACCTTTAGTTGGTACAGTTGAGGGATGATGGAGTCTGAGAAAGTACTTAATATTTAACATGTGATATGAGCAGCTCTGTTTCCTACAGAAATGCTTGTAGATTTATAGCAAACCCTAACATTTGCTGCAACTTCGTTTGTTCCAGACACAGGATATCCCATTATTACATGTAAATTCTGATCTCTTTTGTGATCACTTGGATGTAACATAAAATGCAACAAGAATTTTAAAATGGTGGAAAAAATCTTATGATAAATAGATCTGAAGTTGATTCTTTTTATCTTTTTGTGAGATTTTCAGTTTTTATTACATTAATTTAATTATGTCAGACTTGAATTCTAATGATAACATCTGTGGGAGTTGAATATAGCTGAATTCATTCAGGAACAAACCTCTGCCTTAGAGAGGTAGATCCGGAAATGTGTGAAAGGCTCCAACTTGGCTTGTTAGTAGTGTCTTTCTTGAGTTTTCAGGAAATTAGTGTTTTGGGGAACAGATTTGCGTTATTGTTTAAGAATTGACTATAGTTGTACTTTCCTTTGAAATTTAGGTTTCACAGAGAGGACAAAAATGGCCTTTTGATAGGTCTTCCAGGTGTGTGCTTTCCAGATTGGAGAAAGTCTAGGTTGTGGGATTAATCTTTCAAACATCCTGATGTGAGATCCAAGACACCTATTGCCTTACTGACAAGTGCCTTTTGTGTATTTCTTGTCTTTTCAAATCTCAGTTGTAAATCTAGGTATTACAGAGAATATGCTCCTTTAAGGATTTTAAACAAATAATGAATAGTACATTTACTTTACTGTTAAACATTTCAAATGAAACCTCAAATGTTAAAGACTAGTGTTTTAAGTAAGTTTATAGGTTTTTGTACTGCTAATTTAAGAAGTAACCTAACTTTTTTAAACTATGATGTCTGCCATAGATAAAATAAAACTTACATAGAAGGAAAAATAAGAGGCCCTTGGATGAGAATGTCTAAGGCCTTTTTGCCTTAGACCTTTGAGGTAGTATCAATATGTTTCTTAAAATATTAATACTGCCTTCCTCTAAAAAATGTTGTCCCACTGAAAATAGAGATGTATTACTGGAGGTGGGTTTTTTTTTTTCATTTCAAAATTTTGTCAATTGCTCCCTTACAATTTTTTCCAAGGTGTGCAATCCTCTTATTATTTCTGCTTGAATTTGAATTAAGTTGGAATTCTTGGAAGTCACACAGTTAGGAAAAAACATCAATTTCCCAAAATAAAGATGAAAAAAAATATGGACCTAAAGATATACTCAGGCTGTATATATCAGACTAGGTATTTCACCTTGGCTTTCTGACTTCTGTTGTCATTTCTTTGCATTAATAATGACATTTGTGTAATTTCAGTTAATCAGGAATCTCTACCAATAGGTGCAGGATATTCAATCTTTATAAACTCAGTTTTCTGAGTTTATAAATTAGCTTTATTTGGTCTTAAGAGGTTTAAATCAGTAATGCATGTGCCATAGTGTACAAAATGTGTGGGTTCTAGAAAACACTTAGTGATTACTTCGTAGAATTTCTTTTGCTCTTATGTTAGACTTAGTAATATAGTTTTAATAAAACATGTTTCATGATTGGGGCATTTGAAAACTCTTTTTACTTTAAATGGTTCCTTTTGTTTCTACTTGCTGCATCACTAACCCATTTACCACCTGTGGGTGACAGTGGTTGGGTGAATTTGATGTAATTTCCCAACTAGTCCCTGGATCTCTTTAGCTTTAACCTGTTTCCAACCATTGTTACAGCAGCTACAGCACACTCATCCAAGCATAGAACATCATGTAGACTACTAGTGCCTAGCTTGGAAAGGTGCAGTTGTATATAAATAATATCAGGTCTACAGGTGAATTACTAGTATTACTCATAACTCAGCCTCCTTCCCTGGGGGTGGGGGTGAGGTGACTCATTCCACATTTATAGATCATTGACTTGATGCCATCTGATGCCATATTCCACTTTGAGTGCTTGAAGTACAAATACAGATGTGCTGGGTCACTGACCTAGAACAGGCCTTTTGCTGGCAGGAGATAGTCATTAAAAATGATAGGGGCTTACACTAAGTGAGTGTGCTCTCTTAATGTTGTACCTGTCTATAAGGCAAAGTGTGATTAAGTACACATTAGCGTGGGTTGGCTACACCACCTAACCATGATTTGGAACACACATATACTTAGGATTCTATATTGATTTATTTCAATCAAATTATGTCACCTTAATGTTCCTTTGTTTTTGTTCAAATTTAATATTACGTGTAAGTTCATTCTTCTGAATATCACATAAACTCATAACAATCATTGTCTGTTGAATATCTTCCCTTGATTATCTTGCTATAAATTCAAATTGAATGTGTCACTTACCACTCATGCTGAGCAACCTGATCTTCTTTTGGCCTTACCTGTTTCTTAAAATGATACTAACTTTCTGTGAGTCTTTTTGTCTCAAGCCTTAACATTCTTTTGATACCTTTTCTCTGACTTTCATATCCAACCATCTTCTAAGTATCATAGGTTATACACACTGTCATGGACTAAATTATGCTGAAGTTCTAACCCTCTCCCTGCCCCCAACAGTATTTAGAGAAAGGGCTTTAGAAGGTAGTGTGCATTAAATAAGGTAAAGAAAGTGGGGCCATAGTTTCACAGTGGCCATGGACACAAAACAAAGGCAGCTCTTTACAAACTACGGGTGGTGTTTTTAATCAGAACCCAATTAAAGTGGAACCTGGTCTTAGGATTTTGGCCTCTAGTCCTATGAGAAAATAGCCTTTGTTACTTAAGCCACCCAGTTTATGCTGTTTTGTTATGGTAGACTGAGCCAACTAAGACATTGGGCTCTGCATTACTATTTCCTCCTCAGAGTGGACACTGTCTCTACCTGAGTTGATGCTTCATTGCTATTTATTGATCTTCTGGGGTCTCTTATCAGCCCATTCTTCTTTGATCTCTACTCAGCTCAGATCCAATCTGCACAGTATTGTCAGATTAAATTTCCTAATTATGCCAGTTCTTGAATTTAAAACCTTAAGTCATTCGTGTTAGCATACAAATTTAAATATATAGCCTCTTCAGATTTTCATTCCAGGTCATTATTCTCTCTGCAGACCCTACCTGGCCTTTCACCCAATTACTGCTCTTCTTGTATGTGCCTGCAAGTGTTTGTCTCAACACCATCCCCTGACCCCTGCCAGCCTTGCTTCTTCCACTAAATTGTATCGGCCCCATCCTTTATCTAAGTTTGCCTTTCAACTGCATCTCCACCTAGAAAAGTCTTTAGCCTCCAACAGGTCCTAACTCAAATCTACCTCTTATCTGTGTAACAGGATTTCTGTTTTTTGTTTTTTTTTTTTCCCTTTTCTTTTCTTTGATCTGCCATGTCTTTTTGCTATTTCTTTGAGAGGGTGGGTGTATTTGACTTTGTATTATGGCTTTTTGTTTTTTGTCTTTTCATAACCATCACATTCACTTATAATGAAGTTATCTTGCAGCAGCGATTGTAGAACCTTAGAAATAATGATGCAGTTTAAAAAAATTGGCCTATATTTAAAAAAAATATTAGGATTATAATAAAATAAAAAGGGCTTCAGTTTATTTTAGAAAATAGAAGTGAGTTTTGATTTATCTTGATGCTATAAGACTCCCTACATTTGTATCCATTAAAAACTTAAGCAGTAACCTTTCTGTTACTCAAGCAGTAACACTTTCTGTCAACTGAGGTGCAAGGGTAACTTTAAGAAGGGAGAACAGAGTGTGAAGGTGATTTGTCTGTTGACAATTAACCTTGATAAACTAATAGCTAAAATATGTCTGCTGTTTACAGCTTTTTCCTTGTCAGGTAAAAACAGGCATACTTGAGCTTGAAATAGGGACTACAGTTTCATCTTCTCATCGGCTTCTGATTTATCCTATGGAGAAACAGCATCCTTTCTCACTAGAGAAAGAGGATAAAAAGCAGTAAGAGTTAACTCAAGGTTATTTTCTGGCACTTGCCCTACCTTTTCTGGTGTGGAGAAAGAGACCTAGAGGATGGAAAAGGAGTGCTTTTAATATGCTGATAAGTTAAGCTGCCTGGAAGCAGATGCTAGAGTCCTATTCAAAAGAATTTCATTAGAGTTATGCTTAGGGCATTGTTTAGCTAGATACTACACAAAAGTCTTGACCTGTGTGTTTGAAATGGCAGATGTTCACAGTGAGAATGGAGCCTTAGGGCAACATAAATCTTCACTCTTCTGTGCCTGTTTGCTTAATAACTGGATTGGGTGGGGGAAAGAAAGTGGGGACAGAGAGTTATTACAAAGCAGCTGCTCTTGGAGCTGCAAATGGAAGTGTTTCCTTTAAGATAAGAAAAACAAACAAGTACCCCAAAAGAACATGAGTCCTTGAGGTCAAAAATAAAACCTCTTCTCCCTCAGAACATTATTTCTACTAGATATTTGGAATGCAAGTCAGATGATGCAAAGATGAGGGGTTCATCTATTTGTGACAAAAGTGGATTTGCCGCTACTACTTTAAATTTGACAAAACTTGGGTGAAGTGCAATAAACATTTCCATTCATTTAATAAATATTTGCTGATATTCTTCCAGATGCTGAATACTTAGTTACTAAGTCTCCAGGTTCAAATACATGACCTTGCACAGTTAAATAGCATTAATATTTTAGAATAATTTTGATTAAACTATATTGTAAAGAAAATAAACAGGATTTTTTTTTTGAGATGGGGCAAATTGGAATAATTTTTCCAATCACATTGTAGCTTATAAAGTTTGACTTTTGAAAAACTCCACAAGTCTCATTTTATTTTCACATTAGAAGCATAAACTTGAAAATGCATGTAGAAAGTTTAGAAAAGTCTAGTTAATATTAAAGACATCAAGATACAGAGGTACTGATGGGCAAATGGTAAATTGAGACTTAAAACTGACCACAAGAAAATGCATAGCTTCTTGCAGACTTACCTTGTTTCTAGGCAAGTAGGAAATCACCTTTCCTTAGGGATGATGACTGAGAACATGATTAAAATATGTATGTTTGCAGTGTGTCTACTCACTGTTTTGTCTCTGTCCACTTGTACTTTTTATTTATTTAAGATTTATTTTTATGTGTTTATGTATATAAGAACTGGGGGATAGGCCAAAGATGTGGGAGGTGAGAGGAGTCACCAGAGACAGAGTGGGGAGCAGAACTGGAAGATCCACTGAAATACACTGCAAAGGGGAGCAGCGGGTGGGATAGGAGAAGTCTGTTGCATCCTATGGGTCAGCTCCCTCGCCAGGAGTGGCCAGCCTTGATGGTGCTGAGACTTGAACTCCTGCACCCCTAGGGAGGACCCTATGTGTACTATTTTAGCTGTCCCCTCCTCACAGTTGTACACACACACACACACACACACACACACACACTCATCTGCACTTGTATGTGCCGATTGAGTCACACTTGACACAGCTTCTCTGTGTGTGTGGAACAACTGTCCACTCTCCCAGGATGTTCCCTGTTCTGTTAGTGAGATGTTTTTCTTCTTCTCCTTTACTTTCTTTCTCCTTTGCTAGTCTTAACAACAACAAAATCTTCCCTGATTTCTCTAAGACTGAGGAGAAAAATTGTGAAAACATAGAAGTATTGCTTAAAAATGCCCCACACTTTCTCAAATGATGGCATTCTCCATGTCTTGTAATATTTTTCATAGCTCCCCCCCAATTATTGGTATGTTTTATTGCTTTTACAAAAGACCTCCATTATTAGTATTTGAGAAAGAAATGTGAAGAGGATTTTTGCTTTTATAAAAGGTGAGAAGGGGCACAGCAGTCAGCATTTGTTTTGCAGCAGCCAGAGCGAAGCTGTCCTCTCACCCCACACTGCAAGTGCCCTCCCTGGGAATGGCTTTGTCCAGGCTGAGTAGTTACCATTCCATTGCTGTTTTTGCTACATGTTAGATGATTTTAGGTTTTATATGTTATTTGATATGATTTGGAAAGTCATTTTGGGGGGTCTGGGAACTCACAAATTTTTCCATATAAATGAATGGTAATCACTTCTACACTTTAAATTTTTTTTTACTTACAAATGGTTTCATACAATGTTTTACTTTCAGATATGCAGGAAAACTTGTAACTCATAGTTCTGATTAATTAGCATAACAATTACATGTATCTTAACAACTTTTGGAAAAATGCACATAAATTAAAAGAAAAAGGTTTTATTTCATTCTTAGAAATCCACAACTAATTATTATCCAATAGGCCCTACTTTTCCCTCAAACCTGAGAATCAGATCCTATATTATCATCCTCAGTTTCACTTGACTTTCCTATATAGTATTTACTTTTACATTACATGTCACATCAAAAAAACCAAACTTGGTATGACCATGACATCTTTGAAAGAAATATTATGTAGTCTCAATACTGAGGTTGTAAAATACGTAAACCTCGTTGGATGTGTGAGGCCTAATAGGTGTTGCCATGTTTTTTCATATAATGACAATATTTCACTGTTACTCTCTGAATTTGCTATGCGTTCTGATGTACCATAGCACACAACTGGGGAATTTTTGATTTTAGAATAGTATTTTATCAAAGTAAAATAAGATTTTGAAGTAGAAATGGAAACAAAGTTTTTCATCTTGAAAGTATCTCATAATGCCCCTTATTCTTTTTTTACATCTCTCCAAGTGAATTTTCAATTTTGTATGGTAAAAGTTAACTTTTTAAAACAATACTCTTAAGATTAAAAAAATCAGATATTTCATTTCTAATTCCAAGTTTTTGTTTACTAATGTTACCTTTATATCATGTTTAGTACAAATGATATATGTGTAATATATACAATCTAATTCAGTGTACATATAAAGTGATTACTGTAGCCAGGCTAGTGACAATATCATCTCACTGGAGTACATGAATATTTTCATTAAATAATTACTATTTAAGTTGATTTTGGAATCTAATAATTAAAAATTTGAACTAATAACATTGGAACATTCTAGTTTCCAACCAAATAACTCAGAAATACACTTCTAGAAACTACTTTATTTTTTAAATTGAATATTTAGCCACAGATACTCTCTACAGCAAGGTAAGAATTTCCTGTTATATCATTTTCAAGTTGTTTTCTGTTCTACTGTACAAAATGTAGGCTTACTTTCAACACAGAAATTTTAGATTTGCTTATGTTTATATTTTTTGTTGCTTCATTTCATAACATGCATCTTAGGATACTTCAATGGTAAGATTAGGTTTAAGAAACCAATGAGAAGGTTGACAGGTTGTTAAAATTGTCTTACTTGTCATTCGTTGCTTTTAGACAGATTGTTGATTCTGGGTAAACAGTCTATAGATTGAGAATGTTAAATCAGACTAAGTAAAAAGAATACATCAATTTGTATTTTAAGAGAAATGGCAGTGTACTTAGCACAAAATTTATTTAAAACACTTTGGGATTAGATGTTTTAGAGAATAAGAATTGAAACACTAATTCAAAGAGATATATGCACCCTGTATTCATTGCAGCACTATTTAGCCAAGCTATGGAAACAAACTAAAGACCCAAAGACAGAAAAGTGGATTAGGAACCACAGGTGAGTGGAGTGGGACCAAGTATTCCACACAATGGAATATTGCCCAGCCATCAAAAATAAACTTGTCATTTGCAACGTGTGGATGGAAATGAAGGAGATTATCTTAGAAGGAGAAAGGCAAATACTGGATGGTGTTACTTACATAAAGAATATAGAGTAACAAAACAAAGAGATAAAACCAAACCAACAACAAACCCTAGAAATCTTATTGTAAAATTGAGGGGGATAGAGACTGGGGGAGGTCAAGGTGTGGAGATGTGGAGGGGGAAACAGTGGACCATGGTGGAGAATTATGTGTGCTTTGGTGGTGGTGGATTTTGTGTGGTAACTTACAGGTGAAGAGGGTAATACTATACCTCTAAATCATATATGGTGATGTAAGTGAATGTTTTCTTAATTAAATAAAAACAGAAATATACAAAATATGAAAGATAAAACCTCTTCTACTTTAGATAAGTAGAAACTGCTAAAAATAAAAACAGAAACCTAGCTTGGGCATCTAGTACATGTTTTTATATGAAATGTAGAAATTAAAATTCAAGTTTAAAAATTTATAGAACATATTGCCCCTTGTTAATAAATGAAGGTGTTCTCTGCCAGTAAATCTCATGGTACAAGGAAACAAGTAACTTCTAATTTCTACTTTTTGCTTAGTAAAATGAAAATAAAAGACAAGTCATTGAATCGGTTAATTTACAGGATGTTTTCTGTTTCTTTCAGATTTTATTGATCGGATTGAAGAGATCTTTTGACTCCCGGCTGGAGCCAGGTTGGTTTTTGTGTTTAGATTGATAATGAATAAACCATGACATTCACTAAAAACATGTTGGTCTTAGACAGAGGGGTTAGTGTAGGAAACATTGAGAACTGGTAGACGTTGGAGATCTTGCAAACATGATTCCTTGCACAGTGTTTGTTTTTGTAATATTTATAGTGAATATCATTTCTTTATTGAGTGTTTCATTTATTTTACCTCTTACTAAATTCTGATTAAATGAAAAGAGCCAAGTCTAATTCATTCACTTAATAAACACACGTATGAGAAGAATGACTTCTTTGTAAGTCTAGCTAACATTTTAAAGAATGGTCAGCTTTATAAATTCAGGAAAACTCTTGAATTCTGCAGGCTGTTAACCACATTTCCTAGAGAATGTAGAGTTGAACATTGTTTATCAATTGTAAATCTCAATTAATTAACAGAGTTTTAAGATGTTATTTTTTGTCTTGTTTCTTATTAATTGGCTTTGTGGGAGACTCAAAACCCACTTAGCTGAGTTTAGAGTAATAACACAGCCATACAGAACATTCCCATCAATAGACTTGGAATTTCATTTATCACTTCTATTTTCTTCTCTAGAACATATTTTCAAATATACAATTCAGGCTTGAATGAATAGAGTTTTTGTTGCTCATGAAAAGGACAAATTGCCAGGTGTTGCTAAGCTTTTTGTATAGGGTTTTGATTAATAATTAACATAAAGGAAAACATTGACTTTTCATTTATACTTGTGTTAATCAGGAATTTATGCTTCAAAGTTCCTATTGATCTTTCAGATTGCATTGTCTAACTCTCAGCAAGGTCCATCCACCTTTTCTGCCCTCAGTTCTGGCTCTGCTATCTCATCCACAGTATAACACACATACACTCACACACACACACACACACACACACACACACAACTGTTATTCTACAGTTATTTGTCCTTTTTATGTACAAACTGCCTTCTTGACCTTGAAATCAGTATGGATTAAGGCAAATAGGGTTATCTTGAATCATTCCTACTTGTAATTACAATTTACAAGAAAATAAAGTGTTCGTTTTCTAGTTTAAATAGAAACTAGTGAGGGTTGAAAGTCTCATTTTTAACCTGTGTTACTGAATTATATGCTCAGACAGTCTGGAGTTGAATTGTTGAATTTGATTACCCTTGGCTTCCCTTTAGATTCACTTCTCATTGTACATATATACTTATTTTGTCCCTTTAATAAAAACTAACCTTAGTCTGCTATAAACATTACAATCAAGAAATAAGCAAAATAACATTATTGAGATTGTGGGAGTAAAGGTGAGAGGCAAACTTGCTATCATCTCCTTCTCAAATGACCTAGTAAAATGCCTCAGGAATATGTGTTTATAGGGTTTGTTTATTTGTTTGTTTGTTTTGATGGAGTCTTAATATGCTGAGGAAACAGACTTGTTCATGGGAGAGAGAGCAAATAAGAAAATACAGTCCACTGGAAATAGCTTAGGTGGCAAGTATTGGATATATTTTTTCCATGTGAGAAAAAAAAATATGCTAGCTGTTCTTTTTTCCTTAACTAAATGTTTGTAATAGTAAATTACTATAAAAGACAACCCCCTTGGATCTGTTTTCATACCAAATCCCATGCTAATGAAATTAATGCTGTGAATTTCATTCAGTGACCAACTTTTATCCTTTAACTTATCAGAAAGAGAAAACACCACTCACTGCTGATCTTTTTGTAGATCATTTGCATCATTATAGAAAACTATGCATTTAATTTGGGAGTTATATCTTATTAAGGTTGCTTGGATGACTTGAAAACACAGGAAGTGTATTTTCTTATGTAAAAAGGAGTCCATTCATTTAGAAACCCTTTATGTCTGTTGTGGCCAATTTATTGAAAGTATAAAAAACTTTATTAAAAGTGGCTATTTCTTCCTAAGCTTTTCTCGATCAGCATGAGACTTACTATATCTCATCAGTTATTTAATTGAGAATAGATCATCATCAGTCGTTTAGCAGAAAAAGAATATAACATGTAGAACAAATATTTTCGGTAGATACATAGATATGCTTGCTGGTGTTGGATTATTTTGCCAATGGACAAATACATAGGCTTCATCATTTTAGGGCACACTTGATGTCCTACTAAGGTAAAATTACTGGCCTTTTCTGAACTAATTCATTTCCAACTACTGAGTGATATAAAAATTTTAGTTGAAAAAAAAATTGTCATCACAAACCAGAGTGGATTGGGTTTCATCCATGTTATTTAATGTCTGTTGACTACCAACTTAATGCTTTACAGCCTTTTCTGTTTACTTTTCTTTCTACTGTTAGAAATCTCACTAGTGAAGAACCTAGTAGAGAAAACTCAATGCATTTTACATATGCATCTTTCATATTTATGTATCCACCTATCTCTCCCCTTCTTCTCCTATAAGTTGTATGTCTCTCCCATAAAGTTTTTAGTTTAAGAAATAGAGCAATTGAACTTATATTTGCTGATCTTTAAAACATAAATATATCTGGAACTTTAACTACTAGGTCTTCATTTGATAAGGAGATATTTAGTCACTACTAAACCTGACACGATTTTTGTAGTACACTATACCTTTAAAATAAATAGTTTTTAAAATTATAAAAAAAAGTGTTTTGGAATAAAGATAAGCAGAAAAAACACATTTAAACAGATTTAATTGCATGCTTATGTGTGTTTATACAATTCTGTGATAGCTTTATATATAAGATACTGATCTGCAGTATGACAAATATAAAAGTGAAATGATATCTTTTGCCTGAAGATGTTGCACCTATAGAGTGAAACACATTTCCAGCCTTGCCCTCAAATATGTTGCCCTGTATTAGTTTCACGACAAAAGGAACTCTAGGTACAAGACTATGGTGCAAGAGTGAACTATCTCACTTTAAAAAACATTATGCCGGCACCTTTAAGGGGTTTCCTTGCTTCCTTTACACCCTCAGTGCTCTAGTTGCTGGGTAAATTAGAGGGGTTGATCTACTCAGATCTGGCCTTTGTGAGGGAAGACAGGCCTCTGCTGTGCAGAATGGACAATGTAAAAGGGACTTAAACTGTTCCTTGAAGTGTGCTGGAGATCAGATTTTCACAGCTTTCTGGCACATTCAACTCAAACTCTCCTCAATTAAAGGACCTCTGTTGCTCATTCAAATGCTAATGTTTGGCCATCTGCTTAAATTTTTTTTTTTTAACAGCAAGACTAGCTGGAGGTCATATGACCCTTATTATTGCAATTATGAACTTTCTGGGAGTCCACTCAGGTTGCACCTGGAGTGAGCACCTGCTGATGAAAAAGAAACCAAGTGATGACTTGGTCAGGTTTCCATATGAAACATGCAGTGATTCATTTCCTAATATGTGTCTGCACATAGCTAAAATCTGTTTGCTCTAATAAAAGCACTCATTCCCATATAGGTTATTATTTACCCCTTAAAATTTTTCTTTAAATTTAGTAGAAGAGTTAAATGTACATTTGTGTGTGTGTGTATGTGTGTGTGTGCGCGAATAAAATTAGCATTCTAAGGAAAGACATGGAGAAAATTCAAATAATGACTAATGATGAGAGAGCAGCCTTCACCTACACAAATTTGAGTTCTCTCTGCAAAGAGAAAAGAATGTAATAATGGCTCAATCTTTTCAGCAGAAGTATTTAATTTTCTTTTGCTTCATTACTTTGGAGAAGAAAACCTAGCTTCTCAATATAAAGGAATAGTTCTAAGGGAGAATTCTTTAGGTCACTTAAGACCTTCCAGGAGTCATTATTTAGCAGGGGGAATTGTTTTCCTTTTCCTAAGGCCATTTGTTTCTCAAGGGCTTATATGAGTATCACAGGACAGTTTTATACACATTATCTTGCTTCCTGTTACTTATGATTTTCAGATCCTAGAGGACTTAGTTTTAAATATTGTTGTGTATTATTGAAATTATTTCAACCTGCCTCATCTTACACAGTAATCTTTGAGTAAAGCTACTCATGCTGAATTGCATATTGGGGTACGGGGCGGTATCTTGTCAATACTCCCTGTTGAAATAATATCGATTAATCACAGTTAGATTAAAGAAACTTCATGGACTCTTTCTTTTGAAAATCCTTCCTTATGCTTACTTGCCTCCAAAGTGAGATTTACAGCTTCTTATAATTTCCTGTTTTAGTACTGAGCAAGACTATTTTTTCCAGTCTGTGTAAAATACTGAGTAAGTTATTTATTAAAAGAGTGCTTTGGGGAGTCTCTCAGTTGCTAGAAGGGTTCTTGAGGGGCACAGTTTTGCTCTCTTATGCAGGTAATAACCTGAGTAGCCTTCAAGCACCCATGTGCCCTCAACAGCACAGTTATATGAGCCACAAATTTATAATGTGTTTGCTAAATGATTTGTCCTCACCTATTAACAATTTTGTTTATATTTATTTTTTAAGGATTTATTATTTATGCATACAGAACTGGGTACAGGCCAGAGGAGGGGTAGTGAGAGGATTCACCAGAGACAGAGTGAGGAGCAGATTGATGAAGTACACTGCTGAGGGGAACAGCAGGTGAGGTCTGCAGGTGGAGAGGTCTGCTGTGCCATGTGGGTCACCTCTCTGGCTGGGGATTGAACTTGTGCTGAAGTAGTTGCCGTGAGCTTCGTAGTGCTGCACTTCAACTACTTGTGTCACCAGGGAGGGCCCTTAACAATTTAAAAATGTATTAATTGATCATTTTAAAAAGCCATTTTTAAAAACAGCAGCACCTTCCCAGCCACCCTCCCACTCCTGTCATTACTAAGATATGACACAGTTTCTTCTTCAGGAATAAAGTGTGTCTGATTGGATCATAACCTTTTCCACCCACTTTCATTTGTCTGTCTTTATGCCTCTGCCTTGCTTCTTATAAACTCCTTAATCTTCTTTCAAGAAAAAAAAAAGCGACTTCTGGTATAAAGATTGATGTTTCTTCTAACATCTCAGAGAAAGAAGGGAGGCTTTGCCACATTGGACCTCTGTCTGCTTGCACTGTGTCAATAGCACAGCCATGATGCACCTAAACTGATCAGCGAGGAATTGCAATTTTGAGCACAGTGGGCTAAGCTTCACATGTTCCATGTATAGCATATTTTCAAGGAAAGGCTTCATATGTTCAATTCCATAATTGTTGTTTTCATAACAGCAAGAGCACCCATGCTACTATTTTCAATAAAATGATCAATGAAGTATTGATAATATAGTTTTGCCATTCAGCTTTATAAGACTTCATAGAAGTAAAATCTTAAATCAGTGATCTCTTGATAGACATGCAGACTTTGGCTCAGGAAGTGATGTCTTCAGAAATGTAATTCCTGTAGGGAGAGTTTTTACTCTCACTGTTGGAGAAGCAGCAAACTGTGGTGGGCTATCTATCTCAGAGTGGAGATAGAATCAGAGAGCTCATTTCAGTCTCATTTCTAGTGGAGTCTCACTACAGTTGAAGGGGGCTCCATTTATTTTACTGACTGGAACTCAGCTATATCAAGAGGATATCAAGAGGAGAGTAGCATAGACATCAAGAACTTATCAGAACAGACAGCATGGTCATGAATTTATGAACCATGACAGAAGTCAAGAGCATTATAAATATGGGCAAAGCAATGGTATTTACTCCAAAACAACATTTTGAACTCTGTAAGTTAGTGTGTCAGAAAACAGAGGGAGAAAAGTAGGCTGGCAGAACTCTTACAGATTAAAATTAATGAAACTAAATCCCATCTATGAAGTAGATTGGCAAATCTTAAACCCCAAACTGGGTAAAATATTGTCCTGTCTTAATGTTTTAAAAAATCTTTTTGACAAATGCTTTTCAAAATAGCTTTTTAAAGTGCTATGGATATTATTAGTATTTTATGATTTGGGGTCACTAATTGAGGGTTCAAATCAATGAACGAATTTCAAAAACTGAAGTACATACAACAGTCTTGCCATTGTAGTTCTCTCTTAATAAGAGAGGCAGGACCTGAGACCTTAATAGGGGAGGTTCATAGGAAAGTTACTTGGGGCTTTTTAAAAGCTTGGTGTGGAAGTTTGATTTTATCTATTTACCATTGGTTGAATTTTATTATTATTATTATTTATTTTATTTTAATTTTTAAAAAGATTTTTGTATTTGTGCATACAGAACTGGAGTACAGGCCAGAGATGCAGGGGCAGTAAGAGGACTCACCAGAGACAGAGTGGGGAGTAGAACAGGCCGACTGACAAAGTACACTACTGAGGGGAGCAGCGGGCGGGTCAGGAGAGATCTGCCATGCCATGTGGTCACCTCAGGGGCAGGCGGGGATCAAACTCATGCTGAAGTGGCTTTAGCCACCAGGGAAGGCCATGGTTGAAATTTAAATCTTCCTTGTCAAGGAAGGAATTAACTTGATGCTATCTCCTTAGAAATGTGTTCCATTCAAAGTTGTAACAAATTATGGACAGGAAACACAAACCAATAAACCAGAGACATCAACTCAGTGCAGCCCACAATTATTGGCTATGAAATAAATGTAATCATGGCCCTAAGAGATTCACAGTTGTCTTTTTCTGTAGTATGCCTGTCTGAATCTCATCTTTAGGTATCACCTATTGTATGGTTATGCAGCAGTGATTGTGTTCGCCTTAAATTATTTAGTACAGTGAATAGTTCATCAATCTCTTGCCACTTCTCTGTCTAGTTTTCAGTTTTTTTTTAGATTTACTTATTTATTCATACAGAACTGGGGTACAGGCCAGAGATGCAGAGGGTGAGAGGATTCACCAGGAACAGAGTGGGGAGCAGAACAGGCAGATTGACGAAGTACACTGCTGAGGGGAGCAGCGGGCGGGTCAGGAGAGGTCTTCCTTGCCATGTGGATCTCCTGTGGGGCAGGCGGGGATCAAACTCATGTGGAAGTGGCTTAAGCTTCTCAGTGCAGTGCTTTAACCCCCTGTGCCATCAGGGAGGGCCCTAGTTTTCAGTTTGTTTTTTGTTGTTGTTAGAATACCTGCTAGTCATCTTGGGGACTAGATACCTAAGCAGTGCACTTCCATAAAACCCCAGATCTGATCTGTTGTGGCTTTGCACTTGATTCACATTTTAATTACCGCTCGTTTTTCTTATTAACAGCATTTTAAGTTCATTGCAGACAGACACCATAGATGCCTTCTCAATATGGTCTTTCTGGAAACTTGTATCCTGCTTTATGCAATTTTGTGCTCACTAAGAGATGACTGTTTTTTCACTCTTCAGGCTGTATTGTTGGGTTGGTGAGGTATTATTTCCAGCATGTTGTGTGTTCCTCTCTCTATTGCTGTCCTGAATACCCTCTTTCTGAATACCCTATCTGGGGTGCCATTTTCTGGCCCTTCTTCATGTTGGAGGCTGGAGTTAGAGGCCAGTTTCCCCTTCCCTATCCCTCCAGACTTGGAATGATTCCTTTCTCTTCCTACTGGTGGTTTCTGTCATATCCAACAGTCAAACCAAAATATTTTGCCCTTAAGGACATTGGTAAGTAAAAGAAATCTCTTCAAACTGCATGAGAAAAATCAACAGACCTGTCAGCTTCATTTGGCTTTTTAGTCCTTTATTTTTCTGTTGCCAGGTGGTCTGAATCAAGGATGGAAGTGCCCTAGATTTCCAGATTTGTCATCCACAGATTTAGTGTTAAACACTAAGTGTTGTTTGTATTTTAAGCCTAACTTTATAAAACTATTTTGAAAAGCTATGACTAACTATGGATCTACACAAAAAGAAAGTTAACGGAATGGAAAAGTCCCCTTCAAATCTGTTTTTAAAGGCTTCTCACACTTAGAAAATACAAGCTCTATTCCTTGCCTTGCCAATGATTTGTGCCAATGTTCTCCCATTTGCAAAGTATTCAAATTTTGATTGGGGTTATTAAAAAAGAAAACAAAAAACAGTGAAACAATTTGATGTATCAAAGGCCTACGAAATGTGTTATGAGTAAATGATTCACATCTTATTTTAGTAGTCTAGAAAGGTTGGCATGGAAACCTTGAGAAGGCATTTTAGATGCTTGATATATAAAGATTTTCATTATGAATGCCCTGGTTATCTTTTGTATTTCTAATTAGGTTTAATTTTAATATTTATTTCTGTCTAAATTTTAGAATATGATTTTGCTTAGGCAGAAGCACCTTCTTCAGTTCTTTAAAAAGAGATACATATTTTATTAGAGAATGATTAGGAAGTAGACTGGGTTAGGAAATAATTTTTAGGAGTTAAGCAATATAATTCATTTGATACAAATAGACTAACAGATCATATAAAAATGGGTTGATATGCCAGTTCCAGCACCTTTGATTATGTGATAATTGCTCTGTTAATAACCTCAGAAAATTGAGATTAGAAATAGTGCTAATAGTAATCTATAATAAAGAAAGAAAGAAATTTGGTTAACATAGGTAATGAACTTACCACAATGTCTTATGTAATGTTTTTATCAACTTCCTTTTATTTGTGAAATATAAGGAGAATAGGTAAAAGAAAAATCTACAAAATAGGTTGATTCAGAAGTCTTTTCAGCAGTCTTACTCTTTTTGATTCTTGTATATTCTGCCTGAATATGAAATGATTGTTGAAAATGTTTTAAGATAACCAGTGATTTATGTATCAGTGAGCTTTTGTGGGTTAAGACATGATTATTGCCTGTTGTGTAACTGTTACTGTTGGGTTCTCTTACTCTTGGTAATTGAATGGGCAGACCTGTGCTGTCCTCTCATTGTCTCTTGGGATCCAGAAACTTAGGCTCGATTCTTGTCTCTTCCTTTAAGCAACTACATTTCCTTCACTATAAAATTTCACCTTTCAAGAACTGGGTTTTCTTTTATATAAATTAAGTGGATAGCAGCAAATGGCTGCTTCTACATATTCTAGCCTTTTAGCACTGTGATCATAACAACCTTAGGTGTCACAGGATTTTTAAGTTTATAGGGGCCAGTTTTTCATGACACCATCCAATAAATACAAAGAAGATATCAGAAATTATATTATGATTATTCCCACAAAACTGCATACCCTGCAGATAACATCCGGAGTTTCAATCATTTTATAAAATGACATTGTTAAATAAATGTAGCTGGCATTTTTAAACTTAGTATCACACACTACTTGGCAAGTTTGATAACATGATTATTGCCTGTTCTGTAACTGTTACTCTTGGGGTTCTCTTACACTAGTTTTCCAAAATCCCCTAGCAAATAGCTGACAGTTATTTTTAAATCAATTTTTAAAAATATAGATTGATTTTCAGTATCCATAGTTAGAATGTCACTACCTAGCCATAAAACAGTTCGGGAAACCACTTGGTATGCTTTGTGTCAAAATAAACAAATATTAAGAGTAAGGTTTGAGGAGAAAAAGCCCCATGTGAGCAGTTTTCCTAGTATAGAACTTGCTAATACGTGCCTGACTTTTAATTCCCGGAAGGCTAATCGGTAGGCAATGGCCAGCGGGCGAAGCTCTCCCAAGGCGAATCTGTTCCTGAACGGACTGAGCTTTGCAGTGGTGTGGGGTGGCGACGATAATTATGCCTCAGGAAAAGGTACCCTGACAGAATCAGCCTTATCCTCAAAAGTTCCAACTCTTTTAACTTAAGCTTTATTAGGATACCAGAGAAATCTCAAGTTTAACTTTGGATATTCCACTTAATAAAAACGACATTGTCCTTTCAAAAAAACACATTTATGTGGAATTGTGTATATGTATAATACATGTGTAGCTTTGTCCAAACTCAGTTTCTACATTAAATTACAATTTCTTTTTTTTTTTTCCGCCTGAAGAAAATCTGGGAAAAAAATCTTCACTGGAGTAACTGATTAGTTCCATTTCCTGCAATATTTCTTTTCTTGTGGTTGCTGGTTTCCAGCCAATTCTATTTTTACATTTATTTTCTCCATTACATTCTGTTTTTCTTTTCTGAGTAGAAGAAATTTTTGTTTTTCATTTTCTCAAAATGGAATTCTTCTCATGTCATGTTATAATTCTGATATTTTCAAAGCTTAAAAAACAATTCAGGGGATAGATAGCAACAAAATTAAACATGTCATGGGTTTTATTTAAAAAAAAAAAAATCAACCAAAAACCTGATAGTTCAGAAAGTATCTTCAGTGGGAGTGAATGGGGATGGCCTGGCCTCTTTCTTCATGTCCTTCTGGTGCTGCAGGCAACTTTATGCAGCTGTAGCTTAAAAGAGGAAATTGGGAGTCTAAGAAGTGACCTAATGAGGATGCCAAAAACTAAGTGATGAAGTAATGATCATACACAAAGTCAACATATTTCAGAGTGGATGAGAATTTTGAAAGTGGAGTCAGTGCAATTCTGAGATACACAAACCTGTATCCACATCTGAGCACCGAAAGCTGGAAGGTGCTGGACAGAGGGTTTGAGACTTTCCTTGGTCTTTTGTTGACTGGTTTGTCTCCTTACTTTTTTTTTTTTTTTTTTTTTGGTATTTGTTTAGAGCACACTCTGGATCTAGTTGGGTAAGATACATGAGCCTTTGCAGTTCGGAATATAAGCATTTACAAATTTAAAAAGGTAAGGGCTCTGGGAGAAATTTCTTTAGTTCTTTTTGCCTTTGTATTCTGTTAGCAAAATAACCAAGATGTTATCTTAGAGAAATTAATGAAATTTACTTCTAATTGAATTCTCCATGTTTGATCCTTTCAGAGTCAGAGTCTGAACTAAGTCCTGGCAACTTTTGCTCTCCTGAAAGCAAAAGAAGGAAGCATTGTATAACGAGAACTATAAATCAAACAGTATTCCTGTTTTCTGACCATGGTTATTGTGTGTTAGAAAATTTACATTTCAGACCTGAAGTATGAAATGTGCAAATCTCCTTCCCAGTCTGATCTTCCACAGAACATCTATGTCTGGGATATAGTTGGGGATGTGAAAGCTGACCACCAGAAAGCAAAAAAGTATTTCTCCTTCTCTTCCAGATCTACTCCACCTATGAGTGTATGAACACAGTAGCTTTGTAGGCCGGAGGGCTAGAGTACTTGCTTCTTATCCTTGCATCTTGGGGATAAGTAATTGCCAGAGTTGCAGGTTACAGCTGTCTCAGTTTCTCGAGGCAGCTCTGATGTCTGATAGCTTCTGGCAGGAGCTTGTCCCTCATTATCCTGTGTGAAAAGTGAACCACAGCCTACCCTGTCCTTCCTTTTCCCCTCCTAGCACTTATTTATTATAGAGATATTTGGCACATCTTATAATTATTTATGTAATTATTTATTACATGAGAGCAGGAGCATTTTGTGTTTTGATCTCTGATAAGCTATTAACATATAGCCCACCGGGGGAGGGAGGCACACAGTCGGTGTTCAATAAATCTTTGTGTTGAATATATCATATCAGACTACCTGAGTCAGACTCACCATGCATCTTCTATGTCCTCTGGTCTTTGGTCTTCCCCCTAAACAGACCTGTACTCACCTCTTATTCCTCTTCAGTTTCTACAATTCCCATCCTCAGGAATAGCTTTTATCACACCAGTGAAAAAATGACTCACTCAAACAAAGACTCATCTTTTTCAGATCTTTCTTGTGACACCATATGTACCTATGCACCCCTACAGGTGAGAGCTGAGCTTCTTTATGTTCTTCCTTGATGGTAGGACACTGCTTCTCAAAGTGTCTTCCCTAGACCAGCCAGCACCAACATTCCCCGAGATTGTTAGAGATGTAAATTCTGGGGCCTTGCTCCAGATCCAGTGACTCAGAAACATGGATTTCTGTGCTATTTGTCCTTCAAAATCGAGTTTGCCTGGTCTAGATGACAGCTAGGGAAGCAGGACATGGATGAAGCAGTAGCAGACAGCCAAAGTAGAGAGAACACCAAACCTTTCTTGCTTAAAATATTAAAACAGCTCTAGGGCATTGTGGTTTGAAGAAAAATAACGCAAAGTTGTAAAACTGAAACTTACGGTCACCCAGATTGTATCTAATTAGCAAGGCTCTCAGTCCAAGTGAACTGGTAGACCACGCATTTCATATTGACTGAAGTAAACAATTTTTTTTTCAGTAATTACATGTGTGATTGTGGTTTGATAAAGAGATAGTAGATAAATACATGGATAAGGGATAACGCCTGGTTTGAACAAGAGAAAAAACATAGGTACCCTATGAAAAATCACTTCTGTTAAGTGGATCTGTTAAGTGGATCTGATATTCAGAAATTTTACTTCATAGTGTATAGTCTAAAACTCTTAATTGTTCTAAAACTCCTTTTCAGTTGTTCTAAATGTACAGTTCTATTTTAAATAAGGAGGCAAGCAGATTTGTAAATCTCTGTAGGTTTTCAGCAAGATGAAAATCCAGAGAGGAACAGTAAATGATTTGGGCAAATATAAATGTCAATAAATACCAATAAATTATTTTTTATTTTAACCATAAATTTTAATGTTAGATCATTTACTGCTGAAGTAATTTGTCAAGATTGTTATAACCTAATTTTTTTTTCAGTAGTGACTTTTGAGGAAAAATGAGCATAGTACTATGAATGTTGGCAACACAGTTTTTGGTAATATTTAATACTGACTAGATTTAGAGTGACAAAAACAAAAACACAAAACCTGAAATTGCATAAACTAGCTGATGCAAGATTGGCATCATGCTCTTGCATCCTGAGGACCAGATGTGCTCTGTATTAACTGATCATTTTCAATCTAAACCTTTCATTTTATGCCCACAATGTTCACTTCAATTTCTGTTCTCTGATCTCCTATCTACCCTAGAAAGCAGGAGAAGGAACAGGAGAGTGCTTTTCAGATACTTCCTACAACGCACAGCTTTTCCCAGTTTCACTACCCAAACTTAGTTATTGGTCACACTTTGCTGTCAGGGTGAAATGTGGCCTTTGTTCAGGATGAACATCTATCCAACTAACACTTGAGGACTGTTTGGCTAAAGAATTAGGGGAGAATGGATAATGTAAGACAATTTGTAGCCTCTGCCACATTAGATAGCTCCATTTATTTTGTTAATCGGAGGAGGAAATGCAGATTGTTTTAATCGGTGCAGATTATTAGAATTGCAGTGTGTTCACTGTTCAGTTACATGATTATAAGACAAATATAGACAGGAAATTAAACATCTCTTGCAGATTGTATAATTTGAGATCTTAAAGTTGTCTTCTATTTATAAGACAGGGTCTTTTTCTCAGTTTGAATTAAATCATAATTTTTTTGTCTTTATAAAAGACAGATATTTATGAAATTTTAGTAAGCATATTTTGTGCTTGATATATTTATCACTTTTTAAAATTATGACCATCTACTTCTATAGGTATTCAACTTCTTTTGTAGCTGGAGAATCTGGGCATTAGAAGAATTGTTTAAATTGTTCAAGGTACATAGATAATAATGAATGGAGTTGGATTTTTTTTTAAAAGATTTTATTTATTTATGCATACAGAACTAGGGTACAGGCCAGAGGTGCAGAGGTGGTGAGAGGATTCACCAGAGATAGAGTGGGGAGCAGAACAGGCTGACTGACGAAGTAAACTGCTGAGGGGAGCAGCAGGTGGGTCAGGAGAGGTGTGCCTTGCCATGTGGGTCACCTCCAGGGTGGGGATAGAACTCATCCTGAATTGGCTTTAGCTTCTTAACGCTGTGCTTTAACCTGCTGTGCCATCAGGGAGGGCCCGGAGTTGGATTCTTTTTTTTTTTTTTTTTTTTAAAGATTTATTTATTCATTCATACAGAACTGGGGTACAGGACAGAGATGCGGAGGGTGAGAGGATTCACCAGAGACAGAGTGGGGAGCAGAACAGGCAGATCGACGAAGTACACTGCTGAGGGGAGCAGCGGGCGGGTCAGGAGAGGTCTGCCATGCCATGTGGTCACCTCCGGGGCAGGCGGGGATCGAACTCATGCGGAAGTGGCTTTAGCTTCTTAGAGCTGTGCTTTAACCCGCTGCGCCACCAGGGAGGGGCCCCGGAGTTGGATTCTTAACCTGTGTCTTTATCATTACAAATATGTCTCTCCACATACTGTTTGATAGTGTGTTCTCAGTATCACTGGCACTGCATTGGATTTATCTATATTGAGATCTTCCTAGTTAATGATATTATCTGTATCTACTGACTGAATCAATGAAATACTGTTATCACTGTTTTTGTTGATGCTGTAAAATGTCACTTGTAGATTACCAAAGACACCTAGTGCCTTTGCTTTGTTTAATTTCTTACCCAATCTGGGTTCTGGATTATATCGAGCAAGTTGGGATATTGCAAGTGAGAAATTCCAAGTGGTTTTTTATTCTTCATGTGAAAAACAAAAGAAAGAAACAGGTTAATAGAAAGAAAAGGTAATGTTCTCATCTCTGTTTCTGAGTTCTTATTGCCCCAGAATCTATTCATATTTTGGATTCATTTTGTCCATAGCTTATGTCCCAATACATCTGCTCTTCCTCTTTCAAAATGTTTACTTCATCATTTACTAGCATGACTTTTAAAGACATTCAGTTTAAGAAAGCACATCTAGTGCTATTTAGTGGTGAATATATTTGAGTGTGGCTTAAAGGAAATGCAGAGATTTTTTAAGAGCTTGAAGCAGACTCTCATGAAATGTTATAAAATAGATGTGTGTTTGCCACATTCTATGCATATTAGCCTTGAGAGTAGTGAAAAAGAGCCTGAATAAAATTTAGCTCCAGGATTCTTGGGCATTTGTTGGTTGGCTGCTATGACCTACTTGTCAGCATAGTTTAAAATAATTTTTAAATTTATATCAACTTCATTCTGAAATTTGAACAAAAATGTGTATGTACTATATAGATTTCTGGTTTAAGATATTTTTGCAGACATTTCTTCTGTTTTTAGATTCTAAATTTTTTTTTTAAGATTTATTTATTTGTACATACAGAACTGGGGTACAGGCCAGAGGCTTAGGGGTGGTGAGAGGCTTCACCAGAGACAAAGTGGGGAACAGAACAGGCAGATCAACGAAGTACACTGCTGATGGGAGCAGCGGGCCGGTCAGGAGACGTCTGCCACGCTATGTGGTCACCTCCGGGGCAGGCAGGAATCGAACTCATGAGGAAGTGGTTTCAGCTTTAGTGCAGTGCTTTAACCCGCTGCGCCACCAGGGAGGGCCCTAGATTCTAAATTTAAGTGAGTTTAGTTATTAGGTTCAGTCTTATGCATTAGTCTAATTAAGGTACTCTTATGTTACCAGTCCTGGTCTCCTAAAAGAAAGGAGGTTCTTTCTTTCTTTCTTTTTTTTAAAGATTTATTTATTTATACATATAGAATCAGGTTTTTGGCCAGATGTTCAGGAGCAGTGAGAGGATTCACCACAGAGTGGGGTGCAGAACAGACATATTAATGAAGTACATTGCTGAGGGGAGCAGTGGGTGAGACAGGAGGGATCGTGGGTTACCTCTGGGGCTGGGGATAGAACTTTCTTTGAACTCACCACTGTGCAGTGCTGTACCCTAACCCACTGGGCCACCAGGGTGGGCCCAGAAAGGAGGTTCTCAATTCGAAAAAAAAAAAAAAAAAAAGTGTCACAAACAGTATTATTCTTTTCTAAAATATGTATGCTGATTTTTTTTCTTTGACAAATTGGAAGATAAAAACCACTGATATGACTTCAACTGTCATACAGTCTAGGGTGTATTTATTTATTTTTATTTTTTTATTTTTTTTTTAAAGATTTATTTATTTGTACATACAGAACTGGGGTACAGGCCAGAGGCTCAGGGGCGGTGAGAGGCTTCACCAGAGACA
>NW_004567103.1:19393390-19501341 GCF_000260355.1 Condylura cristata | reverse complement strand
ATTGATTGTTTTTATGATAGTTCTAAGATCTATGTACTATTACTATCCTGGTTGAATTTGGTATGACTAAGCTTTAGTAAAGCCAAATCATTTTCCACTGGTGTCATATGTGATAACAGTGTGGCCTGGATTTCTGTTGAGACAAGTCTGAACTCTGGAACCTGCCACCAAACCATGCTATGTGGCCATTTATTCCAACTCACAGATAGTTACATCTGGAACTGGTCACATATAGATGGTCCTGGTGGAGTGCTTTAGTACTAAGTCTTCTTTCTCCACTTCGCTTGGCTCTGGAATTCTGTATCAACAGTCTTCTCCTTGGGGACCTAGACTAGGTCTGCAGGCTTTGCATTTGCTGTTTTGACTTTAACTAGTTAATTGTTTCAGTTGACCAGTACATTTGATGATTTGTTCACTGATGAATTGATGAGGTGATTGTATTCTAGAAACAAACCATCATCTATTCTCAGGTGAACTCATGAACAGCTGAAATCTGGCTACCTCTCACCCGCTCACCTATATACCACTTCATGCACACCTTGTCTTTATTTCCAAGGATTCCACACTGTATTTTGTGCTCAGTGCCCCTTGTGTCACTTCAAAACTAAGTCCTGAAAAGCAAATGTAGTTTTATTCTTCCTCCCTACTCCCCCCACCTCTTTATTTGTGCATACAGAACAGGGGTACTGGTCAGAGGTGCATGTGTGGGGAGAGGACTCACCAGAGTCAGAGTGGGAAGCAGAACAGGCAGATTGGCGAAGCACACTGCTGGGGGGAGCAGTGGGTGGGTCAGGAGGGTCTGCCACACCATGTGGTCACCTCTGGGCCCAGGGATTGAACTCACACTGAAGCAGCTGCTGCTAGCTTGCAGTACTGCATTCTAACCCATTGACTCACCAGGGAGCCCTTATTACTCTTATTTTATAAATATTTATTATTTATGCATGCAGAAATGGGGTACAAGTCAGAGGTGCAGGGGTAGTGAGAGGATTCACCAGAGACAGACTTGGGGGGGCAGAACAGGCAGATTGATGAAGTAGTACACTGCTGAGGGGAGCAGTGAGCAGGTCAGGAGAGGTCTGCTGTGCCATGTGGGTCACCTCCGGGGCTGGAGGTTGAATTCGCATTGAAGCAGCTGCTGCTAGCTTGCAGTACTGCATTCTAACCCATTGACTCACCAGGGAGCCCTTATTACTCTTATTTTATAAATACTTATTATTTATGCATGCAGAAATGGGGTACAAGTCAGAGGTGCAGGGGTAGTGAGAGGATTCACCAGAGACAGACTTGGGGGGGCAGAACAGGCAGATTGATGAAGTAGTACACTGCTGAGGGGAGCAGTGAGCAGGTCAGGAGAGGTCTGCTGTGCCATGTGGGTCACCTCCCAGGCTGGGGATGGAACTAGCACTGAAGTGGCTGTGGCCATCTTGCAACACTGCATCCTTACCTATTGAGACACCAGGGAGGATCCTATTTTATTATTTTTAATTGAAGTCACATTGGTTGATATCATTAAATAGATTCCAAGTACAGATTAATATGTCAGTATTTACATATATTGCATTATACTTGTCACCAAAAGTCAACTGTATGGTGACAGATGGAATGATATATTTTTAAATATATCTGGTTTTCTAATATATTTTTACTATGGAAATTTTGGAAAATACAGAATGGTATGAAGAAGTAAAAAGAAATATATAACTTACCACTCCATCTATCCAGGGACTACTACTAGTATGCATTTTGTTAAATTTCCTTCTTATCTTGCTTGTTGTATGGAAAATTTCTAATGCATGAGGAATTATTTTAATAGAATACAGCCTTTTAAAACAATGGCCTGATTATCAGGGCTTATTTACAGTCTGGATAGGCAAATGTTTCCGATCCTGGGGGCTGGGGGTGTGAGGGGTGGGGTCAGTGAAACCTAAACTGGTTTCTGTTGGGGGAAAATGAGTGTAATGCTGCCCCCTATGGGAGGACAGGGATTAAGACTTCCAGAGAGAACTAGAGACATAGGGTAAGGGTAGCTATAGGTAGTTTAGGTAGGCGAGATTCTTTTCAGAAATTCTGCTAACAGAAAGAGAGTGGAAGCAGGGACCTGCCCCAGGCAAAGGGAGTAAGAGATGAGATGAGTAATGGCAGAAGGAACCAGGAGCTCCCTAGCGACCTGCACTTCAAAGGGCCAGCCCAGCTCCTGGCTACAGGAAAGGACGATGCAAAATAACTAGATAACCTGCTGGAACACTTGGCAGCTTCCACTTAGAGCATAGGCCAACTCAGATTCTTTCTGAGCCTTGAAAGGAATTGATGTGGGACTTTTTGTTAGTTTGCCATTAATAACTACTAACATTGTGTATGCAGTACTGGCTGATCTTTTTCCTGGTGTTACCTCACTTAGTCCTTATAACAAGTCAGTAATAGTTAGGATCTTCATTTTATAGATAAGAAGTCAGTACCCTGGAGAACTTGGCTTTACCCTAATCCACCTGGATAACTAGAGGAAAAGGAATTACAGTCCAGAGTATCCAACTGTAGAGTGCTTATTCTTAACTACCACATGGAATATGACTTAGTCTTTTATCCAGAGTTTACGGTGGGATTCTAATCTACAAGAGACTGCTTTTTGTATGTATGTATGTACTGGAGCATTTTTTTGGTTCTAGAATTAATGTGAAAATATTTCTTAAATCAGATATTCAAACAATTTTTTCCTTTTGAAGGGTTCTGGTTTTTTCTTGAGCTGAATCTTGATAATATTTACATAGAACATAAATTATATAACAATACTGTATCAATAGTCACAAATTCTGTAGCATTAAAATGTAGTACTTAAGTGAATTACTGCTCTGAAGTAACAGTAATTTTGATGCTTTATCTAGTGACATGAAGAAATGGCTATACAATCTGAAGGCCATTTACCTTGCATTTCATTTTATTTAATAAAATAATTCTGTATTTTATGGAATTATGGAATGGGATGTTTGCTGAGATGTTTGCATTAAGAAAATAAAACAGGGCCCTCCCTGGTTGCGCAGCAAGCTAAAGCACAACACTATGAAGTTACCACAGCCACGCAGCATGAGTTTGATCCCCGGCCAGGGAGCTGACCCACATGGCACAGCAGACCTCTCCTGACCTGCTCACTGCTCCCCTCAGCAGTGTATTTTAGTATACCTGCCTGTTCTGTTCCCCACTGTCTCTGGTGAATCCTGTCACCCCACCCCTCCCCGCACCTCTGATGTGTCCCCAAGTTCTATATGTGTAAATAAACATTTTAAAAATCAGCTCTTTCTGGGATATAATTCACATGCCATAGAATTAATTCATTTTAAAATAGGCAGTTGAGTAATTTTTAGTATAGTTACAGATATGTTCAACTATTACCACAATCAACTTTACATTTTTACTATCTCAGAAAGGAAAATTGCACTCCTCACCACCACCTCACAAGTTTCTCCTCACTCCCAGTCTTAAACAACTACAAAGCTGCTTTCTATAGATATCTCTATCTGGAATTTCATATAAATGAGTCGTAAAATATATGGATATTTGTGACTGACTTCTTCCCCTTAACATAATGATTCTTAAGTCCAGTTGCTCTTTATTATATTTTATATTTGTATTTTACTCTGTGAGAGCTGTTCTAATAAACACAATTTGCTACCTATACAAAACAAATTCACACGTGTGTTTATTGAAACAGCTCTCACAGAGAAGTTACCTAGACTGCTAGGTTCAAATGAAAACTTCCTGCTTTCCATAGCTTCAAATTTGTTGCCCTCTTCTTTAATTGTTCTGGAATACTGTTTTGATATGTTCAAGTAATATGAGATATTCTTAAGACAGTGAATATTATTGATACATTAACTGAAAAATGTATTTGTCAGGCACATTTTATGTGAAAAATATTTGACTATTAGAATATGAAACTTTCAAAGTTTTCTCTGACATACATTTAGTTTTTGTTAATGTGAGAATTTGAATGGAGATAATAAAATCAATTTTCATTAATCCATGAAGTCTAAAATGCAACTTGACAGAAGAAACATGTATTCATTCCTATCGAGGAGGGAAGTTTTTATGTCAACCCTTCCTCCCATTTCCATTTGGTTGGAATGAACAAATCTTTATTTCAATGAATAAAGGTATTAATTGCAAATATTCTGAGGGCAGCTAGCAATAGTGGGAGCAACCTTTTTGTAGGATTTTTTTCTAAGTGATCAAATAAAAGTAAGTAATGAATACAGTAGACTGATGTTATCAAGAACAAATATAATTTGAAAATTCTTCATACAGCTCTGACATATGTTAGATATAATATTTTAGATATCACTTGACATCAGCTCCACTGGTAACATGTACATAAAGATATACCTCACTGACATGTTATTAGAAAAAGAAGTATATCGCCTTTACCTTATAAAGTGCCATAATATTTTGTTAATTTTCATAATAGAAGAAATGCCCAGGATTATATTGTTAAATTATAAAATTAAACTTTCATATTTTCCTTAAAAATTTCTCTAACTTCTACATAATTCTAGTGACCTCTGAGCACACTGTCAGTGTGCAGTGACAGATGGTGGACCAAACCTACTACTTTATAAACTCAGTTAGCTTTCGTAAGGTTTGGTCAGGTACAGTCTAGAGCAGAATAATAACATTTTCTATCAGTGTGGGACCACATATATGATGGTGATCCAGTTACAGGGCAGGGAGAGAAGAGAGACACCCCAGGACCCCCAAAACTGCCTGCTGTAACTAGATTCTGCCATCCTCTGTATCAAGACAAAACATGTACTCTAGAAAGGAACTTTAATACAATATTAGTGTGCAATACAGAAAAGAGACTATAGTTTCCAGTTCAAGCACCCAAAGTTACCCATCCCTTCATGTGTAAATGTCCAGCCAAACAAGGTTGGCCTAATGCAAGGCCCAAAAGCGTGACACAGTCTAAAGTACCCTCTGGCAGGGGCCCATAGAAAAGAGTGAGGAAGAGTCAGATAAGTCTGGGAGGAAAAGTACAATAACAAAATCAAGATCAACACTGTCATTGTTGACCTCCCCTCAGATCTCTCACCCACATCTGTTTCAACCAGTCCAGGGCCAAAAGGCAAGCACAGTTTGTGCATCCTCTAGGTCTCCCTCTGGCTCTCTTCTTTCCTGGGTCTCATTCCATCTTCCCCCTGCTCAGCTCTACCCTCCATTGGGTGGGGCAGGGAACCTCCCCATTCCTGGGGAACACACTGTTGCATTCCTTATGTACAGCCTGGCTAGAGTAGACTTTACCATCTAGGTTTCTGTAAGCACATTCTGTGACATTTGCACAATCATGAGGTCACCTACTGTTGGATTTCTCAGAGTGGAGCCTTGCCTTTAAGTGACACATGACTGTAAACTAGTACGTCTTCTGTGAGCTGGTCCATACCGAGTGGATACCATTTTTTCACTATAGATATAGAAAAACAGATTGTTAATTTAACTTATTGACATTTACTCTTAGTAATTGAATTGGATTATGATATTCATTGTAAGTGATTTCAGATCAAGTCAACGATGATGAAGATCATGAAATCTTAGAAGAAGACAGCTAGGAAGTTCTTTGGTTCTAAACTTCTTATTTTTTGGTAATATTTTGGGGAAAATAGTTCTTTAGGAATAGTAGGTCAAAAAATTGTTTCTATTTTTAAGTCTCAAATGAGTGTCTCAGCATAAAGGCAATTGTGGTTTATTTGTATACTCAGAATAGACACTGTTAATATTTTTCTGCAGAAAATTCCAGTTAAGATATTCTGATTCATGTAATAAATTAGGTCACATGAATAACTGTATCTAGAGGTGACTATAGATTTACACCAAACACTTTGTCCTGTTCAGAGTACATTTATATCTACCATAGAAACATTGTTTAGCTAATATTAAATAAGCTATTTATTTTTATTTTTATATTTGGCACTTTATAAGAATGACGTATCTGTATGTTTTAAGGTATACCCCAAAGTGATAATGATCTTGAACAATTACAGGAACAGCTAATGAACACAAGGTTTAACTAAACATTTACATTTTTAGTTCAAAAGATCATCAGTTATCAGTGTTATTGCTTTCTGCTTTAAATATCTGGGTTACATAGAAAAATAATAGTTTAACATTTGATGAATAAGGAATTATTGTAAGATATAGTCTTGAATTAAAACTAAAGCTAGTACCATATACTGGAAACGTAAAGAAGGAAACCACTAACTATTTCTCCATAATTAATAATAGCAATGATACTCTTTGTTAGTTGCTCTATCACATATCTATTTTAGTTAGTAAACTTCCTTCTCTTTGAGAAAACATTAAAACATTCAATAATAGATTGGATTAAATGATCTCTACTAGGAAAGAAATACATGTAGTTTCCCAGTATCTTTTTCCAGTTAACAATGTTTTTACTAATTGTAGAGCCAGAGGGGGGATAATATGGAAATATACTATATATTTTAATCCAAAGTGATCTGAACATCTGCTTTCATTGTTTCCAGTGTGTATCATAGAGTACTTGAGTATCAGTTCACAGGCAGTTCCATTCATACCCAGAATCACTTGCACAGAAAAAAACAAGTATTCTTCCACTCATTTGCTCTGACTCACTAATTTATCTCTTTTATGATTGACTTGTGTTTCATTTCAATTGACTCAAAAAATAGGAAATATTATGCCACTTTACAATTGTTATTTTGTTGAGTAGGATTTAAAGAACTTGTTGACATTTGACTTAGTGAGATAAAATAGCAAAATGTGAAAGTCATGGTAGGAAAAGCACTAATGACTCTTTCATACCAGGTCCCCACACTAAACATCAGGAATCTTCCACTCTACCATACTCCATTGTGTCTTCCACCCAAACATTATTTTCAATATGGAGTTCATTTATATCACCGTATCATAAACTGTATTAGCCCAACCGTAAACAATCCAACAGGCAAAAATACAAAAACAAAAACAAAACAAAAAAACCCAAAAAACAAAAATTGGCCAGCAGGGTTGAGTATGAGACACCATCTGAGAGGTGATCTCTGCTCATGATCTAGTGATCTACAGTGATGCTCCAATGATGTGAACCAGGTTGAGTCCACCTGACTATAACCTTGCACAAGTTACTTGACACTACTATCAAATACTATTATGAGATGTTATTTATGTGAAGTTTATAAAGTCATATTCACTGTGTTTGGCATGGGTGCCAAATACCAATGATGATTGCTATTATCATTTTCAAGCTCCCTGATATATATGAAAGAAAAGACACATCATATAGATACATTTTGCATACACTCTTATGTGTATACACATACCTGTATTTAGTTTCTAAAATGCTTTATCTTCAAAATGATACATTTGTCTTTTATGAAGATTGCATAAGAATTTTTGATTCATTCAACCATTTCATCTAAACATAGTCTTGGTGCAGAAATAACCAGAATTTTTTCGTTGCTTTTGCTGATAGTTATCTAATTAATTTACACATTGGACCTTTCCAGGTACAAATTAATTCCAGTTATATTGAGAAATTTAATGCATCCTTTCAGGGGCTCATTACTTAATTAAACATGAATATGTATTAGTTTTTGTGCTTTAGAATTTGGTGTGGAGAATGTTGGCTTATACTGGGAATAAAAGTAAAGCTTAATCTGTTCTTAATTTTGTTTAGAATTGATTAGGGGATTGTTGAGTAAATTTTTCTACACTTTAGGAAGCAATTGGGATAGAAGGTACAATGAATAGAAATCTTTGCTGTACCAGGTGATAAAGAATTATTTAGCATAATTACCATTTTTTGATTGAAAGCTCTGGGAGATTTGTACATTTATAAAAATACTCTGATTTCTTTTCTGAAAGGTTGTAGTGATAGTTTCCTCGTGAGGCACTTAAGAACCAGAAAGATTTGTTTGCCCGAGAGCATGCAGTTCATAAGTAATGAAGCTAGAATTCCTATCCATTTTGTGTGGCTAGAACTCCTAAGGTATTTTTACTTCACCCTTCTTTAATATAACTCTGTTTACTCTCTTATTGAAAGTGAGCCTGGAACTATGCAGATTATTTTGCAAGAGAATAGTTTGATATTTTGGACACAGTTTTGGAATCATAGATCTAACAAAATCATTCAGTAAAAATAAAGACACAATGTAAAGTTTATCATTTTTTAATGAAATCTGTTACAGGCCCTGTTTGGTGATAGAGAATAATATCTGTGCATATTAATTACATAATAGACTACAGTTCTCATAAAGATCCTGAGAATATAATCATTCCCTCTACTTACACTTGTGCTGCCTTAACCTAATATGGTGGGTAAAATAACAGTTGGAAAATGTTTAAAGTTGTTTTACATCTGTTTATATTTTACGGTTGTTTCAGATTTCTTTAGGTGGCATATATATTTAAAAGAGTTTTAAGGGCAGTTTAAAATGATGTTTTTCTTACAATGTTTTCTGTAGAAAAGAGAGCACCAAGATCGTTGCTTTTGAGCTGCTTGCACATGTTTGCTTTATAATAGAGTTTGCTTTATAATTAAAAATAACTATATCTTAAGTATACATGAAGCCCCTCTCTAAGAGCTTCATTCTGTTTATATCTTTTGTTACCATCTTTTAATTTATTTTTCTTTTTCTGGCTCAACAGTGTTAAGACAATCTTGAAAATAGTGCATTTGGGAGCAGTCTATATCAATGGAGAGAATTAACCTTTCTTCAAGCTGGCTATCCAGGGGAAGGCTGTATGTGAGATCATTGTGTCCCTAGAAGTCCATAGGGCTTTGAAATGGTTGTCACTATTTTATGTATGTCTTTGCAGCTGGTTTCTTCTTCCACCATCTATTGATAATTGGTTGAAATCTTCCATATCACTGCTTTGATCAGCATAGGCAATGGGACCTTGACCAAGCCATTTAGCTCAAAGACACAGCTCTTCTTCTGTAAAATGGTGTTACCTCATCATAGGTTCTTTTGTTGTTGTTGTTGTTGTTGATAATTAGAAGTGAAACTCACTTGTAAAGTACTGGGACTCATTAAAAACTAATATATGTTAGTTATTATTTTCTGTAGACACCATTGATTTACTGGATAGAGACAGAACAATATCAAATCTTAGAGTTTAGATCCTACACCCATTTTTTGAAACATAGTAACCCAGTAATATGATTTAATTCTGTATGTGGTCAGCTTTGCCATCCAGTGACATGTTTATGGAGATTGGAACAGATATTATGTGCACAGCAAGTATGTGACTATTCAGAGCTTGAAAATCCAGGGTCTAGATTACATCAGCTTTGTTCAACCAGAATGTTCTTCTACCCATTTCACTTCTCATGAAGTTATCAGAACATGGATGGTGGAAAGGAAAGCAGATAAGCAAAATTCAGTTTATTTTTGCCCTTTTTAAAAGAAAACCACTGCTCTTAATACTTTCAGGAGATTCAGTTTTGGAGTAATGAAAGCTTTCTCTTTTATGGAGTGGTAGGGGTGAATCTGGCAGTGAATGAATTATTTTACCAATCTAAGTTAGATGGTATGTACTCTACTAATTATGAAGATAGGTGTGACTTTCCTGCATTTGCTGAACCTTAATTTGTACTTTGCTGTCAATGTCTTCAGATTTGAATCAGTTCTGCCTCACAGTATCATCTTCTAGATAAAATTCACCTCTGGAAAGGCATTCACTTTTGTAATCCTACCCAAAGTTATTGTCTCCCTAAATCAAAGACACGGTTGTAGTAAAATTCATAGCAGGTAATTATTATTATTATTGTTTAAATAAACACAATGTAGAACTTGGAATAAATATTATCAATTGACCTGGTGACAACAATATTATGGTGACAACGATTCTGACATTATTGTAACATTAATATACCTCATGGCTCGCACTCCATTGATCTGATAGCTGTTTTCTCCTATAGGATTAAAGGGTGATTAAGAAAAAAAAAGAGCCAAGTTAAAATTTACTTTATTGCTTGTTTATAACATGCATTGCTGCATTTTTATTTTTTTGTTACAGTTCAACTTCCTACTTTAAGAAAAGGAAGTTTAATGAAGCATAGATTGATGTAAAAAAATAAATAGTAAAGAATTAAATCTAGATTAAAACACTAGATTATACTGAATAGACTTAATTGAAAAAGATGGAACTTTTTTTTTTTTAAAGATTTATTTATTGGCCCTCCCTGGTGGCACAGCTGGTTAAAGCACAGCACTGAGAGTTTGAAGCCACTTCCGCATGAGTTCGATTCCCGCCTGCCGCCTGCCCCGGAGGAGACCACATGGCGAGCCAGACCTCTCCTGACCCGCCTGCTGCTTCCCTCAGCAGTGTACTTCGTGGATCTGCCTGTTCTGCTCCCCGCTCTGTCTCTGGTGAAGCCTCTCACCGCCCCTGAGCCTCTGGCCTGTACCCCAGTTCTGTATGAATAAATAAATAAATCTTTAAAAAAAAAAAAAGATTTATTTATTTGTGCATACCGAACTGGGGTACAGGCCAGAGGTGCAAGAGCGGTGAGAGGCCTCACCAGAGACAGAGTGGGGAGCAGAACAGGCAGATCAATGAAGTACACTGCTGAGGGGAGCAGCAGGCGAGACAGGAGAGGTCTGCCTGGTGATGTGGGTCACCTCCGGGCTGGTGGGGTCAAACTCTTGCAGTGCTAACCTGCTGTGCCACCAGGGATGCCACAGAAATGGAACTTTTTATAATTTGTAGTCATGTACCTCTCACATGTTTTCTGAGTGTGTGTTTATTTTTATGTATATACTTGCATATAGATGTAGTTACATGCTCTGTATATATACACATGTGTACATACATATTTAACTATATAGCTAAATATTTATGCATATGTATCTGTGTTTGTGTACACTTTTAAAATGTGTACACAATTAAAAACTATGTAGTTTAAAATTATGTAGTTGTATGATGTCTTTATAGCAAAAAGATTAGTTTATGGAGATTGATAAGTCTGATTTCACTTGTGTTGTGAGGTATCAATATGATTTTTTCATTTTTTGAGCACCAGTGTTTCTTCTATAACTTAATACATATCAAAGGAATATCTGTGCAAAGTAAATGAAACAATTTAAAATGTGTCAGGCACAGATTCTAGGACTTAACAAGGCTTTCTAAATTAATTGACCTTCCCTTAAGAATGAAGAAATATAAAATTTGTTTGAGTCTTAAAAGGTGATACGAGGCCCTCCCTGGTGGCACAGTGAGTTAAAGCACAGCACTGAAAGCTAAAGCCAGTTCAGCATGAATTCAATCCCCGCCCGCTCAGGAGGTGACCCACATGGTGCGGCAGACCTCCCTCAGCAGTGTACTTTATCAGACAGCCTTTTCTGCACCCCACTCTGTCTCTGGTGAGTCCTTTCACTGCCCCTGCACCTCTGTCCTGTACCCCAGTTCTGTATGCACAAATAAACCTTTAAAAAAAAATGGTGATACAGCATATTGTTAAAAATAAGACGAGAATGATGCACAAAACTTCCAAAACCATGTATTTAATCCAAATCAGACAGTATTTTCTTTATCATTATATAATTATCCTCTCTATATTGTAGATTTTAGAAGAATTAAGAAATTAACACTCTCCACTTTTTTTTTTTATATTTCACTGGTCTGATCTTTGCACAGAACAGGAAGTTGGATAAAATATGAAAATTTTCATTTGAACAATCCAATGGTCAGGAAAATTATATAGAAAGAAAATAAGACTCATTCTGTCTGTTCAACTGGGAAAAATTACTTCAATTATACATATCCTAAATTGAATTTTTGTTCTGATACTTAACTGTAGGCTAGTGTGAAGAGAGAAGCTCCCAGAAGCAGACCTATGAGCAAGGTGGCTTTGGAGCAATGGCTTCTGGGAGTTGACTGCCCTGCCTTTCTCCACCCAGTCTTCATGAGCAGTCATGCCCCGCCACTCAAAAGATAACCAGCAGAACATTCATTGGAATTGAAAATAATATGTTTGCTCTACCAATGTAAGAGTTCCCAGGCCTGTTTACTCCCTTCTTAAGATCCTCATATGTTATCATTTTGTTGTTATGACCACTTTCAAGGTAACTCCAAATGGCCAATAACTGACATTCTACTTATATCCATGGTTAAAATACCAGCAGATTTTAAAGCTTTGAAGATCTAAAGAAAAAAAGTAAAAGTGATGCTGGTGATAAAATTAGCTATGTTTCTTGTTAATTTGAAGGTTTTGAAGTCACATTACCTGGGTTTGAATTACTCTTCAACCACTACTTCCTGGGAGTCTTTTAACATTTTCACTTCTCTGTGCCTGTATACTCTCTACCTAATGGATAAAATAAAACCACTGACCTCATATTGGTTGTAAGAATCTTGCAAGGTTTAAATGAGAAACACGTGTTAATCATTTAGCAGGGTGAAGTTTCAATAAGGATTATTGTGGCTAACTACTATTATGTATTGTCATATTGCATAGCAACAAACTTGTGAATATGCTTGAATGCTAAACTTCTTTAACAGTCTTAATATTATGGTCTTTTTTTTTTTTTAACCAATACTGATTATTATTGTGCAAGAGTCTTTAAATGGAAGACAGGAAAGCAATAAGAACACAAGGTTTCTCCTCTTCACATTTTTTTTTCACTCAGTGAAGCTTTATGCAGTGCTTTTCTCAATAAAGTATCAAAAATACATTGCCTGCTGTTTATTATCTGGGCACAAATTGTCCTGATTGCTTCAGTTCATCTAGGAATGTAAATTATCCATCATTGTTACTAAATTAGCCTTCATCCAAGTATCAGTAGGAAAATATTTTCTGACTAGCTTAACCAAATCTACATTATTGTAATAAAAACTTGTAAGGCAGCCACACGTATAAGGAAACCAATAACTCATCTTAGGTAGGGGAAATGAGAAGTTTAAAAAACCTTGTATTTTTTTATTTAGGTGCATCAACTTACATTCAAAGGGATAGTTAAGATGACAGCTTGCCTAGAAAGGCTTTGTGTTTTCTATTTTTCCTCTTCCTGCTGGACTTTGTAGCTTCTTTCTATTTGCTAAACAAATAGCAAAACTTATGTTCTTGGCTGAATCGAAACATTACTTTTATGAATCATTTTGGCAAATCTGGGAAGAGATACTATTCCAGATGTCACAGAAATGACACAGATACAAAATGTTAAAAATCTATTCATTGAAAATTCAATCAGTTGTTCACTGGTGCCATTAGAGACCTAGTGCCCTTAGATCTTTTTATGCCTTCTACATTTTTAGAATGTTGACTGGATTTCATTGATATTCCTTCCCTTGTGTTGCAAGATGACTGCAACACTTTTGAGATTCATATATTCTTTTTTTTTTTTTAAGGTGCAAAAATGAATGGTAACTCCTCTTTCCTCCCAAAGATTTGTTTTGATTTAGGAAGAAAGGCTCTTCGGTAAAGTTCCCCTGTTTCATTAGCCAGGTATGAATCATTTCCATACCCCCAACCAATGACTGGCCAAGGGAAATAACTGCTAAGTTGACAGAGGCTAGTGTCTGTCATATCTCCCTTTCACCAGTAAGGGAACCAAAATCTGTCTATACAAGATTAGCTCAAGGTTTTACAACTGAAGAAAAGAAGCTAATTATCTGATTCTGGTGGCTTCAACCCTACTATTTCCTCCCGTCCATTAATCAATCAACCCTTCATTGAAATTCTCTAGAACTGAGTGGTCATACCTGAATGTCAATTTTAATAACCTCTGGGAGATAAGTAGAAATATATAATATATTGATAAATAAATCACCACAGTAAGTGTCTGGAAAAAAATACTTTGTAAAGCGGTATTTCTATTTCTTAGACCAGTAGAAGATGTATATTTAAATTGATCAGAAAACATCTTGCAACATATTGTTTTCTTTTGTACAGCTACTGTATATTCTTCTGCCTGCTATTTTCTGGTAACAATCACAAGTTCGATGCTCTTTTTAGCTATAGCTGGGTGATGCTGAATAGGCCAGCTGAGAGCTATTTCGCAAGAATATTTAACAATCACTGTGTGGGAATGGATATTCCCATCCGTTCTAGTTTCTGCCTTATTAAACACTTTAAAAGCAGCTCCAGTTTACTTAGATTCTCTTTCTGACATTCTGGGAACTACAGGTTTTATGCATCTTTACAGTTTATGGTGGATGCCATATTTGAACACAACATCCTTGGTTTCCTTCTCTGAGACTATCAAATCCTACTGATTGAAATTTTTCCAATATTTACTTGATGGAGAAATTTCACCAGCATTATTTACTCTAAATACAATTATACAGTTAGAACAGTTAATTAAAAGACAAAAAACAGAGGTGAGTTGCATAGTCTTTTATAAGAATATTTGATTTCTCTAATTTTTTCCTATACTTGATGTTTTCTCTGGACCTGAAGTTTTTCTTTCTTTCTTTCTTTCTTTCTTTTTTTGAAATAGTGATAATGAAAAAGACTCCTTGATAGTATTTCTTAACTTCCAGGTCAGAATTAACTAGATGTAGCTGGAAACTTTAAGCAATATTTCAAGAGACAGTTTTTAGATTATTACAAATCAGGATTAGTTACACAGTTAACTAAAGGCTATAGCAGTTGCAATATTCAGAAGACCCAAGAATAGAACTGATTTTTCATGGATAAAATATTTCTGGAAACACATCCTACTTGTCACAGTTCTCACAATGTAATTTTGCTTGATTTTATATAATTAATAAAATCCCTCAACATTTATTGATGTCAGTTCTCTCCAAATGAATGCTCAATTGTGTATAACTTGTTTAAGGGATTTTAATGTAGGTAGGATCGTGTAGTCATGTTGAGGAGGTCACCATAGTTCCTCCCGTACTATTCTTGCTTATTTCAAAATTATTCTAAACAAAATCGAATTCAGATGATGTTCCTGAGTTCTTTGCATCAAATGAGGAAAATAAAATTACTGTCCAATTGGAAACATGATAAAGGATACCCTATAAAGAATTCATTGTGGCACTAACATTATTGGCATATGAAATAAAGGCTTGATTGAGGACAAATTTAAGAGCAAGACAGTTATTCATTTTTAATTAATGAATTAAATTCATTCACAGCTAGGTCCACAAAAAATTGGACCTTACTAATTATTAGACAGAAATAGATTATGTTTGGGTCTCTGTTACAAAGCATCATCCCAGTAAAAACAAAACAAAACAAAAACTGTCCTAAGGTGCACTTCTTGCTCCATAATTATTTTGGATCAGTTACCAGTTTCACCTCTCAATTTCTATTGCAACCCTTTGAAAATTAACATCCACAAGTATTATCATTTACAGACATTCTTTACTTTGCATTGTTCACTCTGGAAAACCCATTGCATTTAGTTGGTAATTTCATAATTATTCAGAAGTAGTTTTGTTTTGAAATTATTTATCCTCTCCCTGAATGAAGCCTAGAGAGCTCTAGAGAATCTGTTGTTTTTAATATTTTTATGATTTCATTACATACAGAATAAATGTAGATAAAAATCATAGTGCTATTTATTTTCAGGATGTTGGCTTCCAGCTTAAGTAAGAATTTCCATTTTAAAGATTGACTGGTAGAGATTTGAACAAGTTTACATGCCCTGAATGGCTCTCTATGTGATTTCCTTCCCAGGGGAACCAGGTGTAGGTTTCCTTGTAAGAAAGAAGAAACTACCTTTCCTTTGAGAGCATGATGTGCTGTTATTTTGTACACATCAAATTACCTGTTTCTCATAATGGAAGTAAGGATTTATTAATTGTAGTCTACTAACTCCTTCACATGGCTTTATAGATACTAAATAACAGAACTCAAGTTAAGATTTAAGACTCATCCCAAACCACACATCACTCTGTATACTACTATGCTGACAATGAGATTAAATGACTAAATATACTTTTTGATATAATGAATTATGGGTTAATGGCACATCAAATTTATGCCAAGAAAATTTGTGAAGTGTTTATTAAGAACATATATTCTATTTTTCCTGCTACTGTGAAATTGTAGAAATTTATTTATAAAAGTATCTATAAAAAATAAGATTGAATTATAGACCAACTTTGCTTTCAAGTGTTCCTAGTTTACTGTAGACTTGCCAGGCTGTGAACAAAAATGTCTCCCAGGCTATTTGGAACCTTGCTTAAAACCATTGTTTGCAACTATTCGATTTACTTCTGTTTTTAAAAAATGGGGATTAAATATAGATTTAGTCCAGTGCCAGGAATATAATATAATATACTTAAGTGATGTTGAATTTTTGCTCTCAGTGACACCAGGATTTAGAGTGAAGTAAACACTGTCGTGGGGGTAGCCCTTTGCTGTGGTTGTCATGACTATCTTTTCCTTTTCCTAGACAATCTCTCTTAAAAGTCCTTAGCATGCCTAACACTGCCTTTTAGGATACTATTAAAGTTAATTTGACTTGGAGGAATTTCGAAGCTCTAACAGGTAGATTTGAGAGAGCTGAGTTGTCACAAGTGTTAAAATGACTGTAAAAGAACTGCACATTTATTTTTAAGAGGTAGGGTGGTATGGTGAGAATTACCCTAGAAGGGAAATAAATAATGCTCAGCCCCTTGTTGCCTTTTCCAGAAACCAGAAGTTTGAATGTGTGAAGGTATGTATGGGAATAAAAAAGTTCTTCTGTCCAGTAGTTTGTAAGATTCTTAAGAAAAACATATACGAGATCACAGATACACCTTGGAGATAGTGAGCGTTTGGATTCCACACTCCTGCAAGCAGGTGCATATTGCCATAGAGGATGTCATACCAAGTTTTTCATTTCTCAGTACATATAAATTTATATTTATACTACAGTGAGTGTGTAATAGCAATTTCTGTTCTAGAAATCAAAGTTCATTCATATCATAATTTAAAAGTACTTTATGGTAAAAACTACTGTGATCTGAACCTTCATTGTGTACAGGGTCTCGCTTCAGAATTGAGGTTACTTCCTGGACCAGGGAGCTAGTTTCTGAAGAATGGAGTTAGCATGGCAATTTCTTAGAATAAGACAGCATGAAGTTCACCATAATGAAGGACTCCCTCTTCCACAAAAGATTTCTCTGGCTTGCATTGCTGTTTGATAGTAGATTATCAACAGCAGAACTTTCAAAATTTAGGTCAGTCCTCTCAAATCCTGCCACTGCTTTATCAGTGATGTTTATGTAATATTCTAAATCCTTTTTAGTCACTTCAACAATATTCACTGTCTGCATCAGAAATAGATTCCATCTAAAGAAACCACTTTCTTTGTTCCCCTATAAGAAGTAGCTCCTTGTCGGTTAAATTTTGTCATGAAATTGCAGTTATTCAATCATATATTTAGACTATTTCTAATTTGGTTCTTCTGCTATTTCCGCATTTGCATTTATTTCCTCCACCAAAGCTTCAGTCCCTCAAATTCATTCATGAAGGTTGGAATAAACTTTTTCCAAATTTCTATTTTAATGCAATTTTTCAGACCTCCTTCCATAAAACACAAGTGTTCTTAGTGGCATCTAGAAGGTGAATCCTTTTATCATTTCAATTTACTTGGCCATATCCATCACAGGAATCACTATCTATGGCAGCTATAGCCTTATTAAGTGGCTGTAATAAGAAAGTTGAAATGACTCTTGATCCATGGGTCACAGGATGAATTTTTTCTTAATAGGCATAAACACAACAATAATCTCCTTGTACATCTCTTCAGAGCTCTGGGTGACCAGTTGCATTGTTAGTGAGCTATCATGTGTTGAAGGAACCTTTTATTCCTGAGCAGTAAGTCTCAACAGTGAGTTTAAAATATTCAGTCAACCATGTTGAAAACAGATGTGCTGTCTTCCAGGCTTTGTTGTTCCCTTTTAAGGGCTCAGGCAGAGTAGATTTAGCATAATTCTGAAGGGCCCTAGATTTTTGGAATGGTAAATGAGCATTGGCTTCAGCTTCAAATCACCAGCTGCTCTAGCCCCTAACAAGAGAGGCAGATTATTCTTAGATGTATTGAAGCCAGGCATTGACTTCTCTGTAGCTTTGAAAGCCCTAGATGACATCTTTTTCCAACATAAGGCTATTTCGTCTACATTAGAAATCTCTTAAGTGTGGCCACCTTCATGCGTCATCAGTAACCAGATCTTCTGTATAACTTGCTTCAGGTTCCTACATCAGCACCTGCTGCTTTACCTTGCACTGTTAGTTTTTGGAAATGATGTCTTTCCTTCAAACTGGGCCAACCAATCTCTGCTCATTTCAAAATTTTAAAAATCATTTATTTTTATATATAATTTACACCAATTATCTTTTTCTGTGTGCAATGTTTGCTTTTCCTATGCAGCTCCCTGCCTCTCTCACTCAGCCTTCATAAAATTAACAGCAGTTAGATTCCTGCTCTGGATTAGATGGTGGCTTAAGGGAATGTTGTGGCTGGTTTGATCTTCTATCCGAACAGCTAATATTTTCTCTGAATAGGCAGGCAACTGCGTTGCTTTCCTATCATTCATGTCTCTAGTGGAATAACATGTTCAGTTTCCCTCAAGATCTTTTCCTTTGCATTTATAACTTGGCTAACTGTTTGGCATATGTGGGCTAGCTTTTCCCAATCTCAGATTTGACTTGCCTTTGTGACTTAGCTTTTAAACATTTCTAGCTTTTGCTGATAAGTATGATATCAACTCTTTCTTTCCATTAAGCACCAGGAGGACACTGTAGAGTCTACTTTCAATATTGTTGTGTCTCAGGGAATAGGGGATCCTGAAGAGAATGGACAACATTGAGAAAATGGCCAGTGGTGGAGCAATCAGAAAACAAACCTATGCCAATTAAATTCTCTTGTAAGGGCACCTATTATGGTGCTCCCCAAAACATCACTGATCAAACATCACAGAAACACATATACATAATAATGATGAAAAACTTGGAAGTTCAGCAAAAATGATCAAACTGTAACACAGAGAAATAAAGAAAGGACCTGTTGCTGGGAAAACAATGTCTATAGAATTGCTCCACACAGGGCTACTGCATACCTTCAATTTGTAAAAAATGAAATACCTGCCATGCAGGATAAAGAGGGTGAAATCAAACACACTATGCTTGTACAGGAACATGCCTGATAGATAATATATTGAATTTCACATGTAATTGATTCTGATTATTGCTGATTAATGCCACCACTTGATAGCAGTGGTAGCAGAAATGGAATGCTCAGTGGCAATACAAGTCATTTCAAGCAATTTTCCTTGTTTTTATGCCACTGTTTTATTTTGGGACTGTTCCTACCCCATTCAATTAATTTGTCTTCATCCATTAGTGCAGTGTTTGGGCATGTCGCCACCTACCTCAAAACCTGCAAAAATTGTCTAGAAAGGTGGAAGAATCTCGAATGATTGAGAGTTAGTAGTGTGCTGGAAAACTTGGCTGTCCAGGAGAGGGAATGGGAGGAAGACCAGCACCGTTTTGTGGTGTCAGCTGAATTTCCCTGTGTAAGTTTGATCTTTCTGGGCAATTTCAAGTTGTCATCAGATGCCTCTGACCGTGCACTGAGATGCACTGAGCTGACTCTAGAAAGCACGAGTGCTGGGTCCAGCACACATACCAGGAGCTTGGAATCAGCAGGGTGTGTTCACGGTGGAACCTATAGAAAACAAAGACGTCAGCAGAAAGTACATTTCTTCCTTAGATAGATCTTTTGGTTCCTGCACTTTCATCACAGTATCTACTGCTGACCTCTAGTAGATTTTTAAAAAGTCCTTTGGCTATTTAAATATAAACTTTCCTCTTCGGGACCTTGTTTCACTCCTCCTTGTAGCTCATGCAGCCAACCTGTGCTGGCAGGAATCCTTTGCTCTTATTATGTCTCCTGTAAATTCAACCCACCACTCTCCTTCCAGTATCCTACAATGCACTGCACTGCCCTCCACCCCTCCTCTCCTCTGGGGCCCAGAACTTAGACAGATAGAACCATGGAACCATTGTAAGATGAGATCAGTGGACCACACTGGGCAACTGAGCAGTGGAATGGAGAAGAAGCAAAGTCTAAAGGTTAAAAGTTTGTTCTGGGGTTAAAAATTTACATTAATTTTAAAATAGGCAAACACTACAGAATTTAAATCAACAGTAACAGTTTGATAAATAAGCCGACTTTCCTTCCTTTCTCCCTCTCTCCTACCCTTCTTTAATCCCTTCCTCCTCCTTTTCCTTCCTTCATCACTCTGTCCTCTTTCAGAAAGGATTCATAGTATCAGAATTTAAGGTCAGCAGTGAGTGGGCAAATCCAACAGACCTGTTTTCAGGGCTGCTAACTACAATAAATAACGAGAAAATAGCAGAGATTCATACAGAGACAGCAAAGGGTACACTGCCCACTGGCATTGGATTCTCCTTCATTTTATTTTCCTCTGTCTGCTTTTTTGTTGTATGTGTTTATATGTTGTTTTATATAGATTCTATGGTATGGCCTTAGGGTTCAGCCAGGGGAATTCACTTGATAGAAAACTTCTGATAAATAAGGATTTATTTCCCTTTGTAAAACACTCATGTATTCTGAGAAAGCTAGCAAATATCCATTCAGTTCAGTTATTGATTTATTTTTGTCACACGTCAGGTGGAATCTCTTATGGGAGAGGCAATTTTAATGGACTCTGAAACCTACACAATTTTATTATGGTAAAATTCGGGAGTATGCAAAGATGTGAATGGAATTCTCTATTGTGGTTGAGGACTTGTATGTGGGGTGAGGGAAAAGTAAAGTAAATTAGCTTTGAAAATACAGAATTTTAAAAGCACTAATATTTTGAAAGTGGAGATGTGTATAAGTTTTCAATATAAAGGATTCAAAATAGAAGTAGCTTTATTTTATTTTATTTTTTTACTTTACAACCCAGATTAATTTGTTATTCATTCAGCACTTGTTAAGCTGTTGGCCTTCCAGCCCTTCCCAGAAATACTCTAATTACAGATGTGAGCTGTGAGTCAACCATATTATGAGTTAGATAGATTTCTTTGGGCTAGCTATGAAACCCAGGAATATATCCTTGATTAGCTGGGGAAAACTGATATCCCACTATTCTTGACTCAACAATAAATTTAAAATCTAGTCTCATTCTCAACTTCTACAGTTTGTAATGCATGATAATTATAAGTAGCTAGAGTTTGGCAATTATTTTCTAATTGTCCTATGGCTGGTGTTGGGTCTGGGAAACCTAGTTTAAGAACAGAAATTAGAAAAAGAAAAATATGTTTTAGAGCATTCTTTTTTGGGGTGATTTGTAGTTCCATTGTTTAATGTTTTCTTATATAATTTACTTAAGTTTTAGTGCTTCATTTGCAATATCTATGAAATGAAGGTAATAATAGTGTTTGCCTACTAACCTTGTATTACTGAGCCTTGCAAAGTGGTGAACCAGGATCTGGCACATAGTAAGCAGTATAGTTCTGCCTTGTATTGATTACAGAGAAACATAGGTGCTAAGAATGGTGCTAGATCTCAGCCTGATCACACAAAATGCACACACACACACACACAACTACCTAAGCAGCATAATCTTATTTGTTTAAAAAGGGAGAAACATATAGTGAAGGAAAAAATAAAAATGAAAAGACATATTTTAGTTAGAGGTAACCTAGTATAAACCACTACAATATTTTCTGGCACTGGAACCCCACAAGTGTACTTACCTACTTTCTAAAAATTCTTAAAAGGTAAATGAATTATAAGCCACATGTGCCTCTAAGCTGAAAATTAACAACAAAAACAACAGAAAAACAAAACAAAAAACAAAATTGTAAGTATAATACTTATCATTTCCCTAAGGGAAACACAAGTTCAGTCACTATAAATATAGATTATAATTATAGATTATTCTAATCAATAAAGCAACTTTATGAACTGTTGTTTGTTGACTTCCTTCACCTAAGGAACTGAATATACCTTCTGACTCTTTAAACAAGAGACATCTTTCTATCTCTTGTTAAGATATTTTTCTGTCTCTTGTTAAAATAATTGTTAAAAATAATTTTGTTCTCAACTTGTTAAACAGTAGTTAATCAAAATATACAGCTAACATCATATTTAATGGTCACAAACTTCACCACTAAAGGCTCATGACAAGGATATCATTTCTCACTACTGCTTCTCCATATCGTACTGAAAATTCTAGCTAATGTAGTAAGACAAGAAAATGCATCTACAGATTGAGAAAGAAGAAATAAAAAGATTTTGGAGAAAATCCAAAACAGTCCACAGAAATCTGAACTAATGAGTAATTATAACAAGATTATAAGATATAAAGTTAATATATAAAAGTTAATTGATTTCTGATAGTTCAGAAATGAACAGTGGGAATTTAAATTTTAAAGCATGATATTTACATTAGCATCCAAAAATAGAACAATTATATTAAATTTAGGTGTAACTCTATCAAAATATCTACAAAACCTTTTGAGGAAAATTTTAAAACTGTTGAATAAAATCAAAGACCTACATGAATGGAGAGATTCCATGCTCATGGATAGGAAGATCCAGTATTGTCAAGATATCAGACCTTCCCAACTTGACATGTAGACTCAATATGTTCCCAGGAAATTATTTTGTGAATAGTACCTAACTGATTCTGAAGTTTAGTGAAAAGACAAAATACCCAGAGTACACAAAACAATACTGAAGAAGAAAGTCAGAGGTCTGATACTACTGAGGTTTTAAGACTTTTTATTATCTACAGTGTGAAGACAGGGTAGCATCAGAAAGAATATAGAGAAGTAAATTAATAAAATAGAATAGACAGAAATATAGTCATTTATCATTGACAAAAGAGTAAAGGAAATAAAATAGAACAAAGATAGTCTTTTAAAACCTAATGTTGAATTGACAGGCTATGCACATGAAAAAAACAAACAAACAAACAAAACAAAACTAGACACAAACCTTTTGCCCCTTATAAAATTTAATTCAAAGTGTGTCACAAACCTAAATACAAAAGTATTAAAGTATTATAGTCCTAGAAGGTAACATAGGAGACAAAAACATAGGTGACCTTGGGCATGATGATATCTTTTTAGATATAATTACAAAGGTATGGCCTGTAAAAGAAATGATAGGACAAGCTTCATTAAAATGAAACACTTCTGCTCTACAAAAAGATAATGTCAAGAAAATGACACAATCACAGATGTGGTGAAAATATTTTCAGAAGACACATCTGATAAATGACTGTTACCGAAAATATACAAAGAACTCTTTAAAGTCACCTTTGAGAAAACACAAATACCTGATTTAAAAAATGGACCAAAGTCATTAGTAGACTTGACCAAAAATAGAAACAGATAAACAGAAGCATTTATACATGCTCCATATCTTATGTCATCAGGGAATTTAAGTGAAAATAAAATTGATGTCTACTGTACATCTGGTAGCATCTGTCTCCACATCTGGAACATGGATGGCATTAAATGTGAGGGTGTGGAGCAAAGGCATTCTCAGCCAGAATGCAGAGATGCACAACCCCCTTAAAAGTTTATTTACAGGCCCTCCCTGGTGGCGCAGCGGGTTAAAGCACAGCATTGAGAATCTAAAGCCGCTTCTGCATGAGTTCGATTCCCGCCTGCCCCGGAGGTGACCACATGGCGTGGCAGACCTCTCCTGACCCGCCCGCTGCTCCCCTCAGCAGTGTGCTTCCTCGATCTGCCTGTTCTGTTCCCCACTCTGTCTCTGGTGAAGCCTCTCACCGCCCCTGAGCCTCTGGCCTGTACCCCAGTTCTGTATGCACAAATAAATAAATCTTTAAAAAATATATATATATTAAAAAAAAGTTTATTTACAATTTTCTATCAAAACTAAACATCCAAGAGCCAAGTTTTTGACATTTATTCAAATTGTTAATGTATGAACTATAATCAGATTTCCTCATTGTCCCAGAAGTGTCATTCATTGATGTTTTTTTTTAAAAATTGAAGAATATTCCAGATTGCCGTATTTCTTTAGTCTTCTTCAATCTTTTTTGATCTAGCAGAAAACCTTTGTCTTTTTTACTTATTTGATGGTATTAAGTAATGTTTCTGGAAATTTCAGATTGAGTGTCTTGTAGAATATCCACATGATTAAACTTTTGTTTGTTTATGCCTTATTAGATTCAGAGTATTTTTAGAGCAAGGAGGAGGAAATGGGTGAGATTATAAATTTCTAGAAATTTATATGTTGTAAAATGAAGATGGAATCTGTGGGTGATATTTTGATGCTTTGGGACTATCCTGTTTTCTAACAACCTTTCACCCAGTAGTTTTGGTGTGCATTTAACATGCTTGACTGTGGATGCTATTATATGGGGGTTGCAATGATAATTTGAAAAAAAAAAAAAAGATTATCTTTTCTACTCTTTTAAACTAGCATTATTTTCTAAAGACTTTCCGCTGTTCCCCTCCATCTTTAGGATTCTGTTTCCCTCCCACCATGGGTCACTGCAATCTCCTCCTTTGTTAGGGTATCACTATAGACTCAGATTTTCTCCTGATATCTTATAATCTAGTGTCATGATGATCATATATATTTTTTTAAAGATTTATTTATGCATACAGAACTGGGATACAGGCCAGAGACTTAGGGGTGGTGAGAGGCTTCACCAGAGACAGAGTGGGGAGCAGAACAGGCAGATTTACTCCAGGGTGGAGATTGAACTCATGCTGAAGTGGCTTTAGCTTATTAGTGCTGTGTTTTAACCCACTGTGCCACCAGGGAGGGCCTCATCATGATCATATTTTAAGCCTAAATTATTTCAGTTTGCCACTGGGAGTCTTCTGAGATGGTTGTGGTGTCTTTTTTTTTTTTTTTTTTAAGATTTATTTATGCTTACAGGACTGGGGTGCAGGCCAGAGATGTGGAGGGTGAGAGGATTAAGCAGAGACAGAGTGGGGAGCAGACCAGGCAGATTTCCTGAAGTAATTTAGTAAAATATTAAGCAACTTCTTGGCATTGCTATTAAAGCACCATCAAACAAGCACTCTGCTTATTTGGAGCAATGCTCAACAACCACACCAATGTGGGTGTCTTTGCATTTAGAGAATAAGTAGAGGAAGCAGGACATGTGTGAGGGAGGAGAAGAAAAACAAGTTAGCATGGTCAAATACTCTCACCTTTCTACTAAGTTGCCTTGTTATTTAATCAGATAGGAATGAATAAATTTATTTTGTGGATCAGTTTTCTTTTTTTTTTTTAAAGATTTTTAAATTTATGTATACAGAACTAGGGTATAGGGAAGAGGTTCAGGGGCAGTGAGAGGCTTCACCAGAGACAGAGTGGGGAACAGAACAGGCCTACTGACGAAGTGCACTGCTGAGGGGAGCAGCGGGTGGGTCAGGAGAGGTCTGCCGCGCCATGTGGTCACCTCCGGGCAGGCGGGGATCCAACTCATGCTGAAGTGGCTTTAGCTTCTTAGTGCTGTGCCTTAACCCGCTGTACCACCAGGGAGGGCCCTGATCAGTTATCTTTTTAAAACATGAGACATCCAACTGAAACATGATGAAACAAGTGTGTTTTCTTCTATTTTTAGCTTTCTTACATTTATCTAGTAGATTCTAAAAGAACAATGTATTGTGAATTTTAATGTTCTTAAGAATTGCAAATTATGACTTCTCTTATGTTTCCCTGTGGATGTTGTGTTTATGTGACACTGGAAGGTTGTTGTGGTGGCAGCTGTGTTTCCTTGAGGGCATAAGCGTTTTGCTTCCTATGACTTTATTACAAATAAAGAGAATACCTACTTTCCTATAATTTCATTTTAGATTCACATCAGGATATCATGGGGTATAATTTCCAGACTCCCACTTATGTTGCTTATACTTTATACTCTCAAATTAAAAATTTTTATACACTCCCTGTGAGCCCAGAAATTGTGATAAATTGGACAGAGATAGAGATTGTTGAACAGGTGATATTTAACATCTCATTAATTCTAGGGAAGGAAAGCAAAATAGTCCAGATGTCCAGGAAACAGCAATTCTTTTCTTTCTAACTTTGCCAGGACTATGCCAGGACTATTTCTTTTGACCTTAGAGGCTAAGGCAGCAATGAGGATGGGGTAAAGGAGACACACAGAGAGCCACTAGTTTTACAAGTCCTCTTTTCAGACGAAGCCAGTTTAAAAATGGAGAAGAACAAAGGATGTGTGATTGTCTGCTCTGTGTTGAATGCCTTTTACTTTTCTATTTTTGCTTGTGCATATCATTTGGATGAAGGGATACTGAATGTGTGTGTGCTTGTTGGGCAGGCTAGGGTAAACAAACACTGGTTGGGTTTGGTAGCACTTATTTCAGCTTTTCTAAGAATTTCTCATCTTCTAATACTGAACAGAATGGGCTACCCCTGTAAATACTTCAAAACGTAGGCAGAAAACATAGACTCATGGAGAAACTTATACAAATTTTCTGGTTCAGAAACACTCTTCAGTTTACTAGCAGTTGGTGCTTCGGGAAGTTATCTGGGCTCTCCATGTCTTAACTGGCCCACCTATAAAAAAATAAAATGGAGATAATGAAAGACCCTTCCTTATAAGGTTCTGTTTTAGCTCTTTTCGTTAATGTTAACACTTGTCTAAATCTATCTGTGACAGGAATGTGGTAAGAATCGTGAGACAACTTTATAATTTTTTGAGCAATATTTGTAGATTTTGTTTAAAATCTATGTCAGAAATGCAGGTTGGAATCACCTTTATTTCATTTGAACCTTCACAGTGAAATGTAAAATAAAAGCTGGTTCATTTTAAATGTCTGCTTCAGCAATATTTTTTTATGAATGTTGCCTGTTATGACTGATTGTAACTAATGCAGAAGGGATAATGGGAAAGAAAAATAAAATGAACAAAAATCTAATAAAATGAATCATGTTCTTTAAACATACATTTATGATTTAATCATAGAAGACATTTAACTGTGTTATACTGGCTCTTGACATGAGTTTGTGTCCCTATAGAGTCTGACCCCTATAAGCCACTTCCCCTCCATTTTAGGGCCATTGCTGTTGTGTGTCATTGGCACAGTAGTCAAATATCTTTGCATTTGGTAAGGAAATGATTAATCCTGTTGCTTTAACATCCTCTGTAGTAGCCCCTCCACTCCACCACACCCAGAGTGTAGTTCATGAACCAGTGGCAACCAGAGTTACCTGATACCTTACAGATTTAGGGACTGCCTTTGGATTTGTGAATTAAATCACACAATGGTAACAGCCAGAAATCTGGATAAACCTAACATTTTTTAGCATAGCTTTGTGAAATCCAGTAAAACAGGTCAACTAGAGCCACAGTTTGATGTTCACAGTTTCTCCCCAGGGATGGCACTGGGGGGCAGTGAAGGCGGGGTCTCAGTTCATAATCTGTTGGTGAGGCAGGTGGCAGGGATAGTATTCTAAGCCACAGGTGCAGAGAATTGAGACCTTCAGAATTTTCATTTTGGGGGACACATAATCATCAAACCATATAAGTCCCCTTCCTTGCTTCATGTTACTTTAATATTTTCCTTTTATCTCTGCCCTCCATTTCCATCATACCCACATAGTAATTTTTTTAAAAAATATTTATATGAACAAGAACTAGAGTACAGGCCAGAGGTGAAGGGAGGGAGTGGGGAAGGTGAGAAATTTCACCAGAGACAGAGACAGAGTGAGGAGAAGAACAGGCATATGTACTGAAATAGCAATAGGTGGGTCAGGAGGGTAGTCGGGGATCGAACTCATGCTGTGGTGGCTGTGGACAGCTTCATGATGTGCTTTAACCTGTTGCACCACTAGGACGCACACGGCAATTTGCTTGAAGTACATCTCTCTGTGGTAGAGATGAGGCTCTGTTTACACCATTTTCATTTTCTAGCATATGTTCATCACACTCATTGCTTCTGAAAACTTCACAAAAGGCTTCCTTCACTGCCTTTGGACTTGTCTGTGCAGGCCCCTCAACTACCCCATCATGACAGAATGAGTTTCATGACTTTTGTGGGTTTCCCTTTCAGCCAGGCCATTGGTTACCAGTCCTCAATACTCTCACCATTTTCCTTCATCTAAGAATAGATATGGACTTAAAAAATGTCTTTTTCATTGATGGTGCTCTGAAAAACTGGGAGGAATTGCCAACTCAGTGGAAAATGTGGTTAAATCACCTTGCAGAATGATTTACATCTGGATTTTTTTCTAATCAGCTATTTCCAGTTGTGATTTATGGGTTAGAAATGCGCTGGTGGTGCAGCAGGTTAAAGCACAGCACTAAGAAGCTTAAGCCACTTGCGCATGAGTTCGATCCCCGCCTGCTCTGAAGGTGACCACATGGCGTGACAGACCTCTTCTGACCCGCCCGCTGCTCCCCTCAGCAGTGGATTTCGTCGATCTGCCTGTTCTGCTTCCCGCTCTGTCTCTGGTGAATCCTCACACCCTCCGCATCTCTGGCCTGTACCACAGTTCTGTACTAATAAATAAATCTTAAAAAAAAATATCATTCATAGGCAGTAGTCCTCACACTGTTGTCTTTTTCTGACATTTATCATACAATTATTTGATCTTTTCCTCCAGGGCCTTTGCCTCTTTGATTACTTATTTGATTAGTTACTTATAATGTGTCACAAATTCCTAGTACAATACATGTCTCCTATGCTAGAGGGTATCATTTCTCAATGAAATGCAGACCATTACTACAAAGATCATAATTTAAGATGATTTCCTCCTATTATTGCAACGTTAGGGGATCTTGATCAAAATGCTATCCCTGAGTTACTAGTCTGGCTACAATGGTGTAAAAAGGATTATTCTAAGCTAAGGAATATTATGTAAGCAATCAAGCATTTAACCTAAAGAAGAATGCAGCCAGTGAGTAGTAGTGAAATACTCTTTGTCCGTTTTTAACACCCCGTCCCCAGTGACTGGTGACTGTTCACCTACAGACCATAGGCATTTCGAGGGTGACATTCTCTCTTTCCAAGATAATCTTAATGATAGGATGCACTTAATTTATGCTGTTGGTGAGACTGCATTGATTTGCATATCATCAATATGTAAGTCCTGAGTAGAAGCCCAGGGAATTAAAATATTCCCTGTCAAGGACTTGCTGTGTCTAGCAATTCTGGAGTAATGCTGATTGCAGGTGGTTGGTGAATATCGATGCTGTTCAAGATTTATAAGCCTGTGTAGAGAGGCACGAGAAGCTTAGGATTTCTTTAGAACAATCGCCCTGTTTAAAACTGCTCTTGTTCAGACCCAGCTGGACAGTGCGCGATGCCAGCTGCTGAATAAAAGCTTTCAAGCTCCTCATCCCGCCTCACCTGTTGGGCTGTCTCACTATTTTATAAATGAAACCCTGTGTAGCACCAGAGCCTTTTCCTCCAGCTCTTCTTTATGCTTCTTCCACAGTCCTCCTCTCCCTCTAACATACACTCAGTTTTCTCTTCCTTCCTGACTTCAGGTGATGTGTTAGAATCACACTCAGGTGATTCTAACAGAATGTCCTGAGCACCAATTTCTCAGGACTTCCCCTAGTGCATTCTTCATGCACTAAAAGAGACTTCCTCTTCTCTTAGGAACCTGTCAGTCAGTCATATATTTTATTGAGCAGCTCCAAATTAAAATGGGAAATTATAAGGAAATTATAATTCATTATAAGGAAATTCTAAGTAGCCCTTACTCTCCAGTAAAACTGTTCCTTGAGATATCTCTTGCTTTTTTTATCATATGGTATCTCTGTGCTCACAGACATTTCACTAGAAGATATCTGTAAGTTTGATATCCCTATTCTCTTTTCTTTCTGTTTACTGGTTCAAAACAGACAACTGTACTATGTATGATGACCACAACAATCAAATAATTTTCCTCCCCTTTCCAATTGCCTTTTTTTCCCAAGTCCACATTCACAAAAAGAACATTATTGTACACTCATATGAAGAGCCTACCAGCTATTATAGGAGAAAATGGTTTAAAACACATGGAGTGTCTCATCAACAACCATGAAATCAAAGACCTAAGTGGAGGAAAGTTTGTCCAATTGATTCTTTTAATATTTTCCTTTTCCTTGACTATGATCCCCATGACTATGAGGTAAAATGGGGAAAGAAGGGTTGAAAACAGGCAAAGCATAGGGAATAGAAAAGGAAGAAAAAAAATGCAACAAGAATGTTCATAGGGATGTGGAAATTTCTCTCCCAGACAAATTATTTGGCCCAGATATTGAGATTGCCTACTAATATTCAGTCTATTTGAAGTAGGTCACAGTAGATAATGGCTAGAAAAAAATGTTAAATTACTGTTTCCACAATATTAAATAAAACACTCATTTTTTCAATTATATGTTCTCTACTAGAAAATGCAAGGGGATAAATCCACAAAATTATGGAAAACAGTTTTGTTTTGAATTACCTATAAAATACTTATAACAACACTTATAAATATATCTTCAAACATTTCCCTATGGAAGGTACTCTTCCCTCATGAACTCTTTTTAGCCAATTTGTTGGTGCTGTTGAGAAAGAATATTCACATTTAGACATTAGTCATGTATTATTTTTCCATTTAACTTAAACAACAAATGTCTTTTCTCTAGAGATTTTTTAAACTTAGATATCTGATGCTTGGAAGAAACATAAAAATACCTCCTTTAGAGTTTCCCCTTTTATTTCTGATAAGGAATTTGATATCCATCACTTGTATTCATTGTTCCAAATTATAGGAGGATTTAGAACTTTACAGCACATTAGATGGTCCTAATAATATTAATTATATTTTTAATTATATATATATTAAATATATTTAAATATTCAAAACTTGATTGATTCTGTCTTATTTAAACTATCTGTAAAGAAACATCAATTGCACCAATGAATTCTCTCGTAGTATTTCTCATGTATCCCTATTACAAAGAATAGAAGAGGAAAGATAGGGACTTGGAAACTGCAGGTATAATTCCTGGTGGGCTGTCACCCTGGTGTCTCTCCTTTAAGCAGCTTAAAGAATAAGTACAGATTTCATACCTTTTTGAAATTCGAATTTCAGTTATTTTTCACAAAACAAATTAATATATATATATATATTTTCTAGAAATAATTCCACATGTAATGCTGCATTTATTAAGAGTCCAAATAGACATTTTATGATATGAGCAGGGAATATTAAAACAGTGAAAGAAAATGCTGTAGGACAGTAGGTAATTTTACAATGTTTTCCTCAACTTTTAAAGAAATGCTGTAAAAAGCTATAACTATTTCAGAAAACCTGGTAATGTTGAGGCTAAAGACGCTCTAATTCAAATGATGTCACAGGTACTGTTAACACTAAATTCTATGAAGTTGCTGAGTATTTGAAGTAATGACAAAGTATAGAATAGAATATTGCTATCAAATATTAAATATCTTAATTTTCAAAGTTTGAAAAATAAGACAAAGTTAAATCAGGAATTTTGATCTAATGTCATACAATATAACATTTGATTTTGTTCAGTTATCCAGGCTTCATTAATTATTTTTTTAAGATTTATTTATTTATGCATACAGAGCTGGGGTACAGGCCAGAGGTGCAGGGCAGTGAGAGGACTCACCAGAGACAGAGTGGGGAGCAGACCAGGCCGACTGCTGAGGGGAGCAGCGGCCAGGTAAAGAGAGGTCTGCCAGGCCATGTGGATCACCTCTGGAGCTAGGAGCGGGGATCAAACTCATGCTGAAGTGGCCTTAGCATCTCAGTGCTGTGCTTTAACCCACTGCGTCACCAGGGAGGGCTGGCTTCATTAAATTTTAACGGTCCCACTTGTAGAGGTAATTTGGCAAAGAAAAAAGTTCATTTCCTGCTTCCAGGAAAATCAACCTAGAAATTCTTAACTGCAGAAGATGTTTCTTTTTGACTGACTGTTAAGTGAAAATTATTTTGAGTGAGATTTCTTCAACACCAATTCCTGTTACTTTCTTTTTTTGTCCTGTCTATATCTCTTACAAGTTTATTTTCCACATAGGTTGGTTGTATCGTCACAATTAAAAAACATACTCTGTATCAACTTTTTAATGATTGGAAAGATGATAATAAACATGCAAATTACAACTAAGGGTTCGCTAACTTGTAAAAAAAAATTTAGACTAACTTAAAATAAGTAGTAAGTAAACACATAATAGCTATGAAATAAATCACAAGGAAGATAGGTACTCAAAATGTCTACAATGACTCAATGATGAAAAATTTAAGGTTAACTAAGACACACTAAATGAAATACACTATGCATTTTGTTTATCTGAAAATGAATGAATTCAGCACTTTGAACTTTGTTTCTTATGTGAGTTTTTGTATTATAAGTTCAACCCCTGATTTGTGAATTCAGTGAATATTTATTATGTACCAGTTTCATACACAGTTCTAGACAACTGGGATATATTAGAATCTCATCTATGCAACACAGATAAAAGAGAGTAAACATAGTAAATAAAACATACAGTTTTATAAGAACATGAAAATATTATGAAAAACATGATATAAGAGAATAGGAGTGACAGTTGCCCAGTGCAGTATTAAATGGAATGGTCAGGTTAAGCCTCATCAAGAAGATAACTTTGATGAAAGGCTTGATGAAAGGAATAAAGTTACTTGGAAGAAAAGTGCCCCATCCAAATGTGGAATATAAATAAATTTAAGTTGCTTTAAATAAAGCATGTTTTATGTAATATATTGATACAGTGGTGGTGGTGTTTTCTGATGTAAACTTTAATATTTATTATGGTATTTGGTTATTTCTAATTTGATTTAATAAAATGGGGGTATCATTGATTATGTAAAACATATTCTTTACTGTTATAATCTATATTTTCAAGACATAGATTAATTGCATTAAAATGTTTAAAAATATACACAATTGCCAATCAAATGAAATACCTTAACAACACATGAACCTATATGATACACATGTGACTGTATTCTCTATAAAGAATAATTCAGATATATGTCTCCCTCACTCCATAACATCATTTAAATCTGATCTCATTTAATTTGAAATTATCCTGTGAGTGAACATTTTTAATTCTAATGCACTCTTTTAATGTATACTTAGAGTAATATGTAGTCTGTCTTCAAGTAGCTGTCCTGTTTTCAAGTACCTCTGAATTCTGTGTTCATTTCATATTCTGATAACTTTCCAATCTTAAGTGATTATAAACTAATTACCACAGAAGTCCAGAGAACCAATTTCTGTTCTACCATTGACCAGATGCGTGTCCTTGACACATAACTAAACCTAATTGGATCTGTTTCCTCAATTATAAAATGCAGATTCATAGCTCTCAGAGCTGTTGGATAAAATAATGTATTTGGTAGGTTGACATGTTGCAAGATACTTAAGCATTTATTGTGGATTCTTAGCTTGTTTTTTCAAAACAGGTCAATATCTGAAAGATTTACTGAATACAAACCACCGAAGATCAGCCCCAAACCCAATATAATGTCAAGCATTGAGGAATCATGGTGGAATGGGAGCAGGAAGTATATCTTGGTGGTTTTGCATCAGCAGAAAGTTTTGTGGCATTGTGTGCTGTGGAAGGTTTGAAAGTGCCAAAGAGTACAACTTTATAAGTGGACTAAAATGGAAGTGTAAGATTTAGCTTGGAAGAAAAGAAGCAGACAGTTCCTGAAGACTGTGGTGGGCATCAAGAGCAGGAGGTTAGTGTGGAGGGGGCAGAATTGAAAGCAGTGAAGTTCAGAAGTGATTATCCTAGAGAAATAACTTTAGTTGTTGATATGATCCTAAGATACACATTTTACTGCATACATTTTTACTTGCTAGTTTTGCATTCAGAGTTGTCTATTTATTTTTTAAAGTCCATGTAAAATGTTCTCTCTCTTCTAGGGAAAACCTTGCTTACAATTTGCATATTTAACAAACACAGTTATCACAGGGACTTCACTTACACAGCCAGCTGCGGTCATAATGGCATGCTTACAAAATATTGTTCAGTCCAGAACCCATTTACATAGTATTTACTAGAGAGCCTAATATTTACAGCGAACAAAGAATTTTCAAATTAGTGACACCTTATTATGTTATAATGATCATAAGTATTGTAATGAGGTTGAACATACCTTAATCAAGCACACCTATCTCAGGGACAGCCTCGCCAGGCTTCTGCCGTGAAGGAGTTGTTTTCTTCCTAGTTAATATCACCTTCCATCTTACTGTTACAAAAGTAAATACTGTTCTGACTTCTATCTCTGCTTATGAGTTTTGTCAGTGTTGAAGTTCATGTTAATGGAATAACGCAGTCGGTATGTGTGTGCCTGCTTCTTTCTCTCCTCATTTTGTCTGTGACAATCATCTACTTAGTTATATGTAACAGTAATACTTTGTATGTGCACACCGGTAAAGCTCCATTGTATTAATACACCAAAACCCTTTCTAATGCTGATGAACATCTGGATGGTTCCAAATTTTATATTATCAATAAAATTACTAAGAACATTACATATTGTGTAAATATGTTTAGGCAGATATAGCTGCTCAATTCCCTTACATTTATACTTACAAATACAGAACTCCCTTGCATTTATACTTTCAAATAGAATGCTGGGTCCTCGGGAGACATGCATTTTGCTTTTCTAGATTCTGTAAACTCTTTTCAAAGTGATGATAGTACTTTACACTCTCACCATTGTATGAGAGATTCAATTGCTCTACTATTATATGTGTATTTTCAGTATCCGGAGAGCTTTACTCTCCCAACACAATTGTTTGTTGTTGATGTACCATTGATTTACTACCTTATTAGTGTTTGGAAGTATAGGATGCCTGCTCAGGTGGTGTCTGTACACAGCACATCCATGCTGCAGCTCCCAGCATTTCCATCCCGGCCATTGTGCTTTCTCCCCACCCTCTTCTTAACCTTCCTTCTAGCCCTCCTGCTCTGGATGCCTGAGTACATCATCAGCATTCAGGGGTTTTGTTTTTTTGGTTTTGTTGTTGCCATTATGATAAGTTTTACTGCATTTATTTTCATCCTCTTTATAGAAAAGTTCCCATAGTTTTTAGATAGATTTTTGTCTGTAGCATTTCATTGACAGTTATATTGACCCCTTTCCATTTCTATTTTTGTTTGTTTCACAAGATTCTTTTTAATTATATAGTAGTTTATTTTTCCATCATTTTGTGCCTTTTTCCATCTCAGTTGTAATCCTCGTGGGCTTTCCATCACCAAATCACCTGTGTGCCATCACCATAGTCTAGTGCACTTCCCTACCCCCACCTTTTTGATCCCATTCCCCATTCCACCCCCATAAAATATCTCTGGTATATAGCTGTTCATATTATTATTATTTTCTCATCTGGTCCTTTATACTCCTGCTATGAGGGGGGTTGTTTATAAGGCTTGTCGTTGACCCTTTGTTTGGTATCTTTCTATTCCAAATATAAAGAGACTAGACTCCGATGAGTTGAAGTAGCAGTTACTATTCAAAATTTCTCTAAATGTTTTTTAAAAAGAAGTTTTAAGAAGGAAAATTAGTTGAAAGTTATGAGCAGAATACAACTCTGGATATTTTCATTTCCTGAGCCTAGATGGATGGTAATGGAAAACAAAACCTAAATGTGACCTCTTAGCCAGTTGCTTAATTAAAATGCAGCCAATCTCTCTTCTCCTCTCCTCCCTCCCTCTCCCTATCCTTTCTTTCCCCTCTCCTGCATTTCTCCATTTAAGTCATCTTTTTGACTTCACCTTGGTGAGCAAAACAAAACCACCAAGAAATAAAGAAAAACAAGAATGTATTATTTTAAAAGCTCTTTGTGCAGAATTTCCAGTGAACTATGACTAGTTCTGAGATTCAAAATGATGCATAGACCAAAAATATCTCAAAATGAATTTTATCCGTACATTTGGATTAGAACATAACTGATTTTTAGAGAAACCACCACACTGCCATGTAAAATGGAATTGTGAGGCAAAACTATGATTGTGATGACTCAGAGGATTAAAGTCTGATTCAACAGCAATTGCAATTGGAAAGGTGGTTTAGATATTTTGTTTTTACTTCCCACCCTTCTTGCTTAGAATCCATTGGTCCTTCCCACTCCAGACCAAGTCTAATCAAAAGCACAATGAACTTGCCAAACTTGGGCCACAGGTGACCCAAATGTCTGTTCTGTACTTCTGTGTAAATATCCTTTTTTTTTTTAATCCCCTGGCAATCTGAATATTTTTATTTTAAATACTTCCTACTGGGAAGTATTCTATATGAAAAGAGGTAGTTTAAAAACATAAAAACAAAGATAAGACTGGGACTTCATGGTGGTACAAGGGGTTAAGTATCAGCACTATGAAGCTATCTGTAGTATCTGCAGCCACTGCAGCATGAGTTCAACCCCTGACCAGGGAGCTGACCCACATGGTGCAGCTGACCTCTTAAGTATCACCCGCTGCTCCTCTAGGCAGTGTATTTCAGTGATCTGCCTATCGTCCTCTCCACTCTGTCTCTGGTGAACCTCTCCTCTCTGCCCCACACACCTTTGGCTTGGTCCTGCTCTTGTGTGCATAAATAGACAAAATAAATATTTTTTAATACATTTTCAAAAAAGATTTATTTATTTGTGCATACAGAGCTGGGGTACAAGCCAGAGGGGCGGTGAGAGAATTCACCAAAGACAGAGTGGGGAGCTGAACAGGCAGATCGATGAAGTACACTGCTGAGGGGAGCAGCAGGAGGGTCAGGAGCGGTCTGCCGGGCCATGTGGTTACCTCCGGGGCACGCAAGGATCGAACTCATGCGGAAGTGGCTTTGGATTCTTAGTGCTGCACTTCAACCCGCTGGGCCACCAGGGAGGGCACAAAATAAATATATATTTTTTAAAAACGACTTAGAGATGAGACAAGAATCAGTTTATTTTCTAACTTTAAGGAAATAGCTCAACTCAGTAGCAATATAATTTCTACCTAGTAAAAAAAAAAAAGCAAGTGAAAAATAGACAAGAAGTGAATGAATATAGTGTATCTTCTTTAATCATAAGAATAAGAATTTAGGGCAACAATTTTGTGATTTCAATCACTTGAAATAAAGTCAAGTGATTCAAGGATTTTATTTTGGGAAGAAAATTTTCTGTCCTTATGCAACAAATTTGTCAATGAAAATATGTGAAAGTTGTGAAAATCCTTGTTGACCCTGGAACAGCAAGGATATTAAATGCATGGATTCACTTGTAGGTGAATTTCCTTATAAACAGAAGACATAACCTATGTATCAATAAATCTAGTACAATACTGTAAATGTATTTTCCTCTTCCTGTGATTTTTCTTAATTGCATTTTCGTTATCTTTATTATAAGAATACAGTATATAATAATTGTAGTATTTAAAGTGTGTGTTAATCAACTATTTCATTGGCAAGACTTAAATCAATAGCTGGTCACTAGTAAAGTTTTAGGGGGTTAAACATTATGTGCAGATTTTTTACTATGTGGAGATTGATGTCCCTGACTCCCACATTTTTTAAGGATCTCCTGTACCCAAGTTTCTAAGTAACTATACTGATTTCAAAATAAATAATGGCTAGCTCATTTTTGTCCATGGTGTATAGCTAATAAGTTTGGTAAGATGTTATAAACACAATAGAAGACCTTGTAAGTAATTTATGTAAATTCATCCTTTTGGTGCTTAGTGATTTTCCTTTATCTGCTACTATTCATCCCATAAATCAGGAAACCTTTAGAGTATGTGTCTTTCATTGATGTGATTATATTGAATCCATTTTCTCATGCAAATTTTTTTAAGAAATCACATGTAGAGGCCTACTATTTAATATGTCAAATAATGTCAGACACACTTTTAGATGATTTTCAAACCCTCAAATGAATCATAAAGCCCCATGGCCTAGGAAGAAAAAACAACTTATGAAACCATATTTCTAATAATTTGTACTATTCTAGAAGGTGCACATATTGAATTTGAAACTTGTCATAGTCAGTTAGTGGCCACTGAAGCCTTGCCCTGCTAGAGGCTGGAACATTTTGTTTAGCTTTTGCTCTTCAGTCTTCATCCTTATACAATTTCGCCTGCTATTCTCCTGGTATATAAAATTAAAATTTTGTAGGTAAAATAATACAATTTTGCCCTCTCATACAATTCAGACTAATAGGTTAAACATGGCACATTTCTTTGCTTGACAAATAGTGAAATGTTTTTCTTTTTGGCATAATTCAAGAAAATATACAATTCCCTATTTTAAATAAATGTACCTCCTTTAGTAAAAATGACAAAGATATTGGTTTTATGGCAAAACATGACTTAGAGTACAATGAAGAGACTATACATTAGGAAGACTGCATATATAGGAGAAGGAAGCCAAATAGAGTATAAAAACTTCTATGCTGAAATACTCAACAGTGTTGTGATTTTCACATTCACTCATTTTAAGAAAAATAAATTTTTGGGATGCCAATATGGAATATTCCAGGTGCTTTTATAGATAGTTCGGAGATACCAATGTCCTAAACATGTAAAAATGACTCCCCTTATAGAGCTAGCAGAATGAGATACATAGTAAACAGAATTCAGTGGAGTAATAGAAAGTGATAGTACTATACAAAAGAGAAAACATGAAACAAGGGATAAAGAACTGTGGGAAGGACAACATTGTGTTTTTTTCTTTGATAGTGAGGAAACGCTGTTTGGAAAGAAATGACAAGTATGCCCTACTTTTCAAAAAATTTACTTTCCATTAGTTTGTTTTTACAAAAGACCTACATTATTACTAATTTTTGTTAACCAAAAGAAACCCAGAGAACATTCTGCGTGTACTTTGAGCAACCATCATGGACTATAGAATAGTGTGCAGCCAGATGGCGAGTGTGGCTCCACCCAGCTCCTTTTCAGGGAGCTGCTGTATACAGACTGTGTCATCATTCCTGCTTCTAGTAGATTTCGTGTTATGTTAGTGTTTGTGTTAGGCTTTCTGTTGTTGGATAAGATTTTGTGGGTTATTTTTGGGTCTGATGACTGTTACAAATGTTTTAGTGTAATTTCAGGTAAGATAATGGCAATGGCATCTTAATGTATGTTATTTAGGTAGTAGGGAAAACTTGTTGACTAAAGACTTCAAGGACATAGGGAAGAAATTCTTCCATTATTCAGTCTGAAAGAGTTTAAAGAGTGGTATACAAATATACAGACTAATATGTTTAGGGAATGAAAATAAGGGTTTTCCAAGAGCCAAAGAGCCAGGTGAACTGAGTTTGGGGATATCCTCAAATCAGATCCTAATGTCAGGATCTGCAATGAAGCAGATTTAACAGAGGGGCAGGACATGTATCATTATTTCCCATCACTATGAGAAAAAGAATTGTGAACTTAGGTTTCTGTTTGCTCCTATGTTCTCTCCACAACAACTGAAGTTACTTAAGGAAGAAATGTTCTTACTTTCCCCCTTATTTCTAGAACCTATTAAATATTTGAAATAAGTGCATGTGTTTCCACAAAATTGGTTAGTGACTGGTAATAAGCCAAAGCCTAGAATATTCTCAAACATAGAGGAAGCAGAAGGAAAATATTACAATACTATAATTTAGGCTCATAAACAAATGAAAATTATATTTAAAATCATAAGAGTTTTTTAATGGTCTAATATCTTGTATTCTTAGCTCCTTTAATACTTAAAGGTAGGAATTATGTTGTGCATATATTTATTATCTATTAATAGTTCCTTCAACTAACAATGAAAAAAGAGAAAATATACCAACATATACTCATTGACTGAAGCTGGTACCCCCAAATATTAAGGCATATTAAATAGTTTTGGAAGCTGTACTGTTGCCTGGACTATATGTTTATTTTATGAGATCATGAAAAAAGATGATTCATGTTTTAGAAGTGACAGTCTGTGTATCATTTTTTGGGTGCATTTAGAAGTGAAAAACATAACAATATACTAAACAACAAAACATTTGGTTTAAGAAATAACCTCAGTGTCCACAATTACTGAACAAAATAACATGTTTAACAGAGATCTCAGACTCAAAGGATTATAATATGAATATGAGTCTTTTGTAGAAAATTTAAGAATCATGTAAGATTTACCCAAACCTGAATTCTCTCATAATTTTACCTGTGATAGTCATATTTTCATGTAAGTGATTATTTTATACCTAACATAGTAGGGACAGAGGACAGTAGTGATGGCAGCAAGTGTATTTCATACATCAAAGAAAGCACTCTTACCCTACATATGGGTGAGTTAACCTAAAAGCAATGAGTCATAACAGCTGATTATTGAAAGGACATTTTAGAAGGGAAATGCAAAAAAGTAAAACAAGGTCAATCCAAATCATAAATTTTACCAACCCAGAAAGATTTTTAACAAATATGGTGCTCCTCAGTGGTTGTTTTGAGTGAATCATTTTTTTTGTTATTGTTGTTGTTCTATAAATTTACCTGGATTTTTAATTTTCCCACTCCATTATTTTGGGTAACCCCAGGAAAGTTTACATTGTCTATAGCAAAGTGGAGCTCTGGGAAGCTCATCAATTTCGATTATCCAGTTGCATCCTTTCAGAAAAGAAGGTCCCCAGGATGACCGAGTGCCTAGTACAGGATGATTAGGCTCAAACTGCTCCAGGTCACTTCACAAAAGGACGATCATGCTTGATTCATCTGATCATTGAACTGGAAATGAAAGAACAGCAGTGACATAATTACTTCAGATTTTTCAGACCCCAGACATAATACAGCACAGATATTAAACAAAGCTAGTCCTTGGAATCATTAACAAGCATTTTTTAGAGATTTATTTATGCATGCATGCAAGAACTGGGGTATGGGCCAGAGGGGCGGGGTTGATGGTGGTGGTGGTGAGAGGGACGCACCAGACAGAGTGGGGAGCAGAACAGGTAGATCGACTGAAATACACTGCTGAGGGGAACAGCCAACAAAACATGAGAGGTCCCCAGTGCCATGTGGGTAGCTCCCTGGCCAGGGGTCGAACTCTTACTGTAGTGCCTGAGAGAGTTCTGTGCTTTAACACGTTAGGCCACCAGGCAGATCCCTGATTAACAAGCAGTTTTAAAGAGAAAGATTACTGCTGTAGCAAGTTATAATAAAAATGGTGTACAGAAATCAAAGACAAAGGATGTTTCTGGAATCTGTTTCACCTCTGGACAGAATGGGAAAGTGCACAGAAGGAAAATCACTTGGTGAGAGATGAAAAGCAGGGGACCGGACTCAGGAAACCGGGATGGTTTATCTACTAAACCAACTTGTGACCTTGGTCAGATTCCCTGGGCCTCACATCTTCACCTATGAAACAAAGGGTTTGGAATAGGCTGAATGGTGTTCATGAATCCAGGATATAAACAGAGGCAAGGAGTATCCATTTCATACAAAAGAACCATAATTCGAATATTTATGAAAGCAAAATTAGCTAGTGATCAAAAAAATGGTGAATAAAGATGACTGATGGAGAATGCAAATTTGTTCTATAAAACTGATAAAGACAGCCCCTCCCAAACGGAAGAGAATGGAGGTTGTCTCTAAATTTCTTCCACCAGTATCTTGTTCCCCCTCCTCTAACATCCCCTTATTTTTCTCCATACTTGTTTCCAGTAACCATGGTGATAGTCCCTCCCAGCAACCTCCTTCACAGCAGGCCCTTTTGGAATACATAGAATTTTGTTTCATTCACCAAATACTGGGAGCTAACAATGCTGTAAAAATTAATTTGTTAACATTTTCTCCGTTTGCCCAAGAAATAAATGCAGGAAATTATTCTACACTTAGCCTCTCTACAAAAGGGCACTGTAAAACAGGGATATTCAACTGTTAATTTCACATGCTAACATAAAGGGGGTACTGATTATGCCAAAGATTCATTCCCTGCCTCAGTCCTCAGGGATTGTACAATCCTAGTAACCAAGCTGGTGACCACCTCCTTTTGCTTTTGTACAAAATGGAATAAAATAGATTGCACAGAAATTGCTTATCACGCTGGATTTCCTAATCCTCTTTGTTTTTTCTTTTATAAGAAAAACATCACCAGTAGATAATTGTCACAATTACAAGGGAATTGAATTTTCTGTAGGAAAATATACATAAATCTCTGTATTTCTGTAATCAGACCTATAATTTATTTTAAATAAACAAACAATATGTGATATTCGTTTTAAAATATTGTAATTGCCCAGCAATGATAAAACATAAAAGACTCTCTGATGTCATTAATGAAGATAATAAAAATTCCCATAAATTATCATTTAGGCATGCTCACTTTGTATCCACCTGACTTACTTGTAATCCTATATACTAGAAAACCGTCTCTCCATTAAGCATGGTGTGTGTGTGTGTGTGTGTGTGTGTGTGTGTGTGTCTGGCATTAACACAAAGGAGACAGATGATGACATTCATAGGCTTATAGACTCAACTCCTGGGGACACACTTGGATGGAGGCAATTAAAATGCCCGTCAGGCATTTGATACCAGAAACCTCTGTGGCAAACTGCTAAATTTTAAGCCACGGCTGCATCTTATTGTCAGTGAATGATGGCGGAGCTGGGTGGCTTGTCATCATTCTCGAAAATTCTGAGGCTAGTGAGCTCTCTCTCCCTCTCCCACTCGCCTTATTTTCCTTTTCGCCACTGCGGGGACTTTTTCTAATTTGCAGCTTCCCTTTTCCTGACACACACAGACAGGAGCTGGTGGCTTACAGACTGCGTCTGTCTGGAGCTGGAGAGGGAGAGCCAGCCTGGGGAAATGATGCTCAGGGAGAAGCATTCTGCAGAGATCCTCAAAGGCTAGACTTGGGTGGTATCGCTGCATATGTGCTGGTAATAGTTTGGGTTTTATTTATTTATTTGTTTTATATGTAATTTGCATTTCAAAGAGGCTTTATGTGATCTCAAAGTGAAATGCTTTAAAATTCATTACTGAGCTTCCTAAAAATTCAAGTACTGAATTTTTCCACTACAGATCTCAAGACATAGATTTATTTTCTGGATATAAAGACTATATTTGCTGGTGAGTTACAGTTTTCTATATTAATGAACAATCCTATACGTGTATTTTTTTTCTTTTGTTTTGTTTCGATAGATTCTTCAGCTTGTTGTCTCTAACCGAAGAAACATTGATTGGGAACTACTCATTCAGAAAATTAAAAGGTACCATACATTTTTGTTTGTTTGGGTGTTTAAATGAGGAAAAACCAGGAGTGTTTGAAATGTTTTTATTTCAGTTAATCTCACTGTGGTTGGTTTTTATCCTTAAGTTCACGTTGGTCATTGTCTATGGCGTGTACGATTTCTGATATGGAGAATGCTATTATCCAAACACTGTCTTGGTTATGGAGCTAAAGAATTGTTTCTTTTGACTGTGTAGCAAGTTATTAACAAATGTCTATATGCATGGCTTATTTTGAATTTTTATCATTGTAACAGATTTTAAAACTGTCCACAATTCTCAATGAAAATTCAGCAATTGAATTTAAGTGAAATATACTACTGCTTTTGTCTGAGGAAATCCTTTTAAAAATGATTTTTTAAAAATGGTTCAGTGAATTTGCTTGTCCACCCCAGATCTAATGAGCGATGAAAGCCAAGAATGACTCAGTGCTGTTGGGGTTTACAAATAAGATACTGTAACTATTCACGTGCTTGAGTCTTTAACAATGGATATATTGAAAGGTGGAGGTTTTTTAGTTATTAGAGGAACTGATTTTTCCTGTGCTTGATTCAGACAGGACAGCACAAGAAAGTAATTAATATTGGCATGAAAGCCGTTGAATCCATTGATCCTGGGCCTTATACCTCACTCGAAAAATATTAATTTTCAAATTCATCATCGGGATATCTATTGATTGGAGATGGCAATTATAGGTATTGCCTTTCTTTAATTCTTTAAGATCCTCTTTGACTTGAGTATAAACTCATGTCAATCAAACATGTATTTGTAATTTGCCTTTAAAAAAATGGAAGACATTTTATGCATTGCTGAATAGAAGATCAATGATATCTTTTAATCCTTTCTTTGGCATGCGCATATTTCTCCTCTAGACTATCTACCCAAAGCATTTTATGCAGTAAGATTGTCTTTTTATTACTTCTTATTTTCCACATACTGGTCCTGAAATGCCCAGAGTATGTGAATGTACACCTGTATTTGTAGCTCTTGAAGGAGACTAATGCATTGTCCTTGTTTAATTTTCTCTGCAATGTGTAATTATGAGAACCTTAATTTATTCATTCCACAAGCACTTATTAAGAGCCTTGCTGCTGTGGGTAGTTATTGTAGGAGAGAGGAAAGGGGCAGATGCCACTGTCACCACCCTTCCAGCGTGTAGGCAGCTTCACATAAGAAGCTGCACAGGGGAATGAATTCATTACAATAAATCAGTGTTCTAAAAAAAGAAAAAGAAATTGCATTATTTCAGATATTGAGAAAAATCTGATAGACCTCAGAGATACATTAAATATATTTCACTTTTACCTCAGAAATTAGTTAGTGGAATCATGTGTTGAAATATCCTAACAGGACTTACTGCTCTTCTTGGATGTTGTAAAACCCTGGAGACTATTCTCTCTCTCTCTCTTTTGGTGAAAAAAAAAAAAAAAAAAAACAACTACTTGGTATCTTCCCATCTAACAAAATCTGTGTAGTATTTCATGAGGGAATCTGCTCATCATCACTTAGGAATTCATTATATTGATTTTGAACTTAGTGGTACTTATGTGAATAGGAAAAAGATGAAGTTATTTGCCTTTCAAGTCTTCAATATGTTGCCCATAGAAACTAATCAACTCAGGGGGCAATTTATCTGGGTATTGGTAAAGTGACATATTACTTCACCAAAACCCTCTTGACACCTATGTTTTCTGGAACTATTTTCTAATTGATACAACAGACTTTGTATAACAATAAAAGTTAACAAGCTTTGTGTAATAAAATAGAGCTTATTCAGATAGTCAGCTTTAGTGCTAAATCAGAAGAGACTTTGACTTTGGACCCTAATAAGACAGTTAGGAATCTGCTTCAGAGTTTATGAATTAATATCACCTTAACATTATTTAATTCATTTACTGATTATTTCACTCATATCTTCAGTCCAAGAATAGTGCCTGAACCACAGTAGGAATTAAAAAAAATATATTTATTTGATGGCTTAATGAATTCATCTGCATTTTCCACCATTCTTTTGTTTCTTTATTTTTCATGAAATGACATTATTTTTGCTTACCTAAAATATACATTATATGTTTCTAAGTAATAAGATAATGAATGCCAAATAGAAAATCAGAAAGACCACTTATTGCAATTTCTTCAGGATAGATGGGTAAGGATTTTCTCTGCTTTTAGGTTAAGATGGAAAGAATCTTTGAAATGGTCCCTTTTCCTCTCATAAGCTGGGGAAATATGCCAAACTGCAGCATGAGTTTGGCTTTATGGTAGCTTCTAAATACTACTCCCAGGCTTTGACATTGTTTATTGCTCTTCACGTCTTCAGCCAAGATTTTGCTGCAGTAGAGAGGAAACCTTTTTTTTTTTCTTTCTAAATGTAATACTAGAAATGATGTCATAGTCTTCTTAATGCTTTGTTCCTTATTATGAGCTACTATGACATCATTTATTTATTTAAGGACCATAAAGAAACTTCTAGAATCATAACAGCTTTAAAGAATACTATTTTTCTTTCTGTCATTTATTTTTATTAATGAAGCTAAAATATTTATTATTAACTATGTGCCAGATAATGCCCTATGCCTTTAGCATATGTTATCTCATTTAACTCTCTCTATAATCCTAGGAGATGGATATGGCCTCTATTATACAGGTAAATAAATTGATCCCTAACTGTACAATCAATATAAATCTTGCCACAGTCCCTCAAATTAACCACAACATGCTGTTTTTTCTAGTAGATTTTTTGTTTTTTAGCTCATAGTCACAGTTTGTCTGCATTATTTATACTTGATATATTAGTTACTTCAATATTATTAAAGTGGATTGCTGCACAAGAGCCTTGTAGATAGAAAAATGGATGGGTGGATGGATAGATAGGGATATATCTTTAAATGCATAATCATCACATTTTGTTATATTTTGTATCTTTAATATGCATTTTATATTTAACATGAACAAACAACATTATTCTTTAAGGAAGAATGTCACAGTTAAATTAGGAATTTAAATTAATTTTAAATAAATTCACATAATGCTTCATTCATATCATTACAATGAAGCTGCATTATTGAGTTCATAATCTGTATAAGAAAAGTGGCAAGAATTTACTGCTAAATAGAATAACTATGCTATATTTTGCTGTAGCTACAGAATATTTTTAATTGAAATAAAAGCAGAGTTTAAATAGTCAAATAAATAAGCAGAAGTATCATTTAGAATGCAATAATATAGCATAGCGACTCTCAAGTACATCAGTTTTATTAAGATCATCTACTTGTAAAGTAGTGTGTATAACAAAACTCGATGGAATTCAGAGAGTCCAGCAGACTAAGAGAAGGAAGTAGCACCAAGCCTCACTGGTGTCCCAAGATACACATAAATAATTTATGAAGAAGATTTCATTACAGGGCAGGATTAATAATAATCAAGGAGGTTCAACAGGAAATAGTTCATGGAGCATGAGTCTGTAGAGTTAGAACTTAGGTATGAATAGAAGTATCCAAAGGTAAGGTAGTGCATGAAGATGCTCCTGGAAGAACACACAACATTAGAAAAGAAGAAAAGGAAATGAACATGCTTAGAAAGCTTAGGTGAATCTCATTTGAGTTCTGGAGTGCAGGGCAGAAGAAGAGAATTCTTAGAAGATAAGGATGGAAAGCTATCTGAGTACAATTAGGTGAAACCATGTGGAATGACTAATATTTACTTTTGATCAAAACAATAAAATTTTATTTAGGCTACTTATTACATTGGAAAGGGGTCTATTATCCAAACATAATTTTTTTTTTCTAGCATCGGTAGGAAGTTAGGGTCTTTATTTGGTTAAGAGACTGTGGTCTAAGCTGTGTTTTCAGATGATTTACAGTGCTGTGTGAGATAAATTAGAGCTGTGTGTGAGAGCATGTTGAAGAAGGTATTGTTTGAGAAGCTATCATAGGATCATCCAGGAAAAAAGAAAAACTCCAAAGGGGATGTTGACAGTGGGAATAAAATAGAGGTCATGAAAATGAAACATGTTTCTGAACTCAAGTTCATGTATGGAGTATAGGAGTATTTGGTAGAAGGAATGAAAAACAGAAGGACTCAATGGTAACTGTCATGTTTGAATTTTTTATCAGGAAAAATGAATAGAAAAAGGCAGTTAAAAGTACTTGAAAGAAAAGATCCTCTTTTATTTTTCCATGTCCCTTGTTTCTAGTAGATTGCTTAAAACATAAGAGGCAGTCAGTAAATGCTGACTGAGTTGAGAGAGTAAAAAACTGAAAAGGGGGTTCAGGCCTTGCTGCTGGATGGGAGGTAGGATCATGCAGGTCCAAAAGCTGGAAGAAGATATCAGGGTGATAGGACAGAATCAAAAAAGATTAGGAAAAAAACAGAGCAAAAATTCTGTGCAGCACCCATATTTAGGATATAGGATGAGAGGCAGGGATTGACAATGTTTAAGGAAAAATAAAAAGTCAAGAAAGAAGAGGACAGACAAGGTAATAGAAAACAAGGCTATACTTCAAGCTCTCCAGAAAAAAATGAAGAACGAGAATGATAATAAAAAACCTGTTAAATTTATTAATTCTGCACTTGTATGTTATAGAAGCAAAATAATACACATTTTGTAGATGTGTAAAATATGAAGAAGTCTAAGAAGGAAATCGTAGCCACATATAGTTGCATAACCCAATGATTGTGGTTAACATGTTTTAAACCATTTACTTTCATATCTTTCATCTATTGTATTTATGTTTACGTAATCAGGATCAGAACCATACAATTTAAATTTTGCCTTTTCTACTCAGTAGTGTCTTAAGCATTTCTTACAACATGTTGCCATCTGCATAATATTCTATCATATGGACATTGTAGGTTTATTCCTATATTTCCCAATGTCTCACTGGCATCATAATGCTGCAATGGAAAAGTTTGTGATACATGTGATATTTCCAGTGGTTATTTCCAGTACCAGAATCACTGTTTACTGTCAAATTCCTGGCTAGTTTGGTTATTTCAAAATGAGCCTCAGCTTCCCTCCAAGAAGGGGAATCTGAGATTGCATTAGCGCCTACCATGGGCCAACCTCAGTGTCAATTCAGAGACTCTGATGTAGATGCTCTTACCCCCACTTTACAGATGAAGGAATAGAGACTGAGAAATTTGAACCAGCGTTGGGACTGGTTTGGGGCCTGGGTCTGATAAATTGTGGGGACAGAAGCAAGATCCTGAGAAGCAAATAAATAAATTAGGATATGATAACAATAATAAAACATACTCACGCAAAGAGATTAATAGAGTTGTTAGGGAAGTAGTTACAGGGGTTCTCATCTTATTAACATAGAGTCTTAAGGCGGGGAAAGGGCGATGTCTGTGCGGGAAGGAGGGGAAAAGGGGGATACATATGTAAATAGAAGGGAAAATTGAAAGAACAGGAGTTTAATAGACAAGAATTTGAACATGGGCAACAAAGTTCATCTTCCCTATAGATAGTAGCAAGAGAAAAGAGTGAGAATTTTTCTAGTGGTAAAACTAAAATGGAGGACCTTATATATCATTTGAACTTTATCTTGGACTGGAGAAAAATTAACTTATTATTCAGTGAGTATTTATTGAACACAAATTCCATGCCCTTTTCCTGCCTTAAGAGCTTTTTTTCCAGAAGGGAAAAGTAATGAATGGATAAACAAATAAAAGATTACTCAGACAGCTTTACAGAAGATAGGTAAGTAGGTAAAGAGTAAATATGAGGTGATAAACTCAAACTTTAAAGCAGAAATGAATCTACTGGAAACGTTATTAAAATGCAGCTTCAGAATCAGCAGATTTTAGGAATGTCCTGAGATCTTATAGTTTAATGTACTCCTGGGTAATGTTGGTGCTGCTAGTCTATAAATGTGCTTTGATGAGTCAGAGGTAAAAAGACAAGGAGAGGTAGAGATTATTGGATCAGTTGTATGAGCAAGTGAGATATGAACCCTTCTCTTTGTGTGGCAAGACTACATACTTTCAAATCTCTTTGATAGTGAAAAAGAATTGTCCCTTTTTACCTTGGAGCTTTTCAGCACCAGCCAGTTGTTTATGAAAGATCCATTAAACCAGCCCTGGTGGGCTACTGAGATTTCATTCTTTCTGTTCATGGTCAGTGTTCACTACACCACAGAATGAATACTTGAGGCTCAGATTTGGGGATGTAATTGTATATAAAAACACTGTGCCAGTTTCTTTACTCCTCTTCCTGCTTCATTTCTTTGGACTTTAAACGCCTCTCTACTGGGAATATTGAGCACAGCACAGGCCTACTGAATTCTCTGGCCCCTAGCTCTTATGTAGCACATTTCTCTGTGCTTAGCTGTGAAGGTTCAGTCTTCTTGCCACATAAACCCTCATGCAAAACATTGGGAGACTGCTTCAAATCATAGGAGACTATTGAGGGTAGACTTTGATTCAAAGAATGCATTTTTCCCCAATAAAATCATCTCTTTTTGGCAGACTGAAGAAGGATGTGTATGCTTGTAGAGGATTAGAATGTTCATAGTAGCTAAATGTTCACAAGAGCTTTGACAGACTGTTCTGGAATAGTGTTCTCTTTCTGACTTCAGCACCAGGTTGTAATTCTTAATCCTCCCCCATAATTGCAGGATCATGGAGACATTTACCTATGTGATTCCCTTCACATCACACATTGTAGTTGTAAAATATCTAAGAAAATAAAAATTCAGTTATGTATGCATATTCATCCATTAAGGAAGAACAGCCTCAGTGTACATTAAACATCTGTGATATTTTCATGTTTATTCGCATTTCTCATTTGGTTAAAGGACTGGTTCTATCTCTAGGCTATTCCAGGCCCACATCTCTGCTTGTTGTCACTGCCATTTTTTTAACTTGATATTTACTTACACAGAGTAGGCATGAGTAATGTTACCAGAAACTTATAAGAAATTTCAGTGAAATATCAGATTGTTTCCATATGAGCACATAGTCAGCTTAAGTTGATAATTACATTTCTTCAAGGAGAGCACTTAGGAGAGGCCCTGAGTGAAAGAAGCTGTGTCATAAGCATATTTATATTTCTTATACTGCCTTTGGAGAAAATGCCACTGGTGTTTACCTAGTTGCAGTTAAGGAAATGAGTGGGGGCTGTGTGTGTGTGTGTGTGTGTGTGTGTGTGTGTGTGTGTGTGAATGAGAGGGAGAGAGAGAATCGAGAATTTCTAAAATGGATTGTACTTGTCTTATCTGCATAGTATAGCTGGATAAACTTCCAGAACTTAAGAACATTGCCCATTAGCTGTTTGTTCGGAAGTTGAGTCTCAGGTCAGCACAGGATAGTCTCTGTTCATCCTAACACACATTCTGCTTCTTGCTGAAAAAAATAAAAACATGTGAATTGATCCTCTTTCTTTTTCTTTTTCCATTTGGGTTTGCCTCAGATGGTTTGAATTAACCTTCCTTCAGTCTATCATGGTGTTAATGACTCTGGATTATGACCATTTAAAGCAACCGGATGTACATTGATCCACATCTGGTAATTGTTGAAGCAAAGTTACTCCATTTAATATATTACAAGCAAAATGTATTTCTCCACAATGTGTAGGACCTTTTAGAATCGTGTTTTTTTTTTTTCCAGGAAGATCTTATATTTTATTTTCAAGATGAACAGTGTTTGTACTTAGTTTTGTTTGAAAATATTTTCCTGTTTATTGCAGTTTTCTCATGGTTATGTATGCAGAATAAGATAAAGTATGCAGCATCAAATGTCTTTCTTACATAGTACCTAAGTGCAACTGGCTAAGATTATAAGCATAGTTGCAGGTGAATATATAATGTGCTAGAAATTTTTTCAAAAAAGCTTAACAAGACTTCCTGTTCTTTAAGTAGTGGGGACAAGAAATCCTAAAATGACTGACTTTTCAAGACTACGTTAGTACGTGAGGAAATATGAAATCTAGCAAAGAAAAACTTAAGGTAATGCTGGCTAGATTGTTATATTTTTTCCTCTATAGCATGATAGTTAGTCCAGTCAGTCAAAGGGAAGTAGTAAACAGACATAGATAACTTAATTTGTTCAGGTACTTTGTACTCTTAGTTCTACCCGCTTTGTTGTGTTCACAAAAACACTTAGGATGCAGACTCTGGATTGTACAACTGTTGGAATAATGTGACCAGTTAAGCAGTTGAATTTAGACTTTCAGAAGAAAAGAATAATTCTCTGCCATGTTTTAAGTCATACAAAGGATTTTCCAATAAAGTACACCCTAAAGCTTACAATAATCTCTGGAATGGGAATGGAAGATGTGTAATTACATTTATTTCATCTAAAAAAGAAACTTGAAAAACACAAATGACCTATTCAAGTCTCTCCATTTGAAAATAGTAAACCTGGGAGTGATGACTTTGTAAAAAAAGCTTTAACCTTTTACTGTGCACTCAGGTGGATAAATAAATGAATGTGTTATCTTAAATAAGTATATTGTTCTAGTTCTGAAATACTTTAATAAAGTACTAAATTGATTGTCAAAATAAAGAACCTATTCTAAGGCAACCATGAACTCCAAGACCCTCATTGACTTCACACCCTTGACTACCCTCAGCCAACCCCTTCACTCCACAGCCTTCTCTTCCCTGTCTATCATCACTATAATAATGATTAAAATAGTGATAGCTTTTATTTATATAATGTATATAACACATCAAGTGCATAACTTTCCTCAATGGATCAAATTTTTAAAAAAGGGAAGAGGAATTGAGGTGTTTTTTTTTTTTTGAAAGATTTATTTATTTGTGCATACAGAACTGGGGTACAGGCCAGAGGTGCAGGGGCAGTGAGAGGATTCACCAGAGATAGTGGAGAGTAGAACAGGCAGATCAACTAAGTACACTGCTGAGGGGAGCAGCAGGCAAGACAGAAGAGATCTGTTTCACCATGTGGGTCACCTTCCTGGCCAGGGATTGAATTCGTACTGAGGTGGCTGCAGCTAGCTTAATGCTGTACTTTAACCCGTTGCACCACCAGGGAGGAGGGCGCACAATACCTATTTTTAAGTGAGTAGTGAATAAGTGTTTTTTAATTAAATAAATGCCTACATATGGTAAAGAAAACAGTCAAGTAAAACCAAAGGGCCAATATTAAAGAACCGTCTTTCCCCTAAGTCCCTATCTATTCCCACATCCCAGTGAACATTTGTCTTAACAATTACTATTCCCCAAGAATTCGTCTGACCACCAATTTCATTATAATCTATACTCTCTGAAACTGTTGTTCAGTTCTTAACTTTGAACAGTATCTGCTAATACCCAACAATAAAAAGTGAGGAATTTAGTTCATTAACACTGTCTCCCATATGTCCCCGTTTCCCCCCAGTTCATTTAAGAGTACTTAGCTTGATATTATTTGTAAATTTTGTTGACTTTTTAAACTGCAAAATAGACACAGATACAAGAAGTTGATAAATATATACAAATGTAAAACATCTAGTTGAAAGTAAAATAAAAGTAACTTAAGTCTGGTGGGGTCCCTCCAAGCAGCTCCCACTTCCTTTGCTGGCCCACTTGTTAGTGAGCACCACAAGGTGTTCTAGACCCATCGTGCCCCTTTTCCCAAGATTATAAGCAGGAATTTGTCCAAAGAAGGAATTCAGAAGGCACCTAGCAAGGTCATTACTTCTGTGGTACCATTGCTTCTAAGTCTTTCTTGTTTGGTAGGATTAAATAATACTGATATTGGGCCCTCCCTGCTAGCGCAATGGGTTAGGATGCAGCACTGCAAGCTAGCTATAGCCGCTTCAGTGTGAGTTCAATGCCCAACCCTGGAGGTGATCCTCCTGGCACAGCAGACCTCTTCCGACTGCCCGCTGCTCCCCTCAGTAGTGTCCTTCGTTGATCTGCCTGTTCTGCTCCCCACTCTGTCTCTGGTGAATCCTCTTTCTGCTCCTGCACCTCTAGCCTGTAACCCAGTTTTGTATATCTAAACAAATAAATAAATCTTAAAAAAAAAGAAACCCTGTATTTTTAAACTTCATATATTTGTACTGATAGCTCCAATCACGTCCATTCACCTTCCCCACTTCATAATTGTTTTTCCTTCTTACCACTAGAGCCCACCTTCCAGCAAAAATATTTTTACACATATACTCTTATCTTTATACCGTCAAAGTTTATAATGTTTATGTTCTGTTCTGAGACTATAATTAGGTAATTTGTATTTTGTTTCAGTTGATTTAGAAAAGTAAACAGAATAAAAGAATATTCGGAGTCAAGATCCAGTAACTGTAATTTCTTGCAACCTAATTTCTTTCCTGTAAGTTGAAGTCAACACACTTACTATAAAGGTAGAGAGTAAATATTTTCAGTTCTTGCGGGTCATAAATCTTCATAGCAGCTACTCATATGGCCTGTTACAGCTGCAAGTACTCTGTCATTTTGGCTCAAAGAAGTCATTGATAATAAATAAATGAACAACCATGGCTGTGTTCTAGTAAAACTTTAAAAACTCAGGTGGTATTTGGCCATGAGGCTATATTTTCTTGACCCTTGTTCTAGACTATATTCACATTCCCCATGCTTTCTGTCTCATACCATCATTTATTGTACTCCTTTCTGTTTTACTGTAGTTTCTTCTAAATATTTATTCTATGAGCCAAGACAGTAACAAATTTGAGATCTTACATGGCTCAAACTATGTGCTAAGCCTTGACAGAAAATTTGCTCACATATGCAATTCTGCTCCAGTTTTAGCATTTAATGTTATTGATTAAAATGTTTGACACCTGGTATCAGTCAGATTCTTATTTTTGCAAAATAGATTTGATATTTTATACCAGTAGATGTTAGAAGTTTTGTGCAATTTCAGAATAATGTGTACTGATGAAGACCGTGTTTTAACATTTATATTCGATGGCAATACGACCATTTTAAATTTTATCCTTTGTAATTTAAGGAAACTTATTTTAATTTAAGGTATCTGTCTTTGATTTTCTTTACTATCCTTACCTCTATTCTGCAGATAGGGGGTTCATGTTGAATAGTGTTGGCTTCCTTTTTCCACATATTTTGAAGATATTTTACATTCTAGTTTTTTATTTCTCCTTTTCTTCCTTCCTTTCTCTTCCTCTTTGTCTTTCTCATTATTACTATTTGATTTCAGTTCTGCACAATCTATTTTAAGTCAATTCAGTGAATTACTTGGCTGATCCTATAGTAATTTCCAGGAATTCTTTCTTATATTCTGATTTGATATTTTCCATAATTCATTTTTGGGAGGAAGTTCATGCTCTTGGTCTACAATATTCTTTCAAATCTCTCTGAGAAAGATATGTAATTACAGTAGGAAGTTTTATTTCAGTTTCCAAATCATCTCTGTGTCCTCAAGAGTAATTTTTTAAAAGTATTCTTCTTCTTCATTATGCTGGCTTTTCTCACCTGTCTTATTTGAAGGTTTTTTTTTTTTTTCTTTTTGATGAATGAAACCCTGGGCTAACTTTCTTCTGCTGCTGTGGAGCTCTGTATCCCCTTACTGTAACTGCAGACTTCAGGTTCTGGGCAAGGGGACAGCCTGTCAGAGAGAAAGTCTCCCTGGAGGAACATAGAGGCAGAAAAGCGAGGAGAAGATTAGGACCCCCACAATTCCATAATATGTCTGATTCCACACGGATTATCTGCACTAGACCACATTGCCAAACTGATCACCTACTCTCAGCTAGTTCCTGTTATTACCACTGGAGGCAAACATTTCTTCTGTCAACTGAAAATGTATTATTGGAGGTCACAATTGTTCTGCATACATTCCTTACAAAATGGCCATGACACTGGCCCTCAGCCCATCAGAGTGTGTATTTAAAGGCTTTCAGCTCCAGGTCACCTTGCGATGGATCTGCTACTAACCCCCAGATCCCAGACAGCAGAGTCCTCATGTGTTTTTTTTCTTCCCTTTTTGCCTGAGCCCATCTGAGTGCTGAGTTCTAGAATATCAGAACATGTTTTGTTAATGTTACATTGTTTTCCCACAGTTTTATCAGTTTTTGGTATTTTCAGTATTTATATTATAAATAGGAGAAAGCAGTATGCATGGTAACACTTCCTTTGCAGATATTTTATTTTCTTCATTATGATTTATTTTATTTATGCATACAACACACTGGGGTATAGGCCAGAGGTGTAGGAGTGAGAGGATTCATCAGAAACAGAGTGAGGAGCAGAAAGCACAGATCAACTGAAACACACTGCTGATGGGAGGAGCAGGTAAGACTGGAGAGGTTTGCCATGTGGGTCAGCTCCCTGGCCTGGTTTCTAACTCCTGCTTCAGTGGCTGAGGATAGTTTCAGAGTGCTGAGACTTAACCCTTTATGCCACCAGGTGGCCCTTTCATTATGAATTTTTTACCTTTTTGAATTTTTTTAAAAAGATGTATTTATTTATGCATACAGTAACTGGGTTACAGGCTAGAGGTGTGGAAGGGTGGGGTGTGTGTGTGTGTGTGTGTGTGTGTGTGAGAGAGAGAGAGAGAGAGAGAGAGAGGGAGAGAGAGAGAGAGAGACTTCATCAGAGACAGAGTAGGGAGCAGAACATGCAGACTGATCAAAATATACTCACTATGAATTTTTATAACAACATGTTTGCACTATAATCTTGCATCATTATTTTATATTGTTCTCTCTCCAATTTTCTAATTAGTTGAAAATATTACTCATTTCTCCTGGGCCTTTCTTTTCTGTTAAATAAAGTTAATATCTGATTATTGGAACATATATATGCTGGATGTATGCTGTAAAGTTTGTATAAATACAAACTCTCTTTACATATAAGACTTTATCTTGGATAGGTGACACTGAGTTGTAACTAAAACTAACCTTCTATGTGCAATGCAAAAAAGAGAAAGAAAAAAAAAAACCCAACACCCTGGAAGATATGTTTAGTAGCAATACTAAAATAAAAAATTGTAAAGGCATACATTTTCACTTAATAAAATAGACAAAAGTAAAAACAGAACAACAATATAGTTAACATACTATCAGTTAAATTAAAATTAATGTGAATCTTATGTTTGGCATAGAATATATGATTTACTGTGTTTGATCCTTTTGCTTGGCAAAACTTAGAATGTGCATATTGTGTTAATAATGAGTATAATTTAGTACTGCTAATTAGCTGTCACAAAAATATTATTGATTTCATATGACTGCAGCTAATTGAATTCTGTTCTCTTACTGAGATTGGGACAGGAAGTACCTAGTATAAGGAAAATAGAGAAAATGTGAGAATCACAGTAAAGGACCTACCTATAAGATCGAAGAAAAATTAAGAGAAAATTATAGAAAGAAGATTAGGAACCACAGCAGCCTTTGACTTCAGTGTTCTGGGAAACCATTTGTGGATGACTGATAAAAAGGGGATTTTTCCCTAACTTATTAAAACACAGCATCTTATTGATAGCTGTTATTCCTAGAAACAAGCTGAGAACATATCAAACAGACAAAATATAAATCAATGTGAATGATGTATGGTGAGTGGTTTATATATGATTCACTCTCTGACCAACAGCTATTAATTCTCATTTTCTGCACACAGTTATTACTTTCTAAAGTTGAATGTCTGTGGAGGATAAGTCACCAGCTCTAGTTAAATGTTAATGGTTCTAGCAACATAGAATAATTTAACTTCAAGGCCTCTTCCAAAGGAATGTGAATAAAATGCATTTGTTTGACTTTTTATGGCTACCATTAAAAGAAAAGGAAATGAAACTATAAACAATTACTCTCAAATACTGGCATAGCTGAAGCTGCTTTGCAGGAGCTTAAAACCCTATTTATTGATGGGGAAGCTCTGTTTAACTTTCCCTTCCCAGCTAGATTGTAATTGAGGTTAAAAATGTACTTGGAGTCATAAACAAAATGTGGACTACTAATTCAGAGTGAGTTGGATTTTGATGTGTTTTCATTATCTGTTGTAAAAGATTGGCAGTTTTTGAGTTTTATTTTATTTTCTGCCCCATGCCTCCTTTTTTTTGTAGGGCGGGGGATCGGGAGGTGGGAGAGGGGTGTCATGGGCACATGGCACTCAGAAAAGACCCAGAATTCCATTCTCTCTGCAGCTAAGCATGAGAATATAATTAATTCCAGACAGTAAGACACTGATAAAAGTTGTATGTGAAAACTTTAAATCAGTTGCTTAAAAGGAGGAGTGTGCTTTTGTATCACTCCTTGCACCTTTCTGCTGGTAGAAATTCGGGTTAAACACCTGGAACTTCAGCTGCCATTTTGAACATGAGATAATCTTATAATACTTTCCTATAGTGTTCAAGCCTCTTTGGTTTGAGGTTTTTCCATCACTTGCGGTCTACCCTACACATTGTTTTTTTTTTTTTTTTTTGTAACAGCTTTGCAACTTTGTTTACTTTTACTTTCAACTTTGTTTACTTTTACTTTCAAAGGCCCTGGAATGTCATTTTTAAAATATCATTGTTATTTACACACATATATAACATTTATATTAAAATTGTTACCTAAAACATATCAGTCCTCAAGTCCTCTCAGTTCTGCTTCCTAAATGTTGTTCAAATCTATCCATTTCTGCATCCTTGAGGGCTCTGGATGCTAGACACCCATAATTTCTGATCTTATCAAAAGCAACAATTTTCAGCATCAGTTTCTTTCCCATCCAAAAGTGTACACAAAGCTGCTGGACTGATCTTTTCAAAATGAAATCTAATGCTATTCCTGAACTTTCCAGTCCTTCTCCTAACATTCATAATAAAGTCATGAATCTATAAACTCTGCTGTAGGCTTCTAGGATCTGCCTTCTGCCTGACTTTGTAGGCTCTTCTTGAGTTAACCCCCTGAGGCTATTAAAATAATTTCTTTCTCATTGCCTGGAGTACTCTCTGTATACTCTTGCCCATCCTACCCCCCACCTTTCCTGCCCTGACAGTACTGAAGTACTCATTGGTTATTACTCAGGTTTCATGGATAAACCTCTCTGCCTCTGGTCTAAGACAGGCAATTAAATGACATATCCATCATAGCAGTATCAAACTCCTCACTGATATTTAATAGTTTAATGCACGTCTCCTTCATAAGACTGGAACATCTACAATGTCTATCATTTTCCTACCTAGAATCCCAGAACTTACCAGAACCAACTACAGGGACCATACACAGTGGGTGCTCAAGAACGACACTGACTGCCTAACAGACATAGCTTTTATTCCCTTTCTCTCACTGGCATCTCATCCAGAGTTTGTTTATTGGATCTTATCTATCCTCTGGATCACCAAAACCATCTATGCATGTGTTGTGTACATTTAATTGGATATTTACTTTCTTTTTCCTTTTTAAAAATACTGAACTTTTAAAAAAAAAAGTTTTAGGTTAATTGTAACATTGGGAGGAAGGCGCAGTGATTTCTCATATACTCCCAACTGCTCCCCATGCTAGAGTCTCTGAGTATCAACATCATTCCCTAGAGTGATTTATTTTTCACCAAGAGTAAACATTAAGATTAATTATGCTTTAAGATAATCACTCAATCCCATAGGTTTGTCCCTTGGTGGTGTACATTCTAGAGGTCTGGACAGATTGTTATAGGGCAAGGAAAGGGGTCCCACCCTGGTACAAAATGACCTCTGTCTGTCATGATACCATGTTGAGCATAATTATTGCCCTGAAAGTCCTCTGTGTTTGCTTATTCATCAACACCCCTGTCCCTCCCTGGACATTCGCTTTCCTTGTGATAATACCCTAGACATTAGTTACAGTTTTCTGTTTACAAAATTCTGACTTATTTGGGAACAGACTCTAGAAATATGAAGTCTTTTAGAAAAGTTTTATCCTAGTAGTAGCCTCTCTTTAAAAAGTCATTATTACAATTGCCTTTTTCCCAGATAAAGCAAGAATTTCTGGATGCTATCACTGGTGAATTATCCCTTTTCTTGCAGCCAGAACATATGCACATAAAAGGTATTTAGTATCTGTTGAGTTACCTACCGTGGACGGAGTATCTGACAACTTTGATGTCAGATACCCTTTGTTTCAATCTTGGATTTGCCCCTCATCCTCTGTGAGAAGTATGTGTCAAGTTTAAGTTGTACAAAATAGGACTGATGATATAGCATATTACCGTGTTGCAGTTGTTGGTAATTTACATAGCAGAAGATCTATAGTTGATAGAGATTACTATCACTATCCAAGTTTTATGTTTCTAAGCTCCTTAACAGACAGGCTAGGTGTTCAATTCTTAGATTTTGAAGTCAAGTGATTACAAGTATCATAAAGACAATATCCAATATTAAATAAAAGTTAACACCTTTACAAGAGTGGTTGCAGGTACTGCACAGTTTTGCTTCTAGTATCCTTTTTCTCTGCTCCCTTCACCCCTACTCCATTAAAAAAAAAAAAAAAAAAGACACTGGTGTGAAAACCAGCAAGACAAAAGACAGAATTGTGCGAAATCACCCCAGGTCACCAGAAAGGCCTGGAAGTTATATACATTTTAAATTACACCACGTGGAGCCTCTCTGCTCTCTGGACAGAAGCTGGTGTGGGAGATATCAGGAGTTCAGCTGTCTCTCAGGAGGTTTATCTGCAATGCAGATTTTTTTGAGCCATTCCTGTCTGTTTCAGCCTCTAGACCTCCCAGCTGCTCTTGGTCCTCCCAGCTGGTTTAAAAGGATTTGTCTATTCTCTAGCCTGTTTGCAAATTCATCTCCTTCCAAAACATATTCCAGCAAGATATTTTGCCCTGCTAGTTAGTATCAAAATTCCCAGCAATGGTCATAGTTGCAATGATCCTTACTCAAAGAAAGGTAAATTATTGAGGGATTATTTTTTGCTGTCTCTCTCTTGCCTGCTAATGTGATGTATCATCTTCTGCTGGAGCTTTCTTGGCAGTTCCCTGTGGAATGAAGAGTAGCACACCTGCAGGGCTGGGTGGAGCTGGGGTGAGCTTGCAGGAAGCTGCCTGGAATTTGCAGGCTTCTCCAGTTCCTGCTGTTCTGCTACCTGATCTCAGGTGCTCTGCAGAACTCCATCTGTTGAGTAGGGCTGACTGCAATGTTTCCTAGAAGTTAAGGTTACAGTATTTGTTTGTTTGTTTTGTTTTGTTTTTACTTTCAGAGATCCTTGCTCAAGTTTTTATGTCTAAACCAGTATATTGTTGAGAACAATGAGATGCTAATAGTGCAGGTCAGTTCAGGTTTGGTTTTCTCTTCACAGTTATTGGCCAGTTACTCCATAAGGCTAGGTTTCTCACCAGTAGGTTTTATCAATCCTTACCTAAGCATTGTTATTCCAGGACAGGGTGAAGGGTAACCCAGCACTCTCAAGCCTGACTGCACTAAATTAGGTCCTGCCATCCACTGCATCAAGACAAAACATACTCAGGTGCATAAAGCCCTTAACGGAGGGTTTCCTGGTGGTGCAAGGGGTTAGAGGACAGCAATGTGAAGCTATCCACAGCCACTGCAGCATGAGTTCCATCCCTGGTCAGAGAGCTGACCCACATGGTGCACCACACCTCTTCTGTCCCCACCATTGCTCCCCTCAGCAGTATATTTCCATAGATCTGACTGTTCTATTCCCCACTCTGTCTTTGCTGAATCCTCTCACACTGCCCTCCCCCACCCCTCACCTCCGCACGTCTGGCTTGTACCACAGTCCTTGTATGCAGAAATAAATAAATAAATCTTTAAATCCTTAAACAAACAAACAAACAAAAAGCTGCCATTGTTAATCCCCCCACGGGTCTGTCACCCACATCTGTTTTAACCAAGAAACAAGCTCAGCTTCATGTTTCTTTGCTCCAGGTACCTCCTTCAGGTCTCCTCTGCCTCTCCATCCATTTTCCTTCTTTCCTGTTTCTTCTCCAACTTCTTTCTCCTCCCTGGCCAGCTCCACCAGGGAAGGGCAGGGAACCTGGAACCTCCCCTTTTCCTGGGGACCATCCTGTTACACTACCACGTCCACCACCAAAATACTACTAGCCTTCTGCCACTTGCTGGGGTGTGCCTCAGCCCATTTCTCCCAATCACCCCTCTAGGGACCTCAGGTCTGCTGACAGAATCCAAGGGTTTGTTTTGGTTTTATTTTTGTCTTTTCCATTGCTTCATTTCTTTATATTCCAATGTGAGTGAAATCATCAGTATTTGTCTTTCTCCTTCTGATTTATTTTATTTCGCTTAATTCCCTCAGTTTCCATTCATGTTTTTATGAGATTTCATCTTTTTTTCCCCCCAATGAGTAGTAGTCCATCATGGAAATAAGCCATATCCTCTTTATTCCAATTCCTTTGATAGACACTTAGATTGTTTCCTTATCTTTCATAAGATGTTGAATTGTTTTTTGACATGTAAAGCATTGCTTAAAACAGGCAATGACTCTTGTTTACTTTTAAAGAGAACTTTTATGAATCATGTCTGAAGTCCAGTATCCCTTGGAAATCAATATGCTATATAGCATTATGCTCCTGGGAATTTTTATTTCTGTGCTGTTTCCCTCCATGTCACCAGTGAGTCACAAGTGTGTAATTGAGGAGAATTCTGATTGAATCTAGCCCCATCAATCATGATCCTTGAGTCTGCTACAAATCGGTTTTGGGTAATCAAATCTTATTTAGCTGGCAATATATGTTTCGGTTTGATAGGAAATGCAGATAAGACTATTACAATACTTTAGTCTCCTTTGAAGGAGTCTGATTTATATATTTAAAAATAAAACCTTTAAAGACCTAGCCTGACTTACAAACTAAATTAAATTTAAAACAGAATAACTAAAGGACATCTTAGGAAGGAGGTTGCTTACTTATATGACATGCATAAGCTTTTCTAACATTAAGGTTCAACCTCATAAATTCATCTTTTTACAAACTTTTTTTTTTAATTTTTATGAAAAGATCTCCCAAACTACACCTCTGACTCAAGCATGTCATCTGGTTGTTCTCTTAAGCTACATGTTCACCTTTTGAATTTTATCTACTTTGGAAAGGATATTAATCAATATTCTTTACTTTCTGTTTTCAGCTCAAAGGTCAACTATTTTTTATTCTACCAGCCCCCTGCCCAAATGAAACAAAGCAATTCACATCTTAAAAGAAAATGAATTATTTATTATTGGGTTTAAGTATCATTAACTTTTAAAACAAATATGAAAACCATTAGTTTTCTTTTTTAAATATATTTAAGAATTGGCTAAAGGCTACAAAGAGTGAGTGGCTACCCATTCAGTGATAAGCTAAATGCTGCTGTGAATGCTTTTTAAGCATAATTTCACAACCTCCTCTCCAGCCAGCCCGGGAGATACTTTGACATTGTTAGCTGTCAGAGGATAGAGCCTTTTATCAGCTCACTGCATCAAAATACTAGCACTTTGAAGAACAAGTGTAAATAGGAAGATGAATTCAGAAATAAGTTCTAAACCTGTATTACCAGTACTGATAAGCCTATAGATACTACTAGTGACAGTATAAATTCCACTGGGAATTTACTTCAATAAGCTTCTAAAAGTGGAGCCAGATAGATAAGAGACCAAGAATTCTCTGGTTTTGTACAAATTTGAGTTGCTTCTGAGTACACTAAAATGAGGCCAACTCTTGAATAGGGTTTTTATAAATGGGCAGAGCTACTAACGAAATTCTATATCACTTCCCTAAAATCAATCATTACACATTGAATATTATATACTAAACCTTAAAATTGCTTCCTGACTTGCTTTGTTTGCTGAGGATAGGAAGCAAATTGACAAGCTCTCCTGATGACCATGCCCTCTGGCAGCCCCGGAGAGAAGCTAATGATTCAGGCTGGCATCTCAAGCCTTGCACTGAGCCCATTGAAGACAGGGGTTGCTTAGCCTTAAATATCAAGAACATGAAGACATCATTTGGAAAGAGACTCCCTTGCTGTGCACAGCCATTTTTTCATCCAGCTCCACTAGAAAGTAAACTGGCTTCAACTTGGGAAAAGTAATAATTAGTTCAGTAGGATTGCTTATCCAAACAGACTGAAAGCCACAATGCTTATAGGGAAGATAAATCCCTTGGTTTATCTAAGGCAAGAATATAATGTAAAATCTACAACATGGCCTGTCTAGTATTTTTCTCCCACCTACCATGGTGCTTTTGACAGATGGTAAGATTATGAAGTAAGTAGATAATCACCTCAGAGAGCTTTCTCACCTCCAGTGAGCCCTGGTAGTTACTGTCCTAGTTGATGGGAACACCTGGGAAATGAGGCTCAGCACAATCAACAGAATATACAGGCAGAATACACTCCTGACAACACCCCCATTGACCTTGAGCATGTTGAGAGGGACAAGCACAAAGCAAACATTGAAGGGTGCATTTTCAGAGCTTTTCTGCTTGTCGGTGGGTAATGTCAATAACCTTTATTTAATCTTCCCTTGTCTCATTGTAGTCTCTTCTTTGTGGCCACATAATAGAATAACCACAGTTGTGTACATTTTGGGATTGAGGTCAACATGATTAAAGAAGCTTTTTTTTTTTTTTTTTTTTTGATTGATTCAGTCTTCTTACCTGCAGAACAACCTCAGTTGCCAATACTGGTTTCAAAATCAATGTAACAATGAGTGCTCAGTTGGAGGAAAAATAAAAGATTTGGAAAGTTTGCATAACACCGAGGACAATGCTGGACAATGGAATGTGCAGCTGCCTGGCAGGCAGATGTGCTGTTACACATTCCAGTGCACTGAACTTTCTGTCGAGCCAAGCTAGGTAGGTCCCTGGTCTTCCGGAGAATTCTGTGTTGCATATTGGGCATTCACTAGTTTGCACCAGAGTGTGCAGAAGTCCCTCTGAGATTCACTAGATTTCCCCAGCAGTCAGTAGAAATACCAAAAAGAAGGCTAAAGATTAGTCAGGGGCAGAGAAAGATGAACTGACTAGAATCCCAGAATGACTGCCATTGCTTAATCATGCCTCCCTATTAGTATTCCTAGCAGGTAGTGAGAAATTCATTAAGTCTGTGCCCAATGCCCTTGAAACAAGAATGTTGTACAAATCCCTATCTTAATCTGCCCTAATCCAGATGAGCTAATTTGGTAGTGTGGCCCTTGAATTAACTAAAATGAGTGTCACACAAGGAGCTCATGCCTTGTCTATGTAACCGTAAATTGTAGGAAAGAGGATTTTGTTTCTGGAGTCACAATTATTATATTGATGCATTTGTTTACTGGTATGAACATTAGCAGTTAAAATATAATTGGAAATAAGAAAAAGGGAGGTCTTCTTAGATGCTTTCTCTTGGAAGCTTTTTGTAATGACTTCCCATAAACTTGTCTTTGGTATTTCACTGGAGTAACATACAATGGCAGTCTGTTTGATGGAGAGCAATTAGGGTCTTTCTATACTTTGTGGACAGGGGGGCCTATATTCTTCCTGTGCACATGAACCTTGTTTGTGGGGAGAACACTGTAGTCGTTTTTATTGCTTAAGCAAAAAATAACAAATAATTATCCTGCTGTAAAAGAAAATACTGATAATTATAGTTTGCCAGCCTTGTTGTATAAGGGGACACAGAAGACAAAGTGTTAGTGTCTTCAGATTCCAAAACAGAATGCTTCTGCAGACTGCAATAAACTCCATACTTAATGGCCTCCCCACAGAAATGCTAAAAACTCCAAGGGCTGTTTAATAAGGCTGCATGGCTTTGGCATGTTGTACACAATCCAAAAGATGACAATTTAAAACATAGTCACAAAGAATTTCCTACTGTATTTTATTTAGTGTTCCATAAATATGTGGAGAGAGAGAACAAGGGTGCACACAAGTGAACAAATAAGGTATGAAAGTAAACAAATTAGCGGTAACTAGACTGTTTTAAGAAAGGTTTTAAAAACAATTTCTTGGGCCTCCTTGGTGGCACAGGAGTTAACAACATAGTGCCATCAAACTACCACCAGCCATTGTAGCGCAAGATCAATCCCTGGCCAGAGGGCGGGCCCACATGGTGCAGCAGGCCTCTCCTGTCTCACCTGCTGCCCCCTCAGCAGTATATTTCAGTAGAACTACCTGTTCTGCTCCCTGCTCTGTGTCTGAATCCTCTCACCCTCCCTGTACCTCTGGGCTTCTGGGCTACACCCCAGTTCTTATATGCATAAATATTTAAAAACAACAACAACAACAACATAAAATACAGGTTTTTTGTAGCTGCTATTTACTAGTATTTTTTTCATCAGAGTGTTTTGGTGAGACTTGATTCAGTACCTTAGACTGTTTTATATGGCTTCTAATCAGCTTTTACAGAAATAGATTTATTACAGTTGGCAGTCTATATGAAGTATCAAATTCAAGAAGACCTCATCTGACAATAACTGATATCAGAAAAGGGGCATTTACATTTTCCTCAAAAAGAACAAATTGCAATAAAAATGAGGAAAAAATGTGAGAATCTTTAGTGTGAAAAATATAACTAAATGTTATGAAATAAGAACATTGTAACTATGCATAGAGATATTTACATTATGATTTACATGTGCCAATTCTAAGAAAAATGAAATTGTCAAGTGTTTTTTAATCTCTGTTTGTTTTAGAATAATTTTCCCACAAATTTTAGTAGGGAACCATTCCATAGTCTTCATGTCACATTTGGCTTTGCCAGCATGCTCCTTAGAAAGGATATTTTTGTAAAAAAAAAAATTCAAGAGCTTCATCAATTTTCCTGGCTTACATTTAATTGTTATAATATACAAATGATTTCTTGCTTGAATGAATATTGTGTTCTCAGCTTTGTGAATTTCCCCCTTTTCTTTGAGTTACTGGTCTACCCATACCAGATCTTCATTTTTCCATGATTTGTCTGTTGAAGAATTTCTTCGTCGTGGTCCTCATGCTCTTCAAGTAATTCCTTATCTTTTGCAAGAGTTGTAATTTCAATTGCAGTTGCATGCTATAAAATTGGTGTTATTATGTAAAATAGGAACATCTTCAGACGTCATCTGGAAATCCAAGATCTGTTGAGAAGAAATAAAAGCTAATATTAATCACGGAGAGGAGGCTGTTCAAGTGGGCCCTCATTTTGTAATAGATAATGTTATTAGTAACTTATATTTGCATTATGGCAAAATGACCCAGTAGAAAATAAATTGTGTGAAGTGTAAAACTTAAAATCATATATCAGGGAAATATGGATAATTATAGTTTTCATTAAGAAACTTACATTGAAGTGACATTGCATTATAACATTACTTAATTTTCAGGGGCCCATCATTGAAAAAATCAACATAGGTAAATACTACATTAAGTTCACTAATGGAAGGCCACGTCTATCCTTCACCAACTATTCTATACTTTATGGGTAAAAATATAAAAGAAATGTAGAACTGGGGTCTCCCTGGTGGCACAGGGGTTAAAATCTAAGCACTAACACCAGCCACTGCAGCATGAGTTTGATCCCCAGCCAGGGAGCTGACCCACATGACACAGCAGACCTCTCCTATCTTGCCCACTGCTCCCATCAGCAGTGTATCTCAGTAGATCTGCCTGTTCTGCTCCCCACTCTGTCTCTGGTGAATATGTCACTCCCTGCACCTCTTGCCTACACCCAGTTCTTGTATGTATAAATAAATCTTAAAAAAAAAATGGAAATGTAGAACTGAGGGTATAAATTATATTATACCTGCCTTTGTTTTCATACAAGCAAAAGGGCAATCTTGATGTTTCTCTTATTATTAACAGTGATGAAATAATAAGGGAATTGGTGTTAAAAACAGTAAATTCACTTCATGGACCTTTTCCAAGCAGAAACTAATTAGCATCTATCTCTATTAAGTTGAGCATATAGAGCAGCTTTAGAAAAATCTGTACAAATCTCTTTGTTTTGATGACATTATTTGACTATAATAAAAATTATAACATTTGATAGCTGATATCATGTCTGAGTCAAGTCAAATGCTAAATTATACATGATGAAGGTATGATACCTGAATTTTAACAGGATTCCAAGTTGACCTTATAAGATTGATGAAATTAAGTATATCTTGATTGCTCTTGTGTTCCTGTTATACTCCATCAGATATATGTATTAACTTTTTGTACATATATATATATATAGTGGTTTTTTGATGATCAAGAAAGTTAATAGTATTTGCCCATTATAATAAAGTAGTCACAAAAACTCATTCATTCACCATTTCTTATACTACTTTGCACTAGTTATATTTCACTACTTATATTACACTATTCTTTTCCAGGGGCATTTCCAAGTTGGTAACATACTTCTCTCAGGCTGTCTTGAACTACAAAACCGTTGGATACAATTTAAGATTTAAAATATTTTCAAAAGCTGAGTGATGTTTTGAATATTTATTTCCTATTTGTCCCATTCTCTTCTTAATATTTTCCTTACTCTACTACTTGCTGATTTTTTTAAATTTTATTTTAGCACTCTTCTGCACTAATCTCATTAAAAATTTGAGTGGTCACCTTTTTAGCTTCATGCTGAATGACACTGGGGAGAATACAGAAAACTTGACCTCAGTCTTACTCATCACCTCCTACTGACTGTGAGATCCCCGACAAGTCATAAAACTTCAGAAATCTGATTGATTAAATTCTGCCGTATACATAAAAATATAATACTAGTGGCATCTACTTTTCCCAAAAGCCCCCCTGATTAAATTCTGCCTTGCTGAATTGTTTTGGTTCTTCTGGATTGTCTTCGCTGTTTTCCTCCTCCTGCCCCCACACAATAGGTCCATCCCAAGGCTCTTGGTCTATCCCAGGACATATGGTCCTGTTTATTTGATGAACTCATCCATTTCAATATAATATTAATCTACCTAAAACATAGTTTGGGGTCCCAACATACTTTATAAAACTCATCTTAAAAACCATGCTCGATTTAATAATTGGAAAGCAACACAATCTTTCTTTGACCCAGTGTTGTCCCTGGTTTCCACTTTGTCTTCTGTTCTCTCACCCTATGCTTTGTATTATGGCCGATGCCCACCCAGCTATGATTGTAAAAGCTCCTTGAAATCAGGGAGATCACTGCCTGCATTTTTTAACAGGACTTCAATATCGAATACACAGTAACAAGTGAAGGGCTAGATCACTTCCTTAGATATATGTGGAACAAATATCTTGTGATGTGTGTTATAGAATGAAGCTGGAAAGGTAAGTAAGTCAGGAGTCCTTTGAAGCAAGGAAAGTCTTGAGTCTGTTTCCCAAGAGCTTAGACCACTGAAGTGGTCTATTTTTATCCCAAAGGTAATGCAAGCAGAAAGAAAATGTGCATTGCTTACATTGTCTCCTGTGCCTTAGATGCATTAAGAAAGGTACAGTTTTATGAGTAATACATACCTATTTTGCTAAAACTTGTGGCATTTGGGTTCTGTGTTTACTGAATTCTTTGTTATCCAATGCAGAAACTTGTGTTATTTTCATAGAATAAGAAGCTCTTTATTAGAATTCTCTAATTCATTTTTGTAAAGAACTATTCGTTCTAACCCTCCTACAGAATAGGCAATCAAAGCTACTTGAGAAGTAATAAATAGATACATAAAGGTCACATTTTTCCCCTGCACAATAACCATGCTTTAGATCTGTAAAAATCGAAAAGAGTACAGAAATAACTCTCTAACTTGCAAATGGTTAATACCTAATTATTTAACTTAAGTGTTTTTAACTTGTGGTCCATTGGCTCCCAGGCAGTGCATGAATGGGACCCAGGAAGCTTTTGAATAAATAACGTTTATGCCTGTGTGGTATGAATGCAAAGCTTTCATTAAATTTTATAAAGAATCCATCACACACAAAATCCAAAAAGTATGTTTTTTGAGATAAGAAGCAATCTTTAAATTTCTTTAAACCTGGTGAATCTGGACTTATCTTGTATCGAGAAAGAAGTTTAAGCCTATAGTTAACTATATAACTAAACTACCGTATAGTTATACTGTAGTTAAACTATATTTAAAACTATAGTTAAACGATAGTTAAAACTATATAGGCTTTATTTTAACAATAGCAATAACATTTTAAGTAACAACTATTCTTAAGCTGTTAACTTGAGAACAATATTCTCCTTTTTAATGACAGTCAGAGGAAATAATGATATACCAGTATGAATAAGTGTATTTTATGTAGCAGTCATTTCTCATTTTGGAATTCCCCAGATCACATTCTTAGGAATCATACTGGGTCCTTGTGAGGGGTGTAGATTCCAAGGCCCACTCCAGACCTCTCGAATCAGAATCCCCCATGGAATCTGGGACTCTGAAGTTTGAACCATGATTGCAAAGGACTATGGAACATAGCAAATACCAACACTCGTTCTCTGTTCAGTGTTTGGATAAACCAGTCCTAATTACCCAATTCATTGAGTTGTTAAATAGTTCTTGTTCCGTGTGTGAATACTGATTATAGGCCTGACCCTGCAAGAGAAACTCTCTCTAACCTGCCCTGGTTCTTAAAATTGTTCTCCCAGAAGGTAGATATTATCATCCACAATTTATAAATGAAGAAATGATGGCCCAGTGAAATTAAATAACTTTTCACCTAAAGGCCTGGTCAGCTCCAGAAGCCCTTCTTGCCACTCTGCCCAGCTGCCGCTCACTAGTAACCAGTGATTGCTGCACTTGTTGCCGCTTTCGAAAGGCTTTCGCAAAACAAAAGAGATTAAATGGACTGACGTGTGAACAGTTGGCATTCCCTGAAATTCATGCTTATCAGCAATATTACAGATTTATAATGAACAAAGTAAAACACATCAGCCTCTCTCATGAAGCACTTGTCTGACACTTGTCTAAAAGGAGCTTCTAGAATTAACACTTTATAGGTAGGAATAGTGTGATGATGATCAAATTGCCTCCAGTTATGACACTTTAACAAGGAGAGAATATAAAGAAAAACTAAACATTACATTATATAAAGTGACCCTAAAACCTGCCATCAAGTATCACCACACACAAAAAAAAAAGAATGAAAGAAAAGAGGCAAAGGAGAAAGAGCGAGAGTAGAGATAAACTAATCCTTGAGTATTTGGTAAAGTAGGTCTTTAAACTTATGTAAAACATGAATTTTTCAAGATTTTTTCCAAAAAGAAGATGGCTTTCCGGTATGTATGTTCTGTATCAAAGGATTGTTCATTTCATTCAACACCTTTGGGCACTAATAATGAATTTATTTAATTTTTAAAATCCTGACAATCATCTCCATTTTATAGTGATTACTTTAGAAAGAGTTCAACACTGTTTGTCAAGAAATATAATCAATTCCGTCCATTTTGAGAATGACAGAACACAAAATATTCTAGTTATTACTCTAGTTATAATTTAAAAATTTGCTGGCAATCCAGGTATGAAGTCAGCAGATCAGGAAATTTAACTTGACTTTTTTTTTTTTAAAGATTTTACTTATTTATTCGTTCAGAACTGGGGTACAGGCCAGAGATGTGGAGGGTGAGAGGATTCACCAGAGACAGAGCGGAGAGCAGAACAGGCAGATCGACGAAGTACACTGCTGAGGGGAGCAGCGGGCGGGTCAGGAGAGGTCTGCCACGCCATGTGGTCGCCTCTGGGGCAGGCGGGAATCAAACTCATGCGGAAGTGGCTTTAGCTTCTTAGTGCAGTGCTTAACCCGCTGCCCACCAGGGAGGGCCTTAACTTGACTTTTAAGGAAACTAACAACAGCAGTGGTTTCTATAAAGTAGCTTCACAGATTGTTTCTTTTAGGGAGAAAGAGTTTTAATCATTTAATTAATTATTTAAGAGAAATGGCTGTTCAGTTATATAATGCTCCAAACCGCTCCTCTGGGGAGATTGGAACCAGAAATTTCCCATGTGTCTGTTATAACTCTTTGTCAGCTGTCCTACAGTAAACTTCCAATAAAAGCTGACGTCCCCATTGGAAACCGGCTATGCTCTTCAGTAGACAATTATAGCAGGTGATTTATTTTAAACAACGAGAGGACTATTAAATAGATGTTTGAATTTGCACTTAAACATTAGGTAGTGTTAGGTGATACACACACCAGTAGGATATTGAGACAAGAATAGTAGATATCTCTTTTGATTGTGCATGGGCTCCATTTAAGCATAAAACCATCATATTAGAAGAAGTTTCAAAGGAATCTTATTGAAGTTTCAGAGCTCATAACGTCCTCATGACAATGAAAGATTCTTATCTTTTTTTTTTTTTTAAGATTTATTTATTCACGTGCCATGTGGGTCACCTCAGGGGCGGGGATCAGACTCATGATGAAGTGGCTTTAGCTTCTTAGTGCTGTGGTTTAACCCGCTGCACCACCAGGGAGGGCCCTAAAGATTCTTTCTTTTCTTTTAAAATAACCAACATGTTTCTATATGTTTGCTTAAAACAGTAGCAGAAATCTACATTCCAGATATTCTTGTTCCTTTGAAGTTGTATCAGGATGGAAGAGTCTGGGCTGCCCTCAAGTCCATGCTCTCCTGTAATGAGAAGACCTGCCTCTGGGGCAGGTGAATGTGACTTTTTTGTAACAGAATTACAAGGAGTCAGGATTTTTAATGCTAATACTTTTATTTTAAGATTTTTTAAATTTCATTTATTTTTTTCATAGAGGGGCTGGGAAGTAGTGGGTGAGAGGATTCACCAGAGACAGAGGGGGGTGAGCAGAAGGAATTACTGATTAAAGAGAGATGCAGGCCAGACAGGAGAGGTCTGCTGTGCCATATGTGGTTAGTTCCTTGGCCAGAATTGAACTCAGGCTGTTACAGTGACAGTGCTGAGACTTAACCAAAGCAAGGGACAACAAAAGAGGCTGTTTAAGCTTCATTGATTCTTTTTAGTAATAATGTTGCATACCTGAAACTTATATAATGTTCAAGTGCAAAATTGTGTCAACAAAAAATTAATTAAAAAATTTTAAATAAAATGTCTAAAACTAAAATAAATTTAAAAATAAAACAACTGGGAGAAAAATAAGTCTTGACTATTCATCAGCCTAGAGTAATTCTAAAAGCCATTCTCAGAGTGTAAGGGTGAAATCCTTCCTTTGAAGCAGACTTTTGTGCCTGCAGATACTAAATATGGCTGACATAGTTCCTTGGGAGCCCAGAGGAACCTCAGCAAGACGTTAGCAGCCCTCACATTCCTTTGGAACAACAGTAATTAGACCATTTAGAATATTTGCAACCACACTGGATCACTTGCTGTTATTTTTTAGTTTAGACTTTAATCTTATTTTCATTATGTTTTTATATAAATCAGACACATGTGGCTTGATTATAGATTTTAAGTCACCACTAGCAGCTTTAGATGAAAACCTTTCAGGCACTTGCAATGCTGTGGGTTTTCTGGTATCTGCCACAGTACCACATCCCCTGTCTCTTTGCCCCTCCCGCTGCTGATTTCTGCACTCTTCCTCCCTGCAGTCTCACTGCCCTTAATCCCAGCCATGTCTGTTTACTTAAGTCTAAGCCAATTAAATAAAGCTTAATATTAGAACAGCCTCTGAAAAGCTCACAAAGGAAGGGAATTGCAAGGCCAGGACAGAATAATAGAAGCATTAAAAAAGCCTTTTAAAGAACACCCCAGCAGAGACCTGCCTCCTCCTTTGCTCCTATTTATAGGGAGGCACCCTCTTTTTGTGTTGTCTTTGTTGCCAACATCTCTGTGCCAAGTCCTCCCCTTTCGTTTGGTGAAATCTTAATGATATATCCTTGCGCATCTTAATATCTCAAAGGTCATGGATGGGAGAATTATTGTAACATGCTCGTAGGGATACTGATATGAAATTTTCAGAATACCTTGGGTGCCAACCTAGTAGATTCAGGTATGTTTCAAGGCTAGCTTTTATTTTGATGTATTTTCTCAGTTATAGTCTCATTCAGTTAAGAAATCCTCACTTTTTAAAAATGAGTTATTACTGGCAATTTTGTTTGTATAAAATGTTGGCTGTTACTGTAAAGAAAATCATTTGGGGAGGAAAAGAAGGTAATTCATGTTAGCACTACCAATGGGGGAAAGGGTAGGTACCAACTTAGTTTCCTCTGTGCTAATTAAGTTATCTTGCATTGCTTCTTGAACAATACTCAGCAAAAAATAAAGGACTTGAATCAGCTGGAGAACACCCTTAATTGTAAACTCTGAAATCTCCAGTGAGTTGATAAAATCCCTCTGCTTTTAGAACTTTAAGCTTTCTGGGCTAAAAGTAGATTTGCCAGCATTTCATTTTTCCAGTCAGATGACTGTAGCACAGCTTGTATTTTCCTCTCTGTGGTAAAATCCTCTTTTCTAAAGGCACCCCTTTTCAAATTATCTCACAGTCAGGAATGTCATCCTCAGAGAACATGGGAGCTGGGGCAAAGAATATCATCTGTTGGCTAAATTCTGACTTCTTTAGAGCAGAGCTCAAATTTAAGCTTTCACATTGCCTGGACAATTCACTGGTGCTCTATGTCCCCTAAGATCAGCCAGATGCCTCTGGGGTGAGATCTCTGTGTATTGCTGCTGGTTGACAGATGGCCCCCAGCAGGTGAATTTGGGGCTATTATCAACGCGGTACTTTTCTTTCTCTGGCACAATGCTTCTCAAAGACACCTTATGTCAGGGCATTCGGCTGCTAAGCAAAATGAAAGAATTGAAGGGAAGAAACCATCAACTCTGCTCAAGTAATCCCCTAGCCTTTTCATAATGGTATGTCATAGTGCTAAGTAGTGAAGAATTACTGTTTGAGGACTGATATTGGCAGTTTTACACAATTATTAAAAGTGTTTTCTAAAACGATTTTATTTAATTCTTGTAGCAACTCTCTATGGGAAGGCTCATTAATAATCTCTTTTTACTGTTATGAGCTGTTACAAGGTCTGCCCGGTATTGCACAGCCAGTTAGGTGCCAGTACAACTTCCAGGTTCAAATCCTGTGTTATTTTCATCTCAGAGATCTAATTGAGTCAAACTCTATTCAGTGTGTCTGGGAAAATAAACTGTTACTGTATGTTCATTCATCTGTTCATTGAACCCTTACTTGTCATCCACTTTAAAATCAGGGAAGCAGAAAGGCAGGTAGATAAGGAAATATCTTAAAACAGAGGAATCTATACACACAGAATTTAAAGTATCACCAAACCTTTCCATTTTCTCATCCCATCTCAAATTTTCATTCTTTTGATGGTAGTTATTGGGCAAGTACTTGCTACCAGACAGGAAATGTAGTAAATGTGAAAGTAAATGGCTCCTGTCCTTCTGAAGTTTACAGATTAGTTGGTGTTTGGCAGAACAGACATTAAACAAATCAATTATTCAGTGTTTCTGATGGTGATTTGAGGAAATAGTTTAGGAGTGAAGATTGCTAATATTGTAATGGTGGGGGGGGCAGGAAAAGGGGAGGCTTCAGGTTCCCTGCACCACCTAAAAAGAGGGTGGAGCTGAGGAGAGAAGAGAGGAAGCTGGAGAGGAGACTGAAGAGGAAGGAAGCAGGCTGGAGAGCCAGAAGTAGACTAGAGGGAGCCACACAGAGCAGAGACATGTGAAAAAAAACTGTACTTTCTTCTTCTTGGTCCTGGACTGGTTGAAATAGATGTGGGTGGGAGACCCATGGGGAGTCTAACTATGGCAGCATTTATCTTGATTTCGATTTTGCTCTCTTCCTCCCAGACTTATCTGTCCATTTCTGACCTTTTTCTATGGGTCCCGGCCACAAGGTGCTGTAGGCTTGTGGTGGGCTTTCAGGCCTTGCTTAGAGCCAATCCCTTTTAGGTTGACTTTTACCCACAAGGAGAGGGGTAACTTTGGGTGTTTGATATAGAAACTATATTCTTTGTCTTCTGTATTGCACAATCATTGTATTAAAAAGTTCCTTTCTGGCCCTCCCTGGTGGCGCAGCGGGTTAAAGCACAGCACTGAGAATCTAGAGCTACTTCCTCATGAGTTCGATTCCCGCCTGCACCGGAGGCGACCACATGTCGTGGCAGACCTCTCCTGACCCGCCCGCTGCTCCCCTCAGCAGTGTACTTCGTTGATCTGCCTGTTCTGCTCCCCGCTCTGTCTCTGGTGAATTCTCTCACCCTCCGCATCTCTGGCCTGTACCCCAGTTCTGTACAAATAAATAAATAAATCTTTAAAAAAAAAAAAAGTTCCTTTCCATTAAAGGTCATACATTTTTTGTCTTGATGAGGTGGATAGCAGAACCTGTTTAAAGCAGGCAGGTTTGGGGGTTCAGGGTTGCCACTCTCTCCCTGCCCTGTAACAATACCACTTGAGACAACTTGATAATATGGCAGCCTTATTTGAAGTACATTGTGTACTCTTACAAGGATTAATATTTTTTTGTCCTTCATTTTTTATTTGAACTAAAAATACTATGAAAAAATATATTTTATAGAAACCAATGGTGTCTAGGATTGAAATAAAGCAAAAAAAAAATAGGGCTGTGAATTTGTTTTGATTTCAAAAATCTTTAATTAACAATACAGCATAGTAATAGAAACAAGAGTCATCTCCCAGTGCCTGGGGATGTGTGGGGAAGACTTCTTAGGAAACATCTTCAATATAAGAGAGGTTGAAAAACCTAGAGGAAAGAAAGAAGGAAGGAAGGAGAGATGGGGAGAGAAAGAAAATGGAAAGTGATTTTCAGAAAGAGAAGAAAAGTGAAGTCGAAATTTTAAAAACAATTTAGAAAAAAACAAGTCTAAAAGGATGTGATGGTTTGTGATACTAGAAATGTGGAAGTAAGTTTGAAAAAGTTTAGTGTATTCATGGTCTGGATCCTTGAGGCCAGAGCTAGGATTTTAGTTATTTTGACAAGAATTTTGTACATGAGATTGAAACCGGTAAATGCATCTTGGAAAGATAGTTTTGTAACAGCTTTCATCTTTTGTTCTCCCTCCCAATTTCTTCTCTTGTACTATATAAATCTACTTATCTGCATTAACTATTCTGCCATTTTAAAAAATGATTAGTGTTTGTGTGAAAATTAGAAACAAATGAACAGATGGCTTTCTGTCAAGCAAATAAGTGTGATTTCTTTTGGCTTTATTCTGATTCTGAGCCGAAAACAGAGTGTAATATATAAATAAGTGAAAACACTGACACATGTGCCCCATTGCTGCCCAGGGTTCTCTATATTGCAGTGCCAGTCCATCTTTTATTTATAGAGTCAAATATTTATATTTATATATGTTTATCAGTGTTAGTATTTGTTAGCAATTTAGCAAAATCACTTTTTAGCTCTTATCACAGAACATCATTTCTTTTTGAACCCTTTCACCAAGGAAGAAACCCAAGCATAACCTTGAAGTATCTATTGACAGCTCTACAGTACTCTTTCATTATTGTTATATACACATAGGTATCCCCTGCTTTGTGAAACTTCATCTCAAGTCATTTTGCTCTTACAAAAAACCAGCAACAGTTCTTCACTTTTAATCCAAAGAGGTTCTTCACTTAAAAAAAAAAATAAATAAATAAGAGGTCCTCCCTGGTGGTGCAATGGGTTATAGCACAGCACTAATAAGCTTAAGCCACTTCTGCATGAGTTCTATCCCCACCTGCCCCGGAAGTGACCACATGGCGCGGCAGACCTCTTCTGACCCTCCCTCTGCTCCCCACTCTGTCTCTGGTGAAGCTTCTCACCGCCCCTGAGCCTCTGGCCTGTACCCCAGTTCTGTATGAACAAATAAATAAATCTTTTAAAAAAAAAAAAAAAAAAAGAGGGACAGTTGTATCAGCTTTTGTTTTGCAGCAGCCTTTCTAGAGCTGCTGCGGAGCTCCTTTGCACAGGCTGCATATTTGTCATCTCACCCTAGCTTTTACTGTATGGTAGTGCTATTTTAGGTTGTATGTTTTATGTGGTATTGTAACAGGTGGTTCCCAGCCAAAGGGGAGGTTCCAGGTACCCTGCCCCACCCAATGGAGGGTGGAGTTGAATAGGGAGAAGAAAAATCTGGAGAGGAAATTGAGGAGGATAGAAGCAGGATAGAAAGCCAGAAGGTGACCTAAGGGAGGCACATGGAACAGAGAGACATGAGAAGCGGCTCTTGTTTCTTGACTCTAGTCTGGTTGAAACAGATGTGGGTGAGTGATCTGTGGAAAGGTTGACTATGGCAGCATTTATCTTAATTTTTATTTTGCTCTTTTCTTCTCAGACTTGTCTGGCTATTTCTGACCCTTATGGCTCCCACTAGAAGATACTTTAGACCTGTGGCGGGCTTTCAGGCCTTGCTTTGGGCCAGTCCCTTTTGGATGGACTTTTACCCACGAAGGGGATAGGTGACTTCTGGTGTTTGATTAGAAACTATATTCTTTGTCTTTTCTGTATTGCACACTCATTGTATTAAAGTTCTTTTCCATTGAAGGTCATATATGTTTTGTCTTAATGCGGCAGATAGCAGAACCTATTTAGAGCAGGCAGGTTTGGGGGTTCTGAAGTGTCCCTTTCCTTGCCTTGTAACAATATGATTTTGTAGGTCATTTGGGATCTAAATTTTTTCCATATAATCTAATGGTAATTGCTTCTTTATACCTTTTGGGCTGATAGAATTTTCATAGAAATTTTTCTGTATAAACTAATGATAATTACTTCTTTATGCCAATTGGGGTGATGGAGGACTCAAAGGAATTTTTCCATATAAACTAATGGTAATCACTTCTTTATGCCATGGCCTTTCCCCGGCATATGGGCCATTCACAGGAATACTGTACTTTCAGATAGTGAGGTAAACCCAAATCTCCACTTCCATGCTTCTCAACCCCTTGCATTTAGACAGTTCATACAGTGAGCTCTACAAGGAAATGACATGTTTAAAAGCCATTCCACAGTCCTCCCTGTTCTTACTTCCCACTGCATTACCCTTGAAACCATGAGTTGAACCCCAAGAAGAATATATCATATTAGGGAGTCACGGCATGAGAGAGAACAGTCTAGTGAATTCTCCTGCTCACATCAGGATATGTATAAACAAGTTATAAACTTTATTATATAAAGACTCAAGCTTAAGTTTGATTTTTTCTGAAAAAAATCCAACCCATTATCCCTCACCTATTTATATCCTATTTTTTTTTCTGTCTTCAATTATGCTGAAATGCTTCAGAAAAGACTAGATAATTTACCCTGTCAGCTTAACCCAGACTGCTTGTCCTCAGCCACAGCCTGGAATAGCAGTTCAGGGGATAGGGGATTAGTCTTACGGTCAGCCTTACCTAGATTCTCTAGCCAGTAGAAAACGTTGTTTTGAATAACTCTTTTGGGGAACATCTCAAATTCTTTCATGTGTATATTTTGAAGTAAGTTTCCTTTGCAAGAAACATGATGTCCTACTGAAAGGAACTTTGGCAAAACAAACAAAAAACAAAAACCAAAAACACCAAGAAATAAAGGTCCTTCTCTGATCTGTTCATATAATGTGACTTCAATCTACCATGACTTTCAGTTATTCACAAATAAGCCATGATAATGATCTGCTTCTAAACATGTTAGACAATAGAAATGGTTCAGTAGCACATCATACTAAACAATGTTATGTTGGCATTTTATCTCCTACATAAGACTGCTCAGCTAGGCCCTCCCTGGTGGCGCAGCAGGTTAAAGCACAGCACTGAGAATCTAAAGTCGCTTCCGCATGAGTTCGATTCCTGCCTGCCCTGGAGGTGACCACATGGTGTGGCAGACCTCTCCTGACCCGCCCGCTGCTCCCCTCAGCAGTGTACTTCCTTGATCTGCCTGTTCTGTTCCCCATTCTGTCTCTGGTGAAGCCTCTCACCGCCCCTGAGCCTCTGGCCTGTACCCCAGTTCTGTATGCACAAATAAGTAAATCTTTAAAAAAAAAAAAAAAAAAAAAGACTGCTCAGCCAGTAGAGATTTTCCCAACAGTACTAACAATTCAGTTCTCAGTAATTGGAATCTTGTTATCCTGGACAAGTGCACTGAATTATATTAACTCTTCCAAATCACATAGAGTAAATTGATAGAAGAGGTGGAGAACAACATTATTTGTTTGAAAACTAGCTGGGTAGACTAATGGTGGTCACTGTGGTTAAGTTTACCCTCCAGAAATGCTGTTTAGGATTCCAGCTACTTCAAACATAGATCAGTGTATTTTGTATTTGGTGAAGACTATCAAATTACAAAACTAAAAAGCGAGATGAGTTAATGCTAGAATGTGTTTTGTTTTGTTTTGTTTTGTTTTAAATAATGTAAAAGTTTATTTTTACAACATTTTGTGCATTTTTTCATCTCAGTTGTAATCCCCTTGGGCTTCCCATCACTAAATCACCCATGTGCCATCACCATAGTCCAGTGCATTTCTCTCCCCCCCTACTGTTTTTGATCCCATTCCATACTCCACCCCCATGAAATGCCTCTGGTTTATAGCTGTTCATTATTATTATTATTATTATTTTCTCACCTGGTCCATTATACTCCTGTAATGAGTGAAACCATATTTTTCTTCCTGGCTTATTTCACTAAGCATGATGTTTTCCAGCTCCATCCATGTTGCTGCAAAAGGCATGTGTTTATTTATTTATTTATTTTTGGTTGCTGAGTAATATAGCATTGTGTGTATATAACACATCTTTTTTCTCCAGTCATCCATTTTTGGGCATTTGGGTTGATTCCATGTGTTTCTTATTGTAAATAAAGCAGCAATAAACGTGGGGGTGCAGGTATCTTTTTGAATCAGTATTTTTGTATTTTGGGTAGATAACTAGGAGTGGGATTGCTGGGTCATATGGAAGCTCCATGTTTAGCACTTTGAGGAAACTCCAAACAGTTTTCCTATTGGTTGTACTAGTTTACATTCCTACCAGCAGTGTACCACATCCTTGCCAGTATCTGTTGTTGCTAGTTGTTTCAAGTTGTGCCATTGCTAGAATGTGTTTTAATGAATGTTAATAAAAAGGTGTGTCTTGGCCTAACATCCAGGAAAGAGTTCTTGTTGACTTAGTTGCTTAATGAACATGGGTTCTTAAGTCAGTTGAGAAAAGCACACTGGCACTGTTTTCTCCAGGAGAATCTAAAGTCTGCATTCATTCTAATTTCTGTGCTGTATATGTTAAACCTGCATATAAATATGCTAGCACCCAAGTATGTATTCCACGCAGCTAAATACACTGTATGCATTTTCTATTTAAAGACTAATCTGCTGAGAAAATATTGATTCTGTTTATAGCTAAACAAATGTTTTCCTTGGAATCCTTATTAAATGAATTATCCTTTTTTCATTAGGCCAATCATATCCTCTTCCTGTCATTGTAGGCTAGCCCTTAAGGAAGGGTAATAACCATTTGCTATCTCAGTGGGTGATAGTGAGGAATAATTTTACTGATCGGTATGAAGTTTTTGGAACATTGTCTGGCACATGACAAATGGCATATAAATGTTTGCTAAATATTATTCTAGAGATGTTGCAGCCACTGTATAGGATGTATCAAATACTAACAAAGGTATCAAAAATTCTTCACAAAAACCATGTTAAAGTAGTTTATTCCTTTTGATATAGAATAAAAATTATCACTTCTAACTGCTTTGTGTTAATTTAAAATGACTATTCAATTTCATATGCCTTATGTAATAAGCCATAAATTGCATTTTAAAAATAAACCCCAGATGGCACTTATCTATTTCTCATAAAAAAGGTCTAGAAAAAGGATACTTATTTAAAATTAAAACCAAAAAAAAAAAAAAACCCACAAAAGTCAGGTTGATGGTTAAGTAGGCAGTTATTTCATGGGTAATTGTTGCCGAGTTCCTTCAATTTCTTAATCATCTCATCCTTTGGCAATAAATTCTAAATTCTTTTGGAAAAAATGACTTTTTAAGTGTTTACTACTGGACTTTTGCTTTCTTTATATCTAACTATTGAGCTAATTTTTTAAATACTGTAACACAAGGTATTGTGTTTTAGATAATGAACATATTCTTTGTGTTTTACATAATGAACATATTCTTTGATTAACAGATTTCAGCAAGCATTTTCCGTAAAGAGCCAGTAGTAACTATTTTGGGCCATCTACAGTTATAAAAAGGACCATACAATCTCTGTCACAACTACTCTGCACTGACCTTATAGTCTGAAAACAACTGTGGACAACAGGGAAATGAATGGACGTGGCTGTGTGCCAATAACATTGTATTTAGGGAAACAGAAAGCTGCAGGATGGATATGGTCCATGGACCACCGTTTGCTGGCCTCTTTTCTTTTTTTTAAAGACTTATTTATTTTTGCATACAAAATCTGAGGTCTAGACCAGAAGTGTGAGAGAGTGAGAGGATCTAGCAGAGATAGACTGGAGAGCAGAACAGGTGGACAGAGTGAAATACACTACTGAGGGGAGCAGTAGGCAAGACAGGAGATGTCTGCTGTGCCATGTGGGTCAGCTCCCTGGCCTGGGGTACCGTCACAGTGCTGGGACTTAACTGTTGCACCACCAAGGAGGCCTGCATTACTTCCACCTTCTTATTTTTGTCAGGGCAAAATATAAATGTCCTATGTAAAATATGCACCAGCGTGCTTAGATTTTTGGCTGCCTGTACTTGAGAACCATGAAGATAAAAGTATAAAAAATGCAAGGAATTTCCAGAAAATAAATAATATAAAGGGGAAAAAATCTAATAATTTGTTCTAGGGAGTCTTTCTATCTGAACAAGTTTCAAAGCTGATCCACCATTTTACATGTGCTGTAAAACCATAATTAAACTTCTTTTAATCAAAACTACCTTTAAAATTTACTTAACTAATCTTTACTTGTATGTACTAAAACATAGCATAAAAATGTTACATAATCCAAATTTGAGACTCACTGAACTGGATTTAAAGGACAAAAAGAGGGCCCTCCTTGGTGGCACAGCAGTTCAAAGCACAGCACTGTGAAGCTAGCCACAGCTACTGCAGCACAAGTTCAATCCCCAACAAGGGAGGTGACCCACATGGTGCGGCAGACTTCACTTGTCTCTCCTACTGCTACCCTCAGCAGTGGACTTCGCTGATCTGCCTGTTCTGCTCCCCATTCTGTTTCTGGTGAATCCTCTCACCGTCCCCGTACCTCTGGCCTATACCCCAGTTCTGTATGCATGAATAAATAAATCTTAAAAAAAAAAAGAAAAACAGATAAGAACCTTTAACTGTTATGAAGACGTTATGAGCTCTGAAGCTTCAATAAGATTCTCTTCAAAACTTGTTCTAATGTGATGGCTTTGCTTTGCAGTGCAGCACTCCAACCCTGTAGGCCTCCAGGGAGGGTCCAAATAAATAAATCTTTTAAAAAATAAAATAAAATAAAAGTACAAAAAGATCTGTGGGCAGGATCTGTACAGTCCAATTTTTTTTTCTATAACCACGATCAAATTATTATTATTTGAGAGAGCAGAAAATTCTACTGTTTTTCTTCTTGCCTGCAGATTTTTTTTTTGTTTAACCTTTCTATGTTTAATGTACATGAATAGGCATATAATGAATGAACATTCACAGATCAAGTGAGCTAATATATGGAAGAGTTCTTAGTGTAGGACCTAGCCCAGTGTTTGTTAATTTTGAATCAAACTCTTGTTCATACACACATTACTTTCTTGGTGGGTTATAGAACAGAATTAAACCAACTGCTTCTCAAGTGTACATTTCCTACTGAGTCTTGAAAAGCTAATTGTTTTCTAATTTTGGGTCTTAGGACTTCTGGTAAAGCAACACCTCTCTTGAGGACATGATGGGGTTCCCCCTTTGAGAAGGACAACACACAGATCTTTGTGAAAATGCAAAACGATGCACAGTTTTTGACCCTATTATAAAAGAGCAGAGCTTCAGAATGGACCTCAGCTCCCCCCTTGCATCGAGGACCATTATTTCCACATCATGCCTACTTTGTTCTTTGCCCCGTGGATGAGGATGCCTATACCTGGTGGCGTTTTAGATACAAAGCAAGCCCAGTGCTTTCTAGTGGCTGTGCTATTTCTAGGTATATCTGGATACTACTTTTGAATGAAGTATTCTGAATTGTTTGAGTAAAATTTCTAAACAGAATTACTAATCCAGAATGAATTTTAGGATCCTGAATGTCAAAATAAGTTTAGTACTCTATAGAGAAATTTAAATTTGTTGTTAAAAAATTCCTCTTCATCTTGTGCTAGAGAGAATCAATGCAGACTGGGCTAGAGGCCCAGTCCTCTTAAGCTTACTGGATATAATTAACAATTTACCCGGATGAATATAATCTCTTGGGAGACAATTCAATTGCTTGCTATTTATTAGCCGAAACCAATTTACAATTTCTTTCCTTGGGTATAATACTTAAGAAGTTTCATTGCAGTAAACTCAAAAAGTGAGAGAAAATGTGCATCAGTTACCATTTTCACTGCTCTATTTCAAACACTTGAAATAGTAAATACAAAGAATCATCATTCAGTCTCTCTCAAATCTCGTATTAACCAATACAAAAAGAAAAAGTCACAAGTTGAATTTTGTGCGGAGTTAACATGATGCAATTGATGTTTATAGATCTGAGAATCAATTATTAATTTTCTTTCTTTCTTTTTTTAACAGAAAGAAGCCAGGACATATTATCAACCCTTTGAGGATACATCATAACAAACTTTCCCATTTTACCACTTCCTTGGGCAGGTAAGACCTTATTTACTCTCTAGTAGAAGTTAACTCACAATTGTGAAAAACAGTACCTTACATAACCATACCTTAAACATTTAAATGAATATCAGTGCATTTTGATAAGGCAGAATACACCTATGAATTCTATAGCACATTCATTTAGAATGGTTAAAGTAATACTTCATATTATTTACAACGATTTAATGGTCAAAAAAATGAAATGAACTTTTTGTGCCCTGAGGACTGAACTAAGCCTGTCCAGTTATAACTGGCAATGCCAATAATACTTGTTCTGCACTAACTACATGCCAGCATGGTCGTACATGACTTACTTCACATAAACTGGTCGATTTATTACTTGCAAAAATTCCATGACTCTGGAGACATTCCCGTTTTATAGGTTAGGGTGATGAAAGAGAGAGAGAGAGAGAGAGAGCGAGAGAGAGAGAGCACAGCTGGAGGAGTTCATCCAATACATGGTTGTGAGAACAAAGAGATTCTGGAAAGAACTGCAGTGAGAGAAATATCATATCATAATATGGTAGAAATGTCTAGCAAGCAGATTCTCCTATGTTGAGTGCCTTCTTTGAACTTAAAAAAAAAAAAAAAAAGCATATACAGGGCCCTCCCTGGTGGCGCAGCGGGTTAAAGCACAGCACAAAGAAACTTAAGCCACTTCCACATGAGTTCGATCCCCGCCTGCCCCGGAGGAGATCCACATGGGCAGACCTCTCCTGACCCGCCCGCTGCTCCCCTCAGCAGTGTACTTCGTCGATCTGCCTGTTCTGCTCCCCACTCGGTCTCTGGTGAATCCTCGCACCCTCCGCATCTCCGGCCTGTACCCCAGTTCTGTACGAATAAATAAATAAATAATATATATATATACATTTACTCAAAGAGCAATCAGACAACTATTCATTTTATGCTTGTACTTATTACTTTCTAGTTGCTGTATGAGTATACACACAAGTTTGTACATGAACTTAAAAAAGCATTTTCTTTTGTTTTACATATTTCTTTAAACTCAAAATTCCTGTGATAAATGTAGGATAATATAGAAAGATAACAAATGAATGATTTCTTATTGTGGGGAATGAAGAATATATTTTAATTTAATGTTTTTATTAGAAGTATTGAATACCCAATCTTAATTGGCCACAGCAAAATATACTTTATTGTTTCCTTATTATTTTATTTTTTTTAAAGATTTGTTTATTTATGCATACAAGAACTTGGGTGTATACCAGAGATGCAGGGTGGTGAGAGGATTCATTAGAGACAGAGTGGGGAGCAGAACAGGCATGTCACAATCTGTGCGTTCAGTGCTTTAAAGAAATACATGTATATGAAACAATATGCCACATGATTATTTACATTTAAAATATACATAATTGGAAGCATGCTATAAATACTCATTGCAGCTTGTCTTTGTAATCTAGCAATCTATTGATACCGATAAATGGAGATCTGGTTGGATCATTCTGACAATCATAAAGTTGACTATTTTTAACATTGCAAACATTTGGAGCTAAGTATTATTAAGTATTATTCTAAATAACCCTCAGCATTTTCAAGATTTAATACGCAAATGGCTTAAGCACGGCTTTGAAAGCATCTTTGGGATTTGCTTTTAAGAACCACATAGTACTTAATAATGATACCATGCCAATCCAGTTTATGTTTCATTTTTTTCTTATTAGAATAGCACTTTTTTATTGACTGTAGGGATCTTATTAACTAATGGGACTCATGAATTTCACTACTTTTGCCATAACACAGTAATTGCAATCTGTTTTATTTCCCCAGAGATGAAATACTGGTTATTCCCAAAGACAATGTAAATATTACTTTTGAAATTTAAAAGATACTTAAAGGAGTAACTGTTTTTGTTGACCCATTTTAATTGTTCAAATTCCTTCCTAAGATCATGGGAGACACTTTTAAAGAGGGATTTTCCCTTTTCTTCCCCTCCCCCCAGTACTACAGTTACTGTACAATGTTCAGATTTAAAGATAGAAACTTGCATAACTTTTTATTTTCTAAAGGAAATAAATTAGTACTTTGGCATAGTCGGGGGGGGGGGAAGAAGAGCTGAACTAATCTTTGCTGGGTGAGCATGAGTAAATGCAAGTTTTCTGTAAGCCTCCCAGATAAGAATTTCATTATAGTTATGCAGCTGGGGAGATTAAGGCTAACTTTCTGAAGTTCATATAGTGATTGCAGAGCCTGGATTCAAATTCAGCCCCTCAGACTACAATACTATGCTGCTACCAGAAATGGAGGTGAGAAAAACAAATTATTTGGCACAAAAATAATGGTTTCATTTATTCTACCAATATTTCTTTAGGATGCTTTTATGAGAATTGAGAGGACTGGTCTTAGAAAAGAAGGAAGATGCAGTATCAATCCAAAGAAAGTAAACAAAGATTGGGAATAGCAAAGTTTCCTTTGGTGAAATGAATGTGACTATTGAATCAGACATCTCAATTTTGCCATTTATCTTAATAGTGTTTACAGGGTGATTAACCACCTTTGTGATCAAAGAATCTTGCTAATTGGAATTAAACTGAATAAGATAATAGGAATGAAATGTTTGGAAATAACAAAATCCTTGCAATCTTTTGCAGCTATTAATTATTCTGTAAAATTTAGATTTGAGTATATCAAACATAAAACATATACTTCTAAGTGTAAAGATTGATATATCTCTGTGAAATTTAATATCAGCATCTCATTGTTACAAAAGCCCCATGCAAACACTATAGTCACACAGTTCTGATAATTGGTTTAGCACCAGCTTCCACCACCTATAAGAGCCATGCTATTTAATCCCCTCAAGACTCATAGCAGATACTAACAGTACCAAGCTGTGCCTGCTGGGAATTGGATCCTGTCATTATCTCTGCCTTTCTTTTGACTCCATGCTCTCTCCATTTGCTTGCTCTGACTCTTCTATATTCTCTACTATTCTATAATATGATCATTATAAATTGTAATAGATTTATGTAACTTATTCAAAATCCACAATAATTTTCCATAATGATCAGAATAAAATACAGTGATGTAAACAAATATTACCTCTATAAAAACTACTAATAATAAAAGACACAAAGATCAAAGGTAAGTAAATAAATTAAAACCCACATTTCACCTTTGTCAGCAGGTCTAATATAATCTAGCATCTTCTACCTCGCTGACATCATCTCAAGATCCATTTCTCTTGAGGGCAGAGATTGAGTTGTGTCTGGAACTCTGTTTCTATCTTGATGGTCTCTCCATTGTTGAAGGCAGAGGTACCCAAGAATTTCCAGGGGGTCTACATAATATCCTTAATGTGTGTCAGGGGTAGTTGTTACTTTCCAGGATTCTTTCAGCTTGCCTTAGAGGCCTTTGCTTCTGGAATGCTGAAGAGATTAGATTCCAGGCATCTTTTTAACACATGGTTTTATGACATTATGACTAAACTTATTTCTACTGATAAGTAATCTTTTCTCTTAATAGTAGTCCTAACTCCAAAGAGACAAGTTAGCTTATGTAAACGAAATGACCACTTAAGAGCAGATATTATTTTTTTATTCCATGACGTATGCTACCTAAATAATGCTGAGATATACTATAGGCTGATACTTTTTAGATTTTGTGTTATCTTCAAATATAAATGTATCTTTTATCATTTGTAGTTCATACATTGAGGTACCTTTCTGTAAAACAGGCCATTTTTTGGTTTGCTTTTTGTAATATTTCCTAGGAGTTGCACTTAAAAATGAGTGTTTATATTGTTGAGAACATTTGGCAAGAGACAGACCTCAGTAGGAACACAATACCCCAGTAGTTAAGGACAGTAGAGACCTGTTATTTTCACAATCTTCTCTGAACTGTGCTGATGACTGACTCACCAACATTCAGCTCCATTCCATGGCACTTTGTGAATAAGTTTAAAGTCAGATTAAACCTTCCAGAAATAAATTCTATTGGTAAATTAGAATATCAGATGTTCCCTTTAGGAAAGCCTATCCTTATCTGTACTATCAGCTGGTAGTCAGGCTCAGATCCCAAACTGTTCTGGCTCTTTATGAGCAAGAACCTGTTCCAGGGGTGAGATTTTGAAGAGGGATGTCTCTTGGTTAAATAGAGACAGAAAGGGAGAATTGCCCACATACTCTGGCAGGAGTTAAAATAACAATAACAGTCCTCCTACTTAACAGGCTGAGTCATAAGCACATTCTACTGATTTCTTTGCATTTCTGAGCAGATTGTTTGGGCTGGAATTCTGTAGGCAGAGGTGGGCACCACCTGCCACTGAAGGCTGTAGTTCTTGTTAGGTCGGTTCTGTTGTCAAGTCTTGTCTTTTAACAGTCGGCCAACTGCACATAGGAAAAGACAAAAATGTGCCTTTGATGAGCACTCTTTCTAATGCTGAGTAGAAAAGAATGAAGAATGGTCATTATGCCTTCAGTTATTTCTCTGGGCTTAAGCATAGTCATTTTAAAAGGGATGCTGACTGTGGGAGGTCTTAAAAGTCAAAGCTTGCCAAATGTTTGCTTTCAGAAAATTCTGTAGACCAGAATTAAAGCTCCAAATTAAAGACCCTTCAAAACCCTATGAAGCCATATCTGGGTGATCTCCAATACCAGCCTCCTATTCAGTCGCCTTCCTTCATTTTGTGGCAGTAGACCATTATTTCTCCCTAAACTTAACTATTTCTATTTGTAGGCCAAGTTTTTCTTTTTTTAATAGGTTTTTTTAAAATTTATTTATGCATACAAGAGCTGGGGTACAGGCCAGAAGTGCGGGAGGTTGAGAAGATTCACCATAGAGAGAGTGGGGAGCAGAACGGGCAGATTGATGAAGTACACTGCTGAGGGGAGCAGCAGGTGAGGCAGCAGAGGTCTGGGGCACCATGTGGGCCAGCTCCCTGGCCTGGGATCAAACTGGTGCTACAGGAGTTGCTAATAGCTTCATAGTGCTAAGACTTAACCCCTTGTACCACCTAGGAGTCCCTGTAGGACAAATTTTTCTCATGTTACTTTTGCCTTTGTTATTTCTGTGACTTACAAAAACTTTAGTCTCTTCAATACAAATGCAGTTATCTTCTGTGAACCCCCAGTGGTATTAATGTGCCTGAGTGTTGGGTTGGGGGCAGACTTCCATAGCTTCTTAAGCACATGTAGAGAACAGAAAAGTCACTTCTTGATTATTTTACTTTCTCTTTCTCTTTACCACTCTTTGAAGTTTTCAAAGGCAAAAACTTTTCCATGTTTTGACCTCCAGAACCAATCATTAGGTGGAAAATAACTTATTACATTTAAGTAAGTTAATAGTAACAAGTATTAAATAATGTCTGAGAGAGTTAACATGATAAATGAAGGGTAAAAAAGATGAAGAAGTAATCTGAAGCTCTAGGGAGCAGGTTTACGAAATAGGTTTTGTAGCGGTGGATGCTACTTTATTATCATTTCTTTTGGCTCTGGGTTTATTTGGGATAAGAAAAGAAGTATGTTTATAGTCAGAAAGTAAGGGAAGGAAAAATCTGACACTGAATTCTCCAAGAGCTATTTAAGAAAACAAAGCTGTGGAGGAGGCAGGCAAAGATAGGTTAGAGAACAAACGAGATTAGTGGAACACTCATTCCTCTGAGGAAAGGTAACAACAGAGAGAGGGAAGAAGAGGGACTGGGGAGACCAGAAGTCAACCACATGTGCAGGTTCCTGGCTTCTAAAACCCCTAGAAAGGTATTTCTTCCCAGATGCTAACAACAGACTGTCAGACCGAGAGCCTCTGAAAGTGATTATACTGCTTTGTGTGGACCCAGAGCAGGCGGTCCAGTTGGGACAGTCAGAAGACTGGGTTGTCTTTGCTCCAGTCACACCAAAAAGTAGAAGGACATGAAGAGGGTAATGTAGGAAGCACAGCAGGAAGTGCTCTTTCCTGAAGTTTCCTGTCACGTCTCCTACTCCATCACCCACGTGCTGCTCCAGCTGCTGTCAGGATTTGCTGTGTAGGCAATAAATGAGGGGTAGTTTTAAAAATTTCTCATTTGAGGGCTCTCCCTGGTGGTGCTGCGGGTTAAAGCACTGCACTAAGAAGCTAAAGCCACTTCCGCATGAGTTCGATCCCCGCCTGCCCCGGAGGTGACCACATGGCGTGGCAGACCTCTCCTGACCCGCCCGCTGCTCCCCTCAGCAGTGTACTTCATTGATCTGCCTGTTCTGCTCCCCACTCTGTCCCTGGTGAATCCTCTCACCCTCCGCATCTCTGGCCTGTACCCCAGTTCCATGTGAATAAATAAATAAATCTTAAAAAAACAAATTTCTCATTTGAAAACAAATATTTCTTCAGTAAGTCTCATCTGTTTCTCTCCCTCCCCCACCCCAATATCATTATACTTCTCTTTATACTTCAAACCAAGTATATTAGCTAGATTGGGTAACTGCAAAACCAAATATATCTAGAAACATAGTATAACTCTTTCTGCTCAGTTTCCAGTCCTGGATGATTATTTGCTTTGGGAGTCTGTGCTCCTCAGAGTCAGTGAGGAACGCAAGTACCTTCCATTTGCAGCTTTCCTTTGATTTAGCTCCATGCACTTGGTAGAAGGGGGAAGAGCAGAGGTGATGCCAAACCACAGGGGAGCTCAAACCTAGAAGAGGACATAGTGCTTCTGTTCACATTCCATTGGCTAGGGCCAAATTGTGGCCATACCCAATGCAAGGGAATTTGCTGTGTGCTCAGGAAAAAGAAGCAAGAGGTTTTGGTAAATCGCTACCAGTCTCTGTTATACTCAGGGAAGATCTGTCCACAAAACTAATATATTTGAAAACTTGGATCAACTAGCTCACACTCTGGCAAGGAGGCCAACATACCTTAAAGATAAAACTATGAATCATAATTTCAGTACCATGTTAAAATAGTAAGCATCATAGATACATCAGTTTTTTTATCATAGTCAATTCTTACAAGAGTATACAAATGAGATATTTTAAAAGTCCTGCAATTAAATGTGTCTATGTAGACACATTGTGTGTAGAAAATAGCCAAACAAAACTCAACCTGAACAAGAAACATAAATAAAGGTTAAATATTGAGGAATTGTTACGTATTGCAATAATTTAAATATATTAGGATAAAGTTACAAATTATTATATATCTGCTTTACATCATATTTGGTGTTTGCTCCATTTGTGCTATTTATTTGTACAGTGGTCAACATTGTTATTTACATGGAGGAGAGCAGAATAGCATAGGATGTAAAAGCTATTTTATCTGCTAAGAATTTTGCAAAATCAACTCATCAATTCTATCATGGGTTTTCACTTTACTGTGACACAGTGCACTTAGGTTTTGAGAAAAGACTGCATTGCAGAAAGTGTATTATCACAGGTTTTTCCTAGAGGGCCAAACCTCCTTTTTCCTTGAGAGTGGGCAGAGACATAATCAAGATCTCATGGCAGCAGAGAGCATTTAAAATGAAGAAACCTTCATAAAAGCGGTCTTTTTTTTTTACAAGATTATAAAAGGGCAGTTGATGTGTTAGCCTCTGTGAGAAAAGAGGAGATGAACAAAAACCCTCATGGCTTTCTGGAGACTGATTCCTACTGAGTGTCTTTGAAAGAGATTTTCCTGAAAGTGTGATTTATTTAAACCTGTTAATTTCTTGTGATTAATATTTTTTTACTCTATTTCTTTTCTCACCCACTCTTTTTTTTTTTTTTAATGAATGTCAGTGAAATCCAGGGATATTATTTGCTCAGTAGTTGCTACCAAAGGCAGTTTGATTCTGAGACAGTTGTAGTCTCTGTAAGAGAAATTGTAATTCACTAAAGCAAATACTTTAGTGAGGGGTGCCAAAGCTTGAGTCATTTAAAACCATTGTGAACAGAACTCTAGGAAAGATCCGGTAGTAATCAATCCTGAATGCAGAGCAAAGGGCCAAAACAATCAAACAGACCATTTTCAAGACAGACTGCTGAGGTACTAGAAAGTTCTTGCTACTCTGGGAAGCAGTGAGTAAGCCTTTCTGTTTTTGGCTTATGTATTCTATTTGGCATATGCTTACAATCACAGTGGGTCCAGTTTTTGGAACCTAAGAATTTTAAGGGAAATTTGCTCTTAAAGGGAAGACGAATAGAAAAATGTAGTAATATAAATACACGCACACTCGTGTAATATATAGAAGTGTGTGTCTTTGGCTCACTTAACTATATACCTCAAAGGTGTTTGGGATGAGAGGCCAGGGAAAATCTTCATTGAAACTCTGTAGGAAAGCAAAATACTGATGTATAATTTTTATATTTTTTTCTCATCAGGGAACTGAGTTAAGTATATTTACTTAGTTCAAAACACTTGTACATGACACTTTATTTTTCAAAGTAGTTTGCAGTATGACAAGCTAGTCTTGCAGCTTGTGGCCATCAGCATCTACCTACTTAACCATCTTCGGCTTATCGGTGATCTGAACCTCCATAGCCTTTCACCTGACAACAACATGAGCTCCTACTTGCACTGTTTCAACCCTTGCCTTGTCTATGGCCTTCCAAACAGTAAGGACCTGCCCCCTTAGTTTTATTGAGGTATGATTGCCATATAATATTGCTTGAATTTAAAGTATATGGTGTGTGGACTTGATATACTCCAGTATTTACCACCAAAGATTTAATTAACATTTCTATCATGTACTGTAATTAACATTAGTTTGAGGTAAGATAATTTAATATCTACTTTTTTTTAAATTGTAGGATCTTTTATTGAGATAACATTGGTTTACAATTTTTTTTAAAGTAAGATCAATTAAGATCTACTTTTTTTAATTATACAGTTTTTGTATTGTGCTAATACTGTTTTACAGCACTGTGTGTAATTTAGAAATACAGATTTTCCTCTCCACAAATATATATATCACCCCAGGCCCACCATCAAAGCTCCAATAATCCACTGTTGTCCAGTGAGCTCCTCCCCTGCTTCGCTGACAGTCTCACACCCTTCAGTGCTACAGTCATGTTTCTAGGCCTTGTTTTTGTGTAGTTTTGACTATAGCTTTGTTTTGCTTTTCCACATTCTACATATATGTGAAATCATACAGTATTTGTTTTTCTCCTGAGTTACTTAGCTGGCATGATCTTTTCCAATTCCATTCATGTTGTCCTAAATGGCAAGAATTCATTTTTTCACAACTGGGTAGTATTCCACTGTGCGTGTTTACTACACCTTCGTAGTTCACTTGTCTGTTCTTGGGCATTTTGGTTGTTTGCTTACCTTGGCTATCGTAAAGTGCTGCAGTGAATATATAAGAGTCCATATCTTCCTTGAAATTAGTGTTTTTGCAACCTGCAGGTTAGAAATTGCAGCCAGTGGAAGCGGAAGTTTCTTAATGGTTTGAGAAATCTCTTGTAGGAGTTTTTAAATATGGTGTTATTAACTATAATCACCATTCTGAACACTGCATCAGAACTTCTTAGTTTACCTGAAAATGTGTGCCCTTTGACCAACATCTCTCCTCCACTCCCCACCTTACCAGAATACTTAGAATTAAATCCAACTCTTAATCAAGTTCTACAACCTTCTACTTGAGCTGGCTCCATTCGGCTTTCACATCTCTCTTGTATTTTACTTCAAGTCAATCTTGAAGTTCATTCCCAGGTCAACACCTGTACTCACAGCTCAGGAAAATCCTTACCTTAGCTAGTACCTATCTTCTTGTTTGAGTCTCTCCTTTTTTTTTTTTTTTTTTTTTAAAGATTTATTTATTTGTACATACAGAACTGGGGTACAGGCCAGAGGCTCAGAGGCTCAGGGGCGGCGAGAGGGTTCACCAGAGACAGAGTGGGGAACAGAACAGGCAGATCGACAAAGTACACTGCTGAGGGGAGCAGCGGGCGGGTCAGGAGAGGTCTGCCGCGCCATGTGGTCACCTCCGGGGCAGGGGGGGATCGAACTCATGCGGAAGCGGCTTTAGCTTCTCAGTGCTGTGCTTTAACCCGCTGAGCCACCAGGGAGGGCCTGAGTCTCTCCTTTTAACCCACCTCCTTGGAGATGTTTCCCACCATCCTATGGAAAGTATTATATACTTTTCCCTAAAGTATTGATTATTAAATTATTGATCATTGATCTACTTTTCTTATTTCTAATCATATTCCACAGCCCCTTTTTTTGGCTCGGCTTACATTCACTTACGCATTGTCAGTGGTGTGCCATAGATGATAAAATGCATACTAGACTCTGACAAACAAGGTGCCTTATCATCTGAACACTTACCTCTCTGCAGTGTTTTCTGACATTCTCAACCATCCTTAATATTGTTCAGCATGTTTGTATTCTCTCAAACTCTTTTTTTGTGTGTGTTGAATTATGACTCTTGTCCAACATGAATGCCCTCGAACTGAAAGCAAGTTTCACCATTCTGAAAGTCCTCCAATTTCCCCAGAACTTCCATAGAATCTTTCTGTACAGCCATCAAAGTATATATCATATCGACACCTAATTGTATGGTAACATTTTCTCACAATAGCTCTTAAAGAGCAAAAGCTGAGTCATGTTGGGCTTGCATATTCCCAACATTTAGAACTGTGTTCATGACATAATAGGTATCCGGTAAATGCTAATAAATTTCACCATCAGAAAGATTTTCTGATCTGATACATCCCACTTCTACCCACACCTTGAGCATTTGTCTCACCTTTTATTATCTTTTAAAGATGAGTAAAATAATTTCTGCCTTATTTATGAATTATTCCTAAAACCTTTTATTCTTTCCTAAGAATTGTGGTTTTCTTTGAGGTCTGTGGCACCTCAAAGCGGATGTAGCTATGAATCATAATTTGTGTTTTCCTGAGTTGATAAAAAAAATTAATGTTTAACTGAAATGTCTGTTTCCCTTCGGTTTTATCATTAGAATGGCAGACAATTTTAGTTTTAATTCTGTATTTCATTCTTTAAGATAAATGCTAAGAATGAAGTGACATATTATATTGCTTCTTAGAAATTCTCAACCAAGATACCCATTGGAAATACCATGTGAATATAAATTAATTTTGACCAATTTCTCAGAGAAAAGCTAGAGCTTTCTTATATCACTGAGCTTCTTTACCACATCTTGAGTTTGCATTTTTGCCATAGCTTTCCTCTGAGCTTCCTAATCTAAATTTGGAGAAATTCCTTTAAGATTTTCGTGCCTAGTTTAGTTATAGACTAAAATATTTTGAAAAACATCAAGGAAGCAAATTCTTTTGCACCCACACTTCATGGATGCCTTTTCTACCTATTTCTACTGTATACTTTCCAATAGTCTCATCTAGGATCAAGAGAACTGAGCTCAAGTGAAGGGGAGTTGCCCATTAGTTCTTGGTTCAACTGAGTGGAGACCTGTGGACCAAGAGCTGTGAAAGTCCCATCACCTATGTCCTCTCGTCTGCTGCCATGGTTAGATGCTGCCCTTTTGCATTGGCACACTGCTTTCCTTACAGGCTTTCAGAAATAACAAGAAAGATATTTCTCATAATTCTCAATGTCCAAATGTTTTTTAAGAAACATTATTAAGTAAATATTATGATCTTTTCTCTGAATCAACACCTATTGTGTTGAAACAATGGATTTCAATACAACCTTCAGAAAAGCCATGTAGGATTATTTCTTATGCTTGACTTTAGTAAGGAGCTACTTCTTAGTATATAGATTTAGTTCTAGTACTGTAGGTCTTCAGCGTGTATCTGAAAAGAATTACCAACAAGATGTTTTGATATTAACAGTGGCAGGCACAAGAAGATTCCCCTGATGGTTCTTTCTTCTGTGGAAACATGAAAGTGAATCCCTGGATTTTTTTTTTTTAAAGATTTATTTATTCATATGGAACTGGGGTACAGGCCAGAGATGCGGAGGGTGAGAGGATTCACCAGAGACAGAGAGGGGAGCAGAACAGGCAGATCAACGAAGTATACTGCTGAGGGGAGCAGTGGGCGGATCAGGAGAGGTCTGCATCGCCATGTGGATCTCCTCCAGGGCAGGCGGGGATCGAACTCATGCGGAAGTGGCTTACGCTTTTTAGTACTGTATTTTAACCCGCTGCGCCACCAGGGAGGGCCCAAATCCCTGGACTTTTAGGTGGCTTATATCCAAGAGAGTCAGAGCCTCAGACAGAGGAGTCAGAGCCTCAGACAGAACCAACCCGGGTAGCTCTGTTAACAGGTCTGCTGTCTTGTTGCTCTCCTGCCATTCATCTGAAAACCCATGGAGAGAGAGACATGGCACAGTGTTTTTCTGTCTTTCCTTTTCAGGAGTTTCATTATCATTCATTATCACCTTTAACTGTCTTGGATGTCTCTCATGTGCTATATGCCCAGTCCCTTTCCTCCCATCCTACTGTCACTGAAAAAATAAATGAATAAGTAAATTTCCTCTCCTTTAACAATGTTGTTAGGATGAAGTATGAAAAGTATATCAAAGTTAACATAAAGTACTACATGATTAATTTATTTAAAAAGATATTATGCCTTGGGCCCTCCCTGGCAGTGCAAAGGGTTAAAGGGCAACACTAGGCAGCTCTCTCCGCAGCCACTGCATCACAAGTTCGATCCCAGGCCAGGGAGGTGACCCACATAGCACAGCAGATCGTTTTTGTCTCACCTGCTGCTGCCCTAAGCAGTGTATTTCAGATAGTCTGCCTGTTCTGCTCCCCACTCTGTCTCCAGTGAAGCCTCTCACCTCCCCCACATCTCTCACTTGTACCCCAGTTCTTGTATGCATACATAAATATTTGTTAAATGTTAATATGCCTCAATTTTTTTCTGAGTTTTCTAGAAATGAGTTTCACTTTATTTTCTTTTTTTAGGAGCCAATACTTTTTAGAAATATTTTTATTGAGTTAATATTGGTTCACAACATTTCTATTATAGATTTGGAAAACCCTCACTCAGGCTATGTGGCCACCCATCCTCCATCTTAGACCCTGTGCTCTCTCCCGTCTTTGTTCTTGCCCTTCCCTTACCCCACTGGTTATAATTTAAAATTAATTTAGCCTTTTTTTTTTTGCATTCAAAATCAAATTTTTAATTTTTTGCCTGGGGAGGTCCTTCATTTCCTGACTTGCCAATAAAGGGTCTGTTTTTATATCAAACTGATCCTAATCATACTTATGGGCCTACCCTATCATGTTGGTAAGGCTGTACCTTGATCTGTGTATAAGACTGGGTCATTTATTTGTAGACAAATTTGACACTGTGGATGTTTGTTGACTGAATATTCCCAGCTCAATTTTTTACATGTGCTCATAAACACAGGATGACTACAAACATTTCAAATCTGGACATTATAGAAAATGTGTGTCCCAACATTTCACCCCAAAAATCTTTAAAGGGCACAAATAGCAGGCCATAAAATTGACCTAATTTCTAGGATTCATTCCAGGGTACAGAAAGATAGATCTTCTCAACAGGATAAGTCAAACAGTAGGCTGACTGACCCAATTGAATCAGACCTGATTTATGAGGGAATTCCAAATGAGAAGAATCATGCATATTTCCTTTTGGGTTCAACTCAACTTATAGAATGAACAAGGCCACTTTCAACTTAACTCAGAACTCTCCTGAGTCACAATTACAGCCAGCAGTGGCATAGAACAGCACAGCACACAGCCTCCCCTAAACCCAAAACAGAAAGAGAGAGTAAGGAAATTGATCTGCTTTCCATGACTCATGTTTTACTTTTATATGACTCATTTTAACTTTCTGTAGGAGAAAATTAGTATTTAATATAATTAGCTGATTTTCAACTCTCCTTGATGATAGTTTAGTGCATTTAAAAATGTATGTAATACAAATATTTCATATCCATTCATTTTTCTTTTCAAATATGTATGACTCAGGTTTATATTCATATAGCACATATTATGCCCTGTTATTAAGTTTGCTGCATTATCTTGTAACATATATTTTTCTAACATATCTGCCTTCTATAGCATGAGCTGTTTTGTTTGTGACCAGAGCCCATATCTTAATCACCATATTTTCCTAGTGCCTAGTAGAATTCATGGTATAATGCTGGTATTCAAAACAAATATTTATTGAATAAGATAATCAGAAGCATAATAAATTGATAATGATCAAAAAATGAAAACTTAGTACATACTTATAAGAGCAACAGTTCATCCAAGGAATTGCAATTTTTCCATCATTCAGGCTCTGACTTTTTCTCAACATTTTTAATTTCCTTGCTTCAGTGTCTATCAGATGAATGCACACCTGACCAAGTACATGTGTCTCTGTCTATAACCTGTCATCAGATTGCCAAAAAAAAAAAAAAATTAAAAGATGGCATCTAAATAAACCTTAAGGGATACAGACTAAAAGACAATAGCACGCCTTTCCTGGTGATGCAATAGGTTAAAACACCACATTATGAAGCTCTCTGGAGACACTGCAGCACGAGTTTGATCCCTGTCCAGGGAGCCGACCCGCATGGTGTGGCAGACCTCTCCTGACCTACCCAGTGCTCCCCTCAGCAGTGTACTTCATCAATCTGCCTGTTCTGTTCCCCACATTGTCTCTGGTGAATCCTCTCACCCCCCCCCCACCTCTGGCCTGTACCCCAGTTCTGTAAGCACAAATAAATAAATCCTTAAAAAAAACCAAAAACTAAAAATAGGGGTCCTCCCTGGTGGCGCAGCGGGTTAAAGCACAGCACATGGGTAGTAAGATTTGTATTTCTATAGATGATAGCTAAGTAGAAAGGGGTAATAAGTTTCGATTTGTAAGACACTTTGTTAAGGGAAGAGAGCTAGGGTTTTTTAGTTAATTAATTAACATAGATTTTTGAGCATTGCATGTACTTCTTGTTTCAATCCCAACCTCACCACTGTATTCTAGGTCTACATGTGTCTCTCCTAAATAGCTGCCTCTAAAGATACTCCCATCCTATATTATGCCTCCTTCCAATGTATATTTTTTTTAAAGATTTGTTTATTCCTGCATACAAGAACTGGGGTACAGGCCAGAGATGCAGCGGTGAGAGGATTCATCAGAGACAGAGTGGGGAACAGAACAGGCAGGTCGACTGAAATATACTGCTGAAGGGGAGCAGTGGGTGAGACAGGAGCGGTCTGCTGTGCCACATAGGTCACCTCCAAGACCAGGCATTGAACTCATGAACCATGGCTGTGATAGCTTCATAGTGCTGCACTCTAACCCCTTGTGCCACCAGAAAGGCCCCCGAATGTATATATAATTCTATGCTGCATCAATTAATCTAAAAATTAAACTCAGCTATGCCATTCCCTTTTCTCACATGTTTCCTGGCTGCCCTGTGGCCTTCAGGACAGAGTTGAAGCATGATATGGGTCCCTACTCCCTGTGTGATTCCACCATTGCCTTCCTGTCAGCCTCATGTCCCGACGCCTTGTTCCTCTTTCTCATCACGGTGGACAGTCTTGTCTCATTCATACATTTGGTAAACATTTGTGATTGAGCCTATTCTCCACAGGCACTTTACCAGCAACTGCAGGTGCAGAGTTAAATTCAGTGCAGCACTGTCTCTGGGAACTCATCAAGCATTTCCTAGTGAGCAAGACAGTCAAAATATGGGGGGGCATCTAACAGAGTGAAACTGGAATTTGGGGAGGCTGAAGTCCTCACTCTGGGGTCTTCCCTGGCTGGGAGGTATTCCCTGGCTCACTTGACCTAGGCATGAGATTATTCAGGCTCTCTTCCTAATAATTTTCCCTCCTTTCTTTAGCTAACTCCTAAATTCAGATGATACCTGACCCAGAAAATGCCCCAGCTCAGTGATAAGATAGCACAGACCAGGCTGTGCCGCTCCATTAGCATAAGGGCTGTATGTTTTTTCTTGTAGCCCCAATACAACTATCCCTTTTCCATTAAAATTTGGGGGAAAGTTTTCAAGAATTATTTAATGAATTTAGATTTATAATTTTAAGAGTTAGGAGGCATTTCAGTCATTATCCTGGGCAGTTTCCTTTGATTCTGTGAGGGCAAAATGGATATGCAGCTTTTGTTTGAACACATCCACTGACAGGGAGGACATTTAACTCCGGGAAATGAGGAAAACAAGTGCTGGAATTTTCTGCTGTAAGTTCACAGGGGGTTACCACCTCAAGAAGGGATTTTAACCTGGACATCCTCGGGCAGTCTCTAGTACCGTGATTTGTATTTGTGGAGAGACAGTTACTCATCAGAGGATAAAAAGGACCGAGCAGATTAGAGAAAGTTACAGGAAATAGAAAAAATACTATCTTGCTTATAACACCCTAGGGCTTTCTCTTGCCATGTTAACTAGGTGAAAGCAGATCTCATTCCTGGAAGACCGCAAGTTTTTTAATTCATGCTCTTACACTTTTTTGACTTACATTTCCCCAACTCTTTTTTTTTTCTTTTTATGACTGCCACTTTCTTCTACGACTTTTTGTTTCTATCATCTTATTTTGTGAGCTATAGCACAACTTCATCAGGATCATGCCCCTTGTCTAAACTCTTACAAAGGAAACAATGAAACATCTTGTCCTCAAGTAGTAATAATTATTTTCAACTTTTAGTCCAGCCATCTGCATGGAACTTAAGAATATTCACTTGGTGGTTGAGTAAATACTATGACATAATTTTTCTTTTGGAAAATCTGTAATTCTATAGAATATTCCTCAGGTTGGTATCCAAAAGAGATTTATGTTTACATGCATTTGTTGCGTGATACTAGACAAAGTTGTATAGGTCCAGAATCAGATTTTTAAACTGGAGAAAGTTTAAAACAAAATCCTCAATTGTCAAAACCCAAATTATAATTTCTCTATTAAAACTTTTATCCTGATTCTCAAATTTGCACATATTAAAAATTGTTAAATTATTGTGATTTAATTTCTTCTTGTGTAATAAAAAAAGTACTAAGATGGTGGTCAAAGCTTGTTTGTTCAGTGGTTCAAAATCAGTTATATGCTATGATACTTAGACTCAAGTTTACAGCTTTGTCTAAATTTACATGTCTGGTAAGTGGGAGTGCTTGGATTCAACCCTAATATTCTATTTAGAAAACTTCCACCATGTCATCCGTACCCAACTGCAAGTCCTTAAGTGACTATCTTCTCTAGAGACTATAATTTCAAGGACTTTTTAAATATTATTTATTACTGATATGTGTGTAAGATCTTTAATAGCTCCGTTACATCATGTGAAAAAAGGGTTCAGAAATAATACATAGCTGTGAAGTCTAGTTTGTATATGTGGGCCCATAAAACAGCTTACACTGGCTAATGTAGTAGATTGCATCAACAGAACAGGCTTATGAAGTTAGTGTCATTATCTGCATTGGATTCTCTTTCTAGTTCACCCACATTTCACCAATCTCACCATGTGTCACCAGAGCAAGCAACAGTATGGATGTCAGTAGATTTAGCTTCTCCATCCACATCTCCCTGGAAACATGTAAACTTGATCAAGTAATTTATTTTCTCTAGTCTCAGTATGAGTCAGAGGACATTCTATATCCTATTGATAAACATGTTTGATAAAAACCATAAATTAACAACAAATAATAGGTAGAATTTATTGAACACATTCAACTTTGCCAAAATAATGTTTTATTGTTATCATCTTATATAATTCTCGCAATAACCTAACTTTGGCTGGTTTTGTACTCTGTCCATCATCAGAAATAATTATGCACCTACCTACACTCTTAGGAATTGTTTATTAGTCATGGTGTGTGATGAAAAATAAGTCATCCTTATTTTACAATCATTCGGAAAAGATCAGAGAAGAAATGAAACAATTCTCTGAATTTTAATCTTAAATTTTTTATATCAAGAACTTTTTCCTCAATTTTGTATAGAAGTCAAAGAGAAGGAATAGAGTCATCATCTGTGCAACTGTTTAAGATTAGATCTCCTTAGCACTTATATACAAATTCATGTATTCTGGTAATGTTAAGCACCAAAATAAAAGTTTGTTTTGTCGCACATGTATGGATAGAAATATTGTAGTCATAAATGAGTCTACATGAATAGAGAAGCAGTATTCATATACTGAATTACTTATATGACTTTTTTTTTCTTGTGTTCAGCCTTAGGTTATGTAGCATACAAAATTACAAACCCAGTGTTTTGATTGAACTGGCACATTCCATGATGACAGGTTAAAACATATAGAAAACTTTGTAGAATTGCCCATGCCAAGCACATTATAAAAATGAATACATGACTATCTGGCACCTGGTGTGTTTTTCCTTTAGATTTTCCAGGCTTTCAACTGTGTTCCCTTTTGCTAGTTTTTGAAAGTATTTAATACAGCCTCATAATAACTATAATCAGGGGTTGTTTCTGTGCTATGTGATCTTTCTAATATTGTAATCCAAAGAAAAATGGTGAGATCGGTGGTTGTATGGGAATCCCAGGAGAAAAGCTTTACCCTACCCTACTACAGACACTTCAGCACACAAATCAATTCCTGAGATATTAAATTAGTCAGTTACTTTTTGGAGAGCATCACTAGTTAGAATTGACTACCACAGTTTCACATTCTACCTGTTCCCTTACATCCATCTCCAAAATGATCTAACAGGTAAAGAAAATTATAACTAAATTTGAGATATTCTAAGCAAGTGTATATTTGTTATAAATCATTGAAAAGATCAAGGAGTAACTAAAATAAATATTCTAAAGATAATGTAAAGGCATAGATACCCTGATCAAGGGCTATTCATTGTTTTCACAACATGAAGTAGGTTCCTGCCACAGACAGTGGGTGATTTTAAACATTCTGAGATGTCCCAGCCTCCCTCAGTTAGAAGCAGAAGAGGAAAAATTGGTGCATTCCCAGGAATCTGATTGAAAGCATCCATGATTGGACTCCACGACTATCAGGAATGTTCTGGGCTAAGGAAAGGAAAGATTCACTTTCTGTTTGTGAGAATGAGCTCATGACATGTAAAATAATTGCCTTTGCTCCTTACTCTAACGCTTATTGAGGAAAAGCACTGTAATTTTAATAACTGGAATTTCAAATGCCAGAATTTTGATGAAAGAGGCAGTAAGTCTGTCCCTAGAGAACCTTTGAATATCAAGGCAAAACTGTTTAACAGCAAAAGATAACAAAGATTGAAACTCATCATTCATGTTCATAGCTAACACTTCTGCTGGCACAAGATCTTCTCCCATATATTTTTCTCAAACTGTGTATCTTAATTAGGAAGAATAGTGGTGAATATGCATAAGAAGATATGTAGCATAGTACTGTGACATGATGACCTGAAGTGATACTTGCTTCTGGTCTCAGCACTGTGACACTATCAGCAGCCACTGCAGCACAAGTTTGGTCCCTGGCCAGGGAGCTGACCCACATGGCGCAGCAGACCTCTCCTGTCTTACCCACTGCCCCTGTTAGCAGTGGATTTCAGTCCATCTGCCTGTTCTGGTCCCCATTCTATCACTGGTGAATCCTTTCACCCCTTGCACCTCTGGCCTGTACCCTGTTCTTGTATGCATAAATAAATAGATCTTCATTTAAAAAAAGTATTAAAAAAATGGAATTTGTGTAGAAGACTCCCATTGCAACTTATTAGAAATTATAAATCAATATTTGCTTTTAGACATTTCTTCTTAATAAATATCCTTTCTCATATTCTTAAGCGAGGCTTTGGAAGAAAAGAGTTCAGGTAGCTTTTCAGCTTGACTATCATACCAGAAGATTGTGTGAACAGTGAACAGGGCCCCAGCTGCTAGTCATTAAGAGCAGTTAGGCTATGTGACCTTGGGCAGTGTGGGTGGAGAAGCATTTCCCAGTACAGCTAGGAGTGAAGTATTGCAATTCATGTTACCTCACATATTTCTTTCTGAATCTTTGGCGGATATTGTCCTGTAGCTCAGTTTTCTTCTTGAATTCTACATTTACAGATTTCAGAGACTGATAAAACTAAGACTATATATCAGTGAAAAATGAAAGGAAGTTGTGATCACTTTTAATTATGTTGTAATGCCATTTAAAAATTGGAGATTACCTGTGACCCCCCCAAAAAACACTGATTGGAGTTTAATTGAGAATTTACTAAGGGTAAATGATATTTCAATACTGTCACATTGTGATTATAAATGAGTGTGGCCAAATAGTGTTGCCATTGATTCCAGCAGATTTTCCCTAGAGAAAAAAATCTTTCCAAATCATATTTTCTGTCAAAGTAGTTTTGTCAGAACAATTGCAATTGTAGCTTAAAATATTCTAAAATGATTGCCACTTAATAGATGGTTAGACAATGTAAATTTCAAAAGTCTGCCAAATTAGAAAGTGATATATGATTAACCTGCATGCATTTTAAAGAGTATTAACTGAGTAGTCTTGTCAGGCAGTCAACTGATGCATTCTAGGTAACAGGTTAACTTTGTCTCTGTTATTAATTGATGTCAGAATGGCTAACCAGCCCTTTCTTCTTACAAAATTAGTTATTTTTGTAGCAGCTTTTTTATAATTTCAATTTGTAGTAGATTAACTAAAAAGAACCCCAAAACACTGAAGCATTCAGTACTAACAATCTACCTTTTAAATGCCTTGTCTCCTAAAAACAAATGAGTTTAACATTTTAAGTAGATGATTACCAAGTAACACTTCCAGGTAAGCATTAGTCTTTGGGTTCAAAATGAGGATTTTTAGTCACTGAGAAATCTTTCCCTTAGAGTCCTAAGAGAAAAAATGCCAATTTTAGCTCAAGCTGTCAGTCCTCATAAGATTTTATTTACTTTGAATTTGTGTAGTTAGAATTCCCAAAGCTGAACATGGGCGAAAGTGCAAACCTAACTTTCTCCCAAGCTATGTTAATAAGCATGACTTCAGATAAAGGGGAGGTTGTCAACTGGTCAAGGTGCTTTGCCAGCCCCTCCCAGAGTTCAGTGCCTAGCAGCATATTAAAATATACCAGAAAGGGGCCTCCTTGGTGGTGCAGGGGTCAAGAACACAGAGCTGTCAAGTGATTGCCAGTCACTGCACCATGAGTTCCATCCCAAGCCATGGAGCTGGCCCACCTTACACAGCAGACCTCTCCTGTCTCTTCCACTGCTCCCCTCAGCAGTGTATTTCAGTAGATCTTCTGTTCTGCTCCCCACTCTGTCTCTGGTGAAAATCCTCTCACCACCCCCTCCAACACTCCAGTTGTTGCATGCATAAATAATCTTTAAAAAAAGATACCAGCAAGCTTTTCTTTTATCATCCTGTGTGCCCCAGCATTTCTCAATCCTTTTTCAACAACTTGACCTCTCCTTATCTTCCTCCTCAAAACACAAAACACAAAACCAAAGACTAACTTCAAAAAAAATTGCAAAAAATAACAAACGAAGGATATCCTATCAATTAAGACCAGCGCTTCTCAAAATTATCAAAATAAAGAGAATCTTAAAAACTTCACAGAGTACTCTAAAGAGGCATGAAAACTAAATGTAGTATGGTGTTCATGAAGGGATGTAGACTATGGACTTTAGTTAATGATAATATGTCATTATTTTCTCATTCATTATAACAAATGAAGCACAGTAATGGAAGATGTGCAATATGGGGAAATGTATGCAAGGTTACCAGGGAATTCTCTGTGTTGTCTGCCCAATTGTCTTGACATCGAAAGCAGTTCTGACACAAAACCTATTAATTTATAAAATGCCATTAACAAGGCAAGTACTTGTTTATGTAGAAATTGATTTACAAGTCTTCATTCTGCACACAAAATAGATTGGACCAAATAAGAATATGAAATTTTAATTAAACTCTTCTGGTAAAGGCAAAGTAAGATATGAAAGCATATAAAGATAAAGACACCAAGCAAAGCATCTCTCTGTTGATAAAACATTGCTATCCAGAAAGTCACAATTTGCATCTTTCTCATTTCTTCATTAGATATATAAAGAAACCACAACTCGGAAGAGACAATCCTTGTTCTTGAATTAGCTCCCTTGGTTATTTGCCTGGAAGATAATGGCAGAATGGAGTCTAGAACACTGCAGACTCCTCTTTATACAAGCCATAGCTAACTTTTCAGATATGTGAATGGAACAGTTAATTCTGAGGATGCCCACTTCCCACCATGGTGTCTCAGACACTGGCCGTATCTAACTTGAAATATTCAGTCACTGGTAAATTTTAAATTTGCGAGGAACTCTTGTTACTGCACTTACCAAGTTTCAAACTTTTATCCCTATGCCAGCAATTCTAGGAAAATTACTTAAAATATTTCATATGTAATGCTCAGTGGTATGACCAAAGAAGCAAATCTGCCTCTGGTTTGAGTTGAACACCTTTGAAACTGAAAGGACTAATATGATGGTCACTCTCTTTTCTAGGATTCACAGAGAGTTCTATTTATTAAGAAGAGTATTTCCATATTTCCCTGCAGTTAAGCATGCTCCCTCAGTTCTGCTCTCCCCATCTTTTTTCTACCAATTTTCTCGTCATACAGGTTTCTCCTACACTAAAGGACTCCTTGATATGACTGTAGAGTCAACATCATATGTTAGGAAAAGTGAGATGTGCCCTTAAAAATCAAACTTTAATTTTAAAAAATAGGGTACAGTTAACTCTTGGACAACACAAGCTTGAATTGTGTTGGTCCACTTACATGGGGATTATTTTCTGTCTGCTGGCTTCACGTTCATGGATGCAGTCAACTGTGAATGTTGCTTGGTTGAATCCATAGCTGGAGAGCCTGGACATACTGACTACAATTAACTATGCTTGAGTTTTCGGCTGGTGTGTATGTGTGTGTGTGTGGGGGGGGGGTTGTTAGTGCCCTGTACCACCATGTTGTCCAAGGAGCAACTGTATATGTAGACAGATTTAAGAATAAAATGCCAGAAAAGAACTGTAAAAACCCAAGGTGTTGACAGTGGTTACCTCTTATATTAAGAGCTATCAATTTTTGTTGTTGTTGTTCACAAATGACCATTAAAGTTGTTACATATTTTTGCCGAGTTTGGTGTACTAATATATCATATTTCCCCAAAGTGATAGCAAATATATTTTATCTTTTGATCACAGGAGAGAGTACAGAGCAGTAGAGAATGGCCGAAGATCGGAAAGAGGAAGCAAAGGCACCCCACTGGACTTCAGCTCAGCTGACAGAGGCATCGGCACACCCACATCCACCTGAGATTAAGGATCAAGGAGGGGCAGGAGAGGGACTTGTCCGAAGTGCCAATGGATTCCCGTACAGGGAGGATGAAGAGGGCGCCTTTGGAGAACATGGGTCTCGGGGCACCTATTCAAATACCAAAGAGAATGGGATCAATGGGGAGCTGACCTCAGCGGACAGAGAAACACCAGGTAACTAAGGGCTCTTCTGCCACCAACGCTTTCTTTGTGTCTTGAAGTCTGTTTAATCTGAACGTGAATTTATTTACAGCGTTGATCCACTTTCACTATTGCCAGGATTGGACTTCTAGTTAGTCAAGGGAAATAGATACCAAAAAAGAGAAAAATCATGGAGACTAGCCAAATTTGTAATATTCTCAACCTCATCTTCCCATTTTATTTTTCTCACACTGATTTTAAAAGATCAACACATACACACACATACACACACACACACACACACACACATATATAATCAATCTGTATTAAAATTCATTAAAAGAAAACTTCACAGATTGTTTTTTTACTGATTTTTAAAATCATAGTAGACCTAAATCAGGTTGATTTATTGATTAGTGGTATATTTATTTACTACTAATATAAGAGAAATATAAGAGAAAGAACACATTTCCCAGCCTCCAAAAAGAAAAAAAAAAAAGAGAAAGAAGAAAAAGCAACAGAAAAGAAATAAAACAAATGCATGTAAATACAGGAATCATTTTATATTCCTACAGTAGCTTTTAGGAAATAATATAGAGATGCTTCAAAGTGAACATAATATAATTTTCTCTTACATACTTCTTTCAAAGTATAATTTCTACCTATAATGTCCTCTGTTCTAGCATTGATTATATTATCAGTCATGATGTAGTCATTATATATTGTTAATGTCACACAGAAACTAGCCTTTCCTAAATTATTCTTTACTCTTGTTACATTTTCTCTGTAATTCAGAATTGAATGCAGCTGAACACAGCAACTTACAGATGCACTACTCAGAAAGAGCGAGTAAACTACAAGTAGTAGAAAAGGCTATCACCCTTCAAAGCCATCTCTTCTTTAAAAGTCAGCTTTCTGTACCCTATCAGTTAATCGGCAATCTTTATCAAGAGTATGTAACTTTGTTGAAAATATATTTAAATTTTAATAGGGCAACAGGAAGGCGAAATCACATAAGTACATAGTATAATATGTTGGAGAAATCACATAAGTACATAGTGTAATATATATATATATATAT
>NW_004567103.1:19385100-19393144 GCF_000260355.1 Condylura cristata | reverse complement strand
ATATATATATATATATTTTTTTTTTTTTAATTGCACTCTTTCCTGCATAAAAGTGCAAGAAAAAAAGTATAGCAGTGTCCCATTATAATTCAAGAATTTGAAGTGTTTCAGTGTCCAATAAGTACATGTGGCCTGTTAGTAAAAGCCAGTGGTTAAGAATGAGACAAAAACGTGTTTTACCTCTTTTGGTAACAATGTGTAGAGTTAAGTGTACCAAGTGAATGACTCAAATAATTTCTATTAATTGGTATTAGTATTATTATTGGTGGTATGGGTAGTAGTAATGGTCTCCATATGGAAAACACAGCACTATCACTCAAAGAATATGTTTTGACACGTGAGTTTACTATAAGTTTACTATACAAGTTGAAAAAGACAGGACTTGGTGTCAGAAAGACTGGCTAGGAGAATAGTGAAGCAAATGCACCAAGAAGGGCTAAGGAACAAAATATCGATGGGAAATGAAGGAGATAACGCAATAGCCCAAGATTTTTCTCATCCTCCTATCCTAAAATTATACCTCAAGTTCTCAAGAAATGTGTATTGGTTAAATGAATGAATGAAGGAGAAGTGGGCACTGCTGGAAAGTCTTTGGACTCCACTGACAATTAGTGGCTTACTCTACCACTAATCATAACAAGGCTTAGTCAAGCAGCAGAGAAGCAACATCATCCACTATTTCATTTTTTCAATGGTCTTAATTAAGTATTTAAAAGCATCAAAAAAAATCTACTTGCCAGGTCAGTGTGTCCTTGACAGCTTCTTTGGGGAAGTAATATACATGTAAGTATTTCTTCTAAATTATGGGTTCAGAACCATCCAGAATTAATTTTTAACTCAATTCAGTATATAGCAAATGAGTCATATTACTTTTGGGAGAATGATTATGAAAGTTTTATATGGATGTTCAGAGTGACCAAGGTTATAAACAGCCAGCTGTGGGTTACCGGGATGATGTGTTCCATACAAACTGTGGTGTCATTTCAAAACTAAGTCCCCTCAGAAATAACAGGCTATAAAATATTGGATCCATAAAATATACATGTGGAAAACTACCCCCTCAGAGATAAGTTAGTAGGCAATTAAATTTCTCCCCAAATTTAGCTTAATAAAAATAATACATTTTATTATTGATAGTATATCCATAAATGTTTTACAAATTACAAACAAGACTAATAACCAGTAAAAATAAATGATTTTAAATATGGGTGTTTAAAAATGCTAATCTTTGATCATGAAGACTGCTGATATGAAATAACATGCTGTTATGAGGTGATTAGGGGACTAGGGAGCTGGCTATTTCCCAGTAGTTTGTAATTCTCATGTAATCTATCAGTATATTGCATGCCCCCTCTACAGATGCTTCTCTGGACATCGTGACTTGAAGCATATCGTGGTGACCTCAGGTTGTTGTGCTGTCCAAGTCATGACTGATTGATTTCAAAGATCATTCTTTACCTTATTTGCTATAGCTTCATTTTTAGAAATAATTTCTCTCCCCCCCATGTTGGTTTCTTTTTATTTGTCTCTTTAGCAAGATCACATGATAAATGAAGTGAAGTCATCTCACATCTCTCCTCTCCTTCATCAGAGTATTATTGCACTTCAGAATATTACCTCATCTCTTTTCATTATCCACTTTTCATTTCTGGGGCATAATAGTTTTAGTTTTTAAAGATTTAAGCCCATACTCATCCTCTCTTTGATCTTTTGCAGAGAGACTAGTGGGGAAGAGAATACTAGAAGACGATATTTTAAATAGTATTTCTTTTCAGCTTCTATTTTACAGTTTGTTTCTTTTCTTATAATTTGAAGCTAAGCCATAGACAGATAAATAGAATTAATTGTCTACTGTAGTATAATTTCTCATACTTTCAGATTTTTACTCCATTTTCTCATTAAGGTGTCCTTTATAGAAGTCATGCCACAGAAGCTTGTAAAAAGATTTGAGAAAATCGTTGAGAATCTAACCACTTAAGAAAGTTATTACAACGAATCTAAAAGAATTCTTTTAAACTTACATTTGAAGGCATTAGTTATAAGAGGAGTGACTTGTAGCTAACCCTTTCTTTCTTTCCTATCTTTATTGAGGAAAGCAGGATAAATGCATTTTGGTCTCCAGAGTTCCAACTCTTAGTGAAAATTAGGAGGTGCATCTTATAAGTTTCTTATCTCGGGGAAACTCATTAAAATTCATGTCAAGAAACATCAATTTTCTCATAAAAAGTCAGAGGCATTGATGTATAAAATGCATAAAATTTGAGTGGAAAACAATTTCAGAAATGTAAAATACAAAAGTAACCTTTAAAATGACATTTTAAGAGCATAGAAAGTAATTGATTTCCATAATCAGTGTGCATGTGACTTAACAAGGTAGCTTGCTTTTGCTTAATACAGTGCCTCATTATCTAATTGCACAAATAGAAGCCTCACTGTGCTTGCTGTAATATCAGAAACAGGGATTTGAAAACAAAGTAGTAGCTATGAGTTTCTGACCTTTCTCCAAAAACTCAAGCCACTTCCTTTCCATCTATAGTGAATAAAAGTTGTACTTGTTCTGACTCATCTATTAAGAATTGCTTTAAGAACTGTGATTGAAATATGTCAAACTACAAGTTGGATGTTTTTATAACACTGCACACTTTCATAGTGCCCTTCAGTTTCGAAAGCATCATCACTTCTTTTTCTCGGGGGATCTATTTAGGACTTCTGTGAGCATATCCACTGTTAGCATCTTCATTTTACAAGGAAGCAACAAGGTATAGAAAGGCTACATGATACGCATGTTGGGTGTACACAGCAAGAGAGGGAGCTGAATTGTGAGTGTGTATGTGACCCAATACAGCTGATCTGTCCTACCCCCAAAAAGAGCCATGAGATTTTCCCTATAGTTTATATTTACTTAGCTTTATAAACTTGCTACCTGTTATGAGAGCCTTCAAGATCCTTTGTGATGAGAGATTTTGCATCTCATGCTAAATTTTGCAAATGTTAATATTTGTACTTTATTAGAAAAAGTGTTGTAATTCAGTAATTACCTACATTTGTTATGGACTGTATTATAGAAGGCTGGAAGAGAGCAGTCAGATGACCTTCCATTGTCCTCCCACGTGGTCACCTATCAAAGAACCCACGACAACACCAGGTGCAGGTCTCCTGCTGGGTAGACCCATGCTCTTTCCCTGCTAACAGTCAGTGTGAGTGATAATAATTTACAGCCAATGAAGGGATTTGAATATAGAACCACCATATTGGTGAGGCGCTAACATGGCAGAAGAGCAAAAGTTTATTTCTGGTTTTCAGCATACTTCATAGGGGGCAGTAGTGACAAGTTGATATACATCAAAACATTCAAGTATGTAAAACCATGTAAAGTGCCGACTCTGAGTGTCTATCCTCAGGAGGATGGTAGGAAGAGACACTATCTCTCTCTATATATATCTATATCACTTCATGGCCAGCAAAAGCTGTGCAGCTATTGAATAGAGTAAATTTAAAAATCAGAAGGCATTTCTTTAGTTAACTACCTCCATTCCTCAAACTATTCTGTTTCCCTAATAGTTCCCCCAATTCTATCAAAGTCTGCTCTGCCAGACCAGTGAGAGCTGCTGTAAAAGCTTGTCTAGGTTATCTGAGCTTACCTTTTTGGTTTACCACAATGGACCTGCCCCCCAAAAGCCTTGGTCTGTGCTTTAATAGCCATGCAACTCACACAGCCAAGTCACATACATACTCAGATATGGAAATTTGTTTTTGCTGATAGGATAACCTTTAGCTTGTTATTTATATATGTAAAACCTACAATATAGGAAAAGTTTGTCACCACTCACACGCAAAAACCTGTCTGTGCCTTGCAGCTTCTGACTCTTCAATCTTAGAAAATTCAAATCTGCCTTTTCTTACACGTTTCCTGTCTCCATTCCTGGATTTAAGGTTTACTGGTAGGAGCCCTCCTCTCCTTCGAAATAGGGAATATTATATGTAATATATTAATGTACACAGAGCAAAGTAGTACAAAGCCATTTACCCCGCAAAACCATCAACATTGTGTACCTCCCCCTGTGGCAAATAAACAAGCTGGCTAACAATACAAGAGGTTGCAGATTTTCCTGTCCTGTTGCCATGCCAACCACTCATTGCTCAGGCTGCCATTTCCCAGTACTCCGCAGAGAGAGGAGTGTTCAGTTATTTAGCATTCAAGGGTGGATCTGCAGAAAAGCACACCGCCTCACTGCGAAGCGTCTGGGCCTGACTGCGGCGATGGAGGAGGAAAGAAAAGGGGGATCTTTTCATTGTTTTCCTCCAAAAGGTTAGGCATCTGGGGCTAGAGTGAGTGAGAAAGACCAGGATTGATAACAAGGCAACTCCATGAGGTTTGTACTTGTCACTTTTGCTTTGTCCTGTGTGATCTCTATACCATTATAAACAGGTTGTGGGGTTTAGCTTCAGTCCTCAGATGTGGCTTGTCTTGTTGGTAAATAGAAGGACCTAACTGACAGCTGGCTTATATGGACATTATAATGAAGAGCATCACTTACTCTTGTGTACAGTAGATATTGCTGACTAAACTTACAGTGGTTTTGCAAATTGGAGAAAAAGACAGGCACCAGATAAAGTTGTTTGTTTAAATGTGCAGCTATAGGGCAGTTTTCCTGTAAAAATCTACCTCAGATCTTTGTTCTGCAGGCAAAGTCGTAAAGTAGGATGAGCCAGTATTTCTGAATCAAAATATAAAGGAAACTTGATTTCTCTAGTTTTGTTTTAATTAAAACCAGTGACTCAACATATTAAAACATGATTCCATTCCTTAGAATTTTTATTGGCTACAAACATTTCAAGTTGGGGAGAGCAAGGTTCTGTGTAACGTGATATGATATCTTAAAATGAAGGTTAATTTGCATGCACACTTACTCCTATATGTGTTCTTCCAGAAAATTCCTTCCATGCACCCATGTAAATCATTCTTATTTCTTTAGTCTTGTTTCGTGCTAAATGTCAGACTCATATCACAAGTGCTAAAAAAAAAATCATGTTTTATCATCCTCTTCTGTCCACTGGCACTTTGAAAAATTACTGTACTGAATTTGAATCTTAATGAATGCAACAGATTTGTGCAAACAATTCAGACCTACTTAGGAAAATATTTCTGTCTGGCTTGTCTATAAATGTAAATATAACAGTAATTTAATTAGCACTGTGTTTTTTTCCCTTTGCTACTTCATCCTGATCCTGTATTTTCTAAGAACTTATCAGATTTTTTTCTTAATTTGCTCTCCTGTTTTGTCATCATTTTTTCATGTATTTCAACTTTTGAAGTCTTCTAAATCTCAATAGAGAGTAGTATTCTAAACAGCTCATAAAATCCTTTCTTGTGCATTGTGGGCAGATAAAGATAATCAGTCATGGAAGAGAGTCCTCCTGAAGTCATTTTTGGATACTGTCTCAGCTTTTGTTTTGGTTAGGATTTGCCCAGCTTTGATCTGCACCTTGCTATATATGGCGTCAATGAAAATTTTATTTTTAAAAATTGTGATGTGTGTGTATATATCTGTAAGTTGATTATCTTGCATGTATACACCTGAAAAAAAATCTCTACTACTCGATGCACCTTGAGGCTGGGCTTTAGGTTCGATTTTCTCTCTGCTGGAGGTGGAAAGGACTTAACTTCTTACCTCTCCAAGCTACTGAGTTGCACCAACTGTTTCTGCTTTGGGAGATCAAGCCTTTTCTCTTCCTCTCATTCCCTCACACTTCACCGCAGCTTAGCACATTACATAAAGCACATGCCTTGTCAGGGGAGCCTGGGATTCCTATTGAAAGCAGACGAGCAGAACAACTGGTGCTGCATTGCAGCCCCAGCAGGTTAAACATGATCTGCTCTGGCTTCATGAGTCCTGAGGGGAAAAGGACACAGAAGCGCTTACTGCCTGCTCACGGTGTGTCTCATCTCCCAGAGTGAGTCACAGCTCAGCAGCACTCATAAAAAATGCAATTCAAAATCCAGCCACGCTGATGAGCAACACGGAAGGCAGAGGTCTGAAGCTCTGTTTAGCACTTGCAGCAAATGTGCAGATATTAGGCGGCTGTCAGAACTCAGGAAGGAGAGTTTTACAATTGATTACAGCAATGCTCAAGCTTGAGAAGACTTTTGGTAAATTGGGTAATAAGATTGGGCTCAAGACTCAGAGAAAAATCTTTAATAGAGATGATTCAGTTTGAACATCCTGAAAATTAGATTTAAGATTATCAGTTCAAAGTTTCTGTTTGGAAACACAGGGCAAGGGAGTTGTGGGCAGCAGCTCTGTGGAGTCTCTCCTAGGTGACCCCAGTGTGATTGGCCCGACCCCAAATTGAGCTAAAATTCGTCTCTTTTGCAAAACAACAAATCTGTTGTGGGGTTTTTGTTTGTTTGTTTTGTTTTGTTTAATTTACATGCAGCATTGCAAACAAGTGATGGAAAAACATTCTCACTGGCTACATGTCCTGTAAGAAACACTCTCTAAAGTCCAGGATCAAAGATCCAAAGCTGATGTTGGTTTTTTCTTCAATATAAGATGTTCCATGTTTACATCTTGCTATTGATGATAGCCAACATTTCTTAGGTAGTAAACAGAATTTCTCTATTAAAAATAGAGATATTTAGTCATTAACTTGATTTCAAAGACATGTACATTTATAGTTTCACCATAAAAAAGAAAATGTTAGCTGTAATTTTCTTTCCTTTTTGACATATTAAAATAAATGATGCTCCCATTTACACTTTTTAAATCTAATCATAAAATATTTTAGTACTAAAGGATTTCCTTTTTCTTCTTGGTGGAAAACAACAATAAAATAGCTACTATGCTTGTGTAAATAATTTTTAAAATATAACTTAATTCACAGCTTAGTTTTCCTGTTTGTGTGCTGCATGTGGCTCTGAAGTCCCAGTAGAACTTTCCTCTTTCTTTAAATTGACTACTGATTTTTTTTTTATTTCTTGAAAAATAGATGTTTGTGACTGAAACATTGAAAAAAATGGGATAAGCCCAATCTCTTGAGAATGTTGTCAGAATGAATATCTGACACAGACAAACTGCCTTCCCTCAAAACACTGGCACTAATGTGGTCCACCTACCAAAAAATCAGATATTTCCTAAAGGCTACTTTCAACCTTGATTGCAGTGAGGAAAGAAGCAAAGAACTGAGCTTGAAGTACAGAAAGCACTTCCAGTAATCACCGCTTTGACTTGGCAGTTATGTCAGTCTAGTTCACGATCACACCTGTCCTCCAGAAGGTACCTAGCTGCTGTCCTGCCTCAGAAAAACGTAGTGCTTAGCTGTGGGCCACACGGAACTGGCACTCATGGTTCAAATACAGTTTTAAAAGCACCTCTCAAGAACTTGGTTTTGGTGACACCCGTTTCCCTCCTAGTTGGATTTCATGGTTTAAGGTTGTATTGAAATTAACCCAGCTGATAATTTAGCATCTAAGCACATGCATAGCCAGATAAGGTCAAACTGAATTGTTTTAATGTGAAGGAATAAAAAGAAAAGTAAACTCTTTTTTTAAACATAAATTTAGATATTAATAAGCATTTCTTCAGTTCAAACTAGAAATACTTGATTCACCTTTGTTTTGTCATGTTTCAACTTCCCCTTCTGTTCTTTGATGTAACTAGATGTGAAAACTATAAGAATGCAAAAAGTGCTTTTCCTTACCAGATTTGTAGAAAAATGAAAATAGATTTTCTGGAAAATTGATTTGATTGAAATTTTGAAATACTCCTTTTATTGGTTCTATAATATTTTGGGTATGACTAGTTAATATAATCATTGCACTAAAACTATACTTTATTTACATCATCTCTTGCTACTGTTAGACCAAGTCATTTCTGTCTCTGTGCTTCCTCCTGCATTTCAGAAACATGTGTAACTTTACACAAACTCCTCTTTAGGAAAATTTAGACCCAAACTATAAGCACAAAGAAAACGGTTTTGAGGGGGGCAGATAACTTCCTAATAAAATTAGGAAGGAGATACTGGTAAACTTAGTAAGAGGAAT
>NW_004567103.1:19375822-19384510 GCF_000260355.1 Condylura cristata | reverse complement strand
CTTTCTCTTTCTGCCGAATTCCTACAATAAAATAATCAGTTATTAAGTTATCATTTTATGCTTTCCTCGTTATCATTTTCATTCTGAAATAAAGCTTCACTGTCTTCAAAAGAAGAGTGAACACTGTGGCAATCCCATGTATGATTTAAATTGGCATCCCACAATTTGAAAGTACTTATAGAGTTGTGATGAGTAACGATAAGGTCCAGTACACAAATAATTGATCCTGGTGGAACTATGTAAAAAATTTCAACTCAACTTGAAGCAAAATTTCAATATAAAAAATTATTTCAATAGATTCCTTAGGGTTATTTTTAAAGTAGGATTTTGTTATTTGCAGATGTCTGAAGGTAACATTGAAGTTGTTATCACTTGTTGCTTGTCTTTATGTAAAGGACATTTTGTTTCTTGTGGTTGAGAATTGTGTAATAGTATTTATATATATATATATAATATATAATATATAATATATAATATATAATATATAATAACTAATATATATATATTATATATATATATATTAGTTATTTTTGCATACAAGGGCTGGGATGTGAGCCAGAGGTGCAGGGTAATGAAAGCATTCACCAGATACAGAGTGGGGAGCTGAACACACAGAGCAACTGAATTATACTGTTGAGGGAGCAACAGGCAAAACTGGAGAGGTCTGCTGCTGCGCCACGTGGGTCTGCTGCCTGCCTGGGGATCAAACTTGTGTGGCAGTGGCTGTGGATAACTTCATTGTGCTGAGATTTAGCCCCTTGCACCACCAGGGAGACCCCCATGTGATAGTATTTTTGGATGCATTAATCAATCCAGAACATATAAGAAGTCACTCTTATTCTGTGGTAACTTTTGGCATGAAGAAACAAAACATTCCTATTGAAGTCTGTGTCTTTTACTCATAATAGCAACAAAATGCAAATATAATCTTGGAGTTGACACTTTCTCACTAAAAGATGACCTGGTAGATTCTCTAGATTTTGATATTCAGAGATCCTAAGAATGTGTCTTAACTACTGTCAATATTACTTATTTTGGATATTTTTTTTTTCAAAAAAAAAAAATGTTCCTCTTGTGCTGTCATTGAGCTTTATTTAACAAATTGATTAAAGAATAATAGAGAGATGGCTCAAAATTATCTTCTTATTTTTGTTTTCTTTTTCACTCTCACAATTTAATTATTAAAATATCATGATACAATTAATTCCATGTATCTTTCCCCATCAGATTCTGAGAAGATGGTTTTCTGGTTGTATATAAATGTACATATGTTTGTATGTGAATATATATATTATATATACTATATATGTTAATATATGTATACATAAACATACATATAATTTATATTTATAATTCAGGTATAATCTAAAAATTATAAAGGATTACCATGTACACTTATTATTGACTTGAAACCTGTCAAGTCGTTTCAGGACCATGTAAAGCAAATATTTACGATATTTTACATAGCTGCAATGAAAAACTCAAATAAGTAACTGAAGAAGATGGATAGTCATTTATTTAATAGATTTTTAGTTCATGGGAAACTAAGAAGAAAGCACAGGTTTATGTTGCATGCTTTTACTTGCACATTCGTACTTAGAAACGTTTTAGTACTGAAATTTTTAGCAAACTTTCGTTATGTAGAACTCATTTGGTTCCCCTTTGTGCTGAATGTAATTGGTGCAGCATTGCTGACAAGCAGCATCCCATTGCATCATGCCTAAATTCCATATGCTCTAAGTTACAAATCCCACCCCCAAATCTACTGAAGTCATTATACTGGGGTTAGATAGAAGGAGAAAACATAAGATAGCGAAGCAGGCAGTTCTTACCATTTTATTATAGCACACATTTAGAAGAATATCTTAAGTTGATAGAGGTAACTAGAAAAGTGTATTCCTCGTACATGAGAAATTCTATATTAAAAGTTCACTCCAGTGACTCTTTTAGAATCTAGAATATTTGTCCACTTTTCTACCACATCCTCTGTCTCAGGCATTCCTAGGCTTTACAACTATAGAACGTTGATTTCCCCATAGGAAATCCTAACCTCAGCCCCAGAGCCCCAATCCTTTGAGGTATGCAAAAAGGATGCAACTTTTAAAGCATAGAGAAGCCATCACGTGTTGAGTGCTAGCACCTGCACAAACACACACAAACACACACATGGACACACATATGTGCACACACACACTGTTGCTTTTCTACACACCCACTACACTTTATATTTTGTTCACCCCACAGTTACTCAAAGTATGAACTTACTCAACCTCTCTATTTCATCTTCTCATTAATGTGATTAATTTTCAAATTACGTTCCTTTGACAATGTGATATTAATTCAGAAGGTATGCTCACAAGAGAGTAGACAAGGAATAGTATAATTATAATGGTTTGGATAAAGCACTTCAAAGCTCTGAAAGTTTTTCAACTCCCTCAATGCCTTAATGATTATATTCAAATTATTGGTGGTAAAGTGATAAGAAAACTTCAGAGGGGCAAAGTCCTCAAAAAATATTCTCTTCAAATTAATTTCAGGTCAATAAAATGTCACAACTTGATTTTATTATTAAGTATATAATCTCTGTGCTACAAATAAGAATGTAAATATGCACACATTATTACACCAGAAATCCCTGGCACCGCCAGCAACAAATACCTTTAACAGGAACATAAATAAAACACTTGACTCTATCTTCTTCCATTTAAATATTTTTCTTCCTACTTCCATCTTGATCCTTAAAATTTGAAAATTAATCACATTAATGAGAAGATGAAATAGAGAGGTTGAGTAAGTTCATACTTTGAGTAACTGTGGGGCGAACATTATTTTCCAGTAGGGACTATTTCTGATCAGGGCATTATTTTTCTTATTTTTGTTGACATAAAGGATCTTGCAAGCCTTTAGATTTTGGTACTCAGACATCCTGGGAAAATTTAACTATGCTCGATTTCCCACTGATCCCCATCTTAATTTATTTGTCCTTGGTCCTTTGTCCAATTGTCCTTTGACTAAGTTTTAAATGCCACGTTGATTCTGTTCAAGTTCTGAGAACTTCATCTGAGTTAAGTTTACGTCTAAATGAAGTGTGGAATTTAAGCACCTAAATTCATGTGGGAGAGAGAAAGAATCCTGTTGTAATCATAGACCTTGCTTCCAATTCTCTATCCCACTTGTAGCAGCATTTTGGAGTAGACAGCAAATGGATCATAAAAAATCTGCAGCCAGAAAAATCTTTCAAAACAAAACAAAAAAAAGTCTTTCAAGGCCCTCCCTGGTGGCGCAGCGGGTTAAAGCACAGCACTGAGAAGCTAAAGCCACTTCCACATGAGTTCGATTCCCACCTGCCCCGGAGGTGACCACATGGCGCGGCAGACCTCTCCTGACCCGCCCGCTGCTCCCCTCAGCAGTGTACTTCGTTGATCTGCCTGTTCTGCTCCTCACTCAGTCTCTGGTGAAGCCTCTCACCACCCCTGAGCCTCTGGCCTGTACCCCAGTTCTGTATGCACAAATAAATAAACCTTTAAAAAAAAAAAGTCTTTCAATAAGATTGCCCCATTTTAGGCACAATTAAAATATAGGAATAAGGATACATGTCTTATCTTCTTGTATTTCCCATAATGAGTAAGCATTAATTCCATGCTCTGTAGAGTGCTGAACTTAGTCATAATTCCTAACCTTAAATGTATCTAACCCTCTCAACTAATTTTCCCACAAATTGCCTTTTTTCACAAGATATATTTATTCTTGTTTTAATCAATGAGCCTTTAGGAAAAAATCTTTGGTAGAAAAAGCTGGTAGACAAAGATCTTCAGCTACAGTATTCACCAGGGTGATAGCAATTGGAGTCTGACCTGGGAAGGACAGTCCAGTGCCGGCCTCTTTAGTTAATTCTGCAGTGCCAGAGAAACAAATTTTTAAAAAATCAGGCCCTTCTCATTTATTTCATCACCAATTGATTGCAGGAAATAGCTTCAGAGGAAACATTCAGTCTCTAAATTAAGCAAAGAGCAGAAGCACGGAACTTTTCTTCTTTCCCTGTTTTCATGAATTTATCTGGGTGTTTGTTTAGCAGAGTGCCTCGAACTACACAGTGCTCTCCTTGTTGACTAGGTTCCATCAGCAGCAGTAATTAGCATCGGTTTCCTAGGCAACCATTCTGTACCCTACTGAGAAAAACCTTTTCTTGACAGGAGCATTCTGTCTGAAATTATTTTGTTTTCGTTCTTTCACAAGTGTACGGTAGGCTTGTCATTTCTTTTAACACAGCGTTATTATGCCTGTTACTCTTAAAAGCAGAAACATTTACTGGCTTTTATATTCCATATGGTTCAATTTATTGTCAATGTCTTACTTCTTTCTTAACCTAAGAGAAATCAACAAAATTATGTTCTCAGGCATATGCCAACTTACTTGTATTCTTTGTTCAAAGTCTAATTGGTGAGGTGAACCTTGGCTTTTTCAAGTAATCACAGCTGCTCCTGATGAAAACCCAAAGAGTACCCATTCAAAATCAAACTTATGTGTACACCAACAATGTCATATATCACTCAGAAACAACTTGAAATTCTCAGGGTCACTGAGAAAATTTCAATTCCAAAGCTTTAGTTATCCATCAACCAAACAATACTGTTAGATAAATGGAATGAAATAGCTCAACCCAAAATGTATGTTAAAAACAGATGTGGGGACTGTCTTAAAAAGGTGACCTGCCAAAATACTGTGATCGGAAGAACAGAGTTGTAGGGTGACAAGAATCACTATCATGGAGAAAAGCAAGACTGTGGCAATTACAAAGGACGTAAAGTTGATTTTTCTTTTCAATTTAAACAATAAGTGGCACAAACCTGGTACAGTGTCTGTTAGGTGATGACCCAACATTTAGGCAAGGGGATAGTTCATTGGGAAAATGATAGAATCATCTCCATGACCCAACATTTAGGCAAGGGGATAGTTCATTGGGAAAATGATAGAATCATCTCCATGTGTCATCGGTAAAAAAAATCTTTTAGGTCTTTATCAAGACTTTTGTCAGTCAAATGAGAATCATAGAGTTGGATGAGACCAGATTTTCTGACACCTTAATTTACTGCTTTAGAAAATATTTGTACTGATATAAATCAGAATTATCCAAAGCAAATAGTAAGTTGCTTTATAGATTGTTTTTGATAGTTTTCCCACCTGGAAATGTATTAGTATGTGAATTAAATAATACTGACAAGAATTAAAAGTTCTTACTATAAAAACTTCTTAATAAACTTGTTTAACAATATGATGTTTATTCTTAAGATTAGTTAGTTCCAAGTTTCCATTCATTGAACTTAGGCATGACAAGTTTTTATGTACTTGCCATGAGTTACTTTTCTTTTACTTGTAGAGTCTATCTTATTATTATAAGACACTTCTAAAACAAATTAATATTCAAATTCTTGTTCTAAAGTGCTCCCTGATTTTTGAGTATGAAAGGCTTTATTGCATTTAAGTCCAAACATTAACAAAAGAAACAATAAAATACATATCACAATACCACTAAAATATATTATTCTTAACATAAAAAATATCCAGTTCCAGAATATTTTAGGCATACAAAAGATTATAGAGCCTTTCAAAATTTCTGATTATGGTGTTATGTATAATGTACATTATATTTTATATATAATCTATAGACATCTTTAAATTCTGACCATCTAAATCCTATTTATAATTTTAGACATATAATGATTGGAATAGAAGAATAACCAGAGAAATGGAAGAAAAAATATGCAAAGTAGAAAGAGTAAGCAATGAAAAATCAAAATGTGATTTAATATCTTTCCTCAAAAAAGACTTTCTATGTTGCTAATTGTGCTTTGGAGTAGTTAAGGGATAGGCATTCTTTTTGGAATAGCATCTGGGAGACAGTTGTGCCTTGGGACTTTCTGACAGGCACCTAGAGCAGATGGTAACCTGTAGAACCAAGGAAGTGAGTATGAAGCCAGAAAATAAAGAACAAAGATGGGTTTTTACATCCCTCTAGCCTTAGGAAGAAAATACCCTTGGCTATTATAGCATAGATGATAGCAGATTAACTCTCATCTGAAATTCATAATAATAGCTGCATTGGGCTGGACCTTTGGTGCATATCACTGTTACTCTTTCTTTGAAGTAAATTAAAGTAGGAGATCCAGAATAATGTATGACTAGAAGAAAAGAGAAACATCTTGGTAAAGCAATATTTGGAGGCCTGCTTTTCATTTTTCTTTGATGTGTTCAGCCAAGTAAGTAATAATGTAATTAAGTCCCCACAATAACCTGTGAGAGAGGTATTACTATTACTTACATTTTGTGGGTCAAGTATGAAGCACAATGAATTTGTATAAATTTCTTAGAGTGAAATAGCTCAAAAATAGAAATACTGGTGTTTATGTAACATTTCTCTGAATTAAAGTTGATGTGACTTCCGCCAGTATATACTGTGATGATGGCAATCTCCTAGATAAGGTTGGGTAGAAGGAAGGGTGGACGGATAGATGGAATCAGGCATTTAAGGATATTTGTAGAAAGAATGAAAAACTTAGACATACACAGACATATATATTAAATAACATACATGGTAACTCAACATTTTCGTTTTTTATTTTTTACAGGCCTGATTTTGTGTTTGTTTTCTGTTTTTTTGGCATGTTGGTAGTCATCTCTGAACTTTACCTAAACCCTAAGTGAATTCACCTATCTCAGGCCAGACTATGCAAACCCAGCTGATGTGCTGGTTGGCTCTCCTTCCTGGGGGGAACTGCTAACTCTGAGCAAAGACAGATTTTCAGTAGTTGAAGATTTAAGTTGAAAAGAACAGTTGGGATTCCCGGAACAATAGTATGCTCGTGTTTTCCTTGATTCACAGTGACATTAATATTTGAAAATAAGTTATTTCCTATTTGAAAAGTTTTGACAATATTATTATTCAAAAAAATTAAGGTAATGTCATAACTTGGCTCCCACACATCCTATTTGATTATTCAAACATGGCATTTTAAAAAAAATCTGTTAAAGAAAGAGATAAATTCTGCCAAGATTGGGTTAAATTATTTTCTTACAAGTTTTGCTTAAATATATACAAATACAGTTAGCTTATTTACAAGCTCTTATTCAGTTATAAAGTACAAGAAAATTCATGAATTTTCTCTAAAGCAACAAAACCAGTAAAGTTTACAAAAGTCCTGATACTTCCCTTCTAAAGTAAATGGGATTTTTTTCTGAAACTAAATTATCACTCACAAGAAATGTGGTAGGTACTAGCAGATAGAGTGCATCTTATTTATGTTGCAAATATCTGCACTCACTGAAGACAAGTAATGATTCAATTTTCCCTTCACTTGTCTCTACTGAGACTATTTTAAAAGTTTCTTTGTTCATGATATTACCACGATTTCAGTTGGCCTACACCTGTTGTGAGTGCATCCTTTATTGTATCAAATTCACTTCTTTTTTCACATTAGCCCACAACATATAAAATATTCCTCTATCATGTCAAAATGATTCTAAATACAATTCCAAACAGAAAGACTGAAAGAATGTATTATCACTCAGAATTTGTTCTCATAAGCCAAGAAACCAACAGATACTTGTATGTTGTATTTTCCAATTTAAACAAATTTAACTCAATTTCAGGGTTCTCAGGTTCTGAAAAATTCATCAATAGGAACACAAAAATCTGGGGCCTCTTTAAAATATAGTGTGGGGTATAGGTAATCAGGTAAAAGTGTTTAATTGGATGGTGAAAAGTGGAAATTAGGTTTTTGGTGGTGATCATAATATAGTGTATACATACTCAATGAATTTGAATTTTACTGGTGTATACGTCTGGATCCTATATGATGTTATTTGCCAGTGCTACTTCAATAAAAATTTAAAGAAATCAGAGATACCACTTTGAGGGCATCAAAACTTAAATAAGAATATAGTGTATTATATAATGTTAGAAGTTTAAGTTAGTAAATGCAATTACAAATATTGCTTATTTCTGAAATTATGTAGATGTCTTGAAGAGCTCCATGTTAATTTTTTAACTTTTCAATCTAGGTAACAAACACTGAGCGAAGCCTCAATAATTTCAGCAATGACAAAGAAAGAGAACTTGACTTGGGAAACTTTACATAGTATGGGAGACAAAGCGCATGCATAGTCCAATTCCATAGAAGATGTGTCAAGAGCTGTAGGGAAAGGCTTATGTTACATACGTACCAAAAGAGAACTGCAGAAATGATCCAGAATGCACATGGGTTCTATATATGCCCCAATTTCTACAGTGGTTGCTCCAGCTCTCCCTAGTTCCCAATCTTCCATTAAACATCAGGGTGCTGGGCCCTCCCTAGTGGTGCAAGGGGTTAAAGTACAAGACTATGAAGCTGTCCACAACACTGCAGCATGAGTTCCATCCCCAGCCAGAGAGCTGACCCACATGGCTCAGCAGACCTCTCCTCTCCTGTCTTGCCTGCTGCTCCCCTCAGCAGTGGATTTCAGTCAGTCGGCCTGTTCTGCTCCCCACTCTGTCTTGGTGAAGTCCCTTACCCCTGCACCTCTGGGCCGTACCCCAGTTCTTGTATACATAAATAAATAAATCTTTAAATAAAAAAAAATCGGCCCTCCCTGGTGGCGCAGTGGGTTAAAGCACAGCACTGAGAAGCTTAAAACACTTCCATATGAGTTCGA
>NW_004567103.1:19362916-19375722 GCF_000260355.1 Condylura cristata | reverse complement strand
CTGCTCCCCACTCTGTCTCTGGTGAATCCTCTCACCCACCGCATCTCTGACCTGTACCCCAGTTCTGTATGAATAAATAAATCTTTAAAAAAAAAAAATCACCAGGGTGATAAAAGTACTAAAAATCAACCTTGTAATTGTTAATTGTCTGAATATCTTTGAAAACTAACATGTGCAAATGGCAATTCTCAAAACCTAAAAAATTATGTCCGTAATGTTATTAAGCAATGTACACATCTGGAGGCTTTCTCAAAATACCTCTTTCTGTAGTTTTCTTTCCCATTGAAAATGTCATTTTAGGAGCCCACTTTTCACAGAATGTTTAGAGGAATTCCACTGAGAAGCATGGCTTCATGAAAACAGTCTCCTCTACTGCCCTCTCCAGTAACTACCACAGCACTTAATGTTTCTTATAATGTTTTGGTGACTACTACTGTTACTTGTTTACCTGGAATAACTATGAAAAATTCTTTTCACACACTAAAATGGAATTAAAATGCTCATACAATAAAGTTGTACTGTCTTTAGAACTGAAAAGTGTATCTCCTTAAAGTAAATTTTCTGTTACAGTATCTACAAGATATATAGGTAGATGATTGGATCAAAAGGCAGGTAGACAGACAGACATTTATTGCTCATCATGGTCAACCACTGACTGCATAATCTCAAACATAATCAGGAGCAGCCGTGATTTTTTTTTTTTTTTTGTAAACAAACATACCTAAGGGCGTGTTTCTTCCTTGGTTCATGCCTTTAAAATATCTTATCTTTTTACATTAGTCACTTACACAACATGTCAGGGAATTTTGTGGTTATTTTTCTCACTGTTCTTTTTGTTCTTCTGCATAGAAGAAAGAGCTGCATGGCAGGAAACCTGGGTTATAATCTCAGTCTTCACCAGCTGTGTAAATTTGAATAATCTCGTAGCCATTTTCAACTTTTATTTGCTCACTATAAAAGAGACGATATAGATAAAATCTTCTCTAAAACTCCTTATAGTCCCAAAATTGTGAGATTCTATGAATTAAATTGTAGAAGATTAAAATTTCCTTGTAAGGATGAATTGTATCATTATTTTGAAATTATTATCACTCCATGCATTTTTGTAATCATAAAAATAATTTTATTTAAATTGAGAGGATAGAGTGTATTGTGTAAAATATGCTTGATTTAAATTGTCTGACATCTAAATATATGAAATAAATTGTCTGACATCTAAATATATGAGATAAATTTTCTTAGAAATGAAAGTTTTTCATAATTTAAGTAGCATATCAATACTTTCTTTTTGGGTACTTAAAGTTTGAATTAGTAATCCAGCTTCCCAACATTAATAGAAATATCAGGCCCTCCCTGGTGGTACAGTGGGTTGGGACAAAGCACTGCAAGCTGGCGGCACCCGCTTCAGTGTCAGTTCAATCCCCAGCCCCGGAGGTGATCCACATGGTGCCACGGACTTCTCCTGACCCAAATATCAAACCACATTTAGTTTAGTGAAGCATATTACAGTATCCTAGTCCTTTGAAAGTCAATATTCCAAGTAAGCTGCTTACATTCAGAATGTCTACTTCTCTGATGTAACCTTCTATTTCTTCATCTGCCAAATGAGAGTAATGATAGTAAATCATTCATCAAAATGATGAGGATCAACACTTAAACCAAGTGTCTGGCATGTATTGAACACTAAAATTTTATAAACATTGCTTCTGCTGCTCTCACTTCTATTCACTCTAGTAAGAGTGCTTCCAGCACAGATGGTAAGCACATATACATAGGTTATAGTGTCAAGTGACTATTCAAAAAATTCAAGTTAAACTTCTAAAGGCAAATATACAGAGTCAGGTAATTCAGTTTTAAAATTCAGATAAATTCTGGCCAAGTGGATTGCTCATCCCCCAAAACCTTGTTCTTAATTAAGCATCCGGGGTAGGGTGAGGAAGCCATCCTTTGGAGGCTGCATCTAAATGAACCATCGAGGTAAAAATAGGCAGAGCTCCCAGAATATGCTTATGAATGTGCAAATTCTGGTCATGAGCCATAATAAAATTTCAATGAAATATTTATTCTAAAATCTTAACTAAAATTATGAGAACAAATCCCACCACCACCCCCTTCTTCCAGTACAATGTGTTTCTATTAAGGCTGTAAGTAGGCTTACTTCCTAGTGTGGTAGATCTTTTTATATAAAGATGGTGAAAAGTTAAACCTGAAGAATTGACTTCTAATTTAAAATATATACTCAATCACAAAAGGCACCTTTCTTTCTTTTTCAGTTGTTGATATGTAGAACATCATTTCTTGATTATTTTACAAAATAAGCATTAATGTGGTTCAAAGGATGCCATTTCAGATCAAAAGCTAGTTAGTTGGCATCTCGCAGGCCGTTCATTTTAATAAACCCCCTTTCCTTTAATTGAAATTATTGATTTGTCTATGTATGTATATATGTTCTTAAAGATGTTTAAAGTATTTATAAAAATAGTAACTCTTTAGGAGACCATTATTTCCTTGTATGTCATTCAAATTTTGCCTTCCTAGATTTTTCTTAATCTGTCTTGTTCGCTTTGATTTTGGATAATTCTGTTTGAGCACAATGCATTTTGTTTAGGTTTAAATCATGGTATTTTGCATATCAGCATAGAAATTTATTTAAAATAATATCTTCCCATAAAACCTTAAGAAAACTGTAAAACATTTTAAGTCCAAAATGAATCCTCTGCTCTTTGAATTTTTCTTACAGGTACAAAATATTAACTTATTTTTGTAGAAACAGCTTTTTAAAAACAAATGGCCTTATGCATTTTCCTTTTCTGGTTAATACATACATGTCTTTTTTTTTTTTTCATTTAATAAATTCTCTTGGACTTGGGGTGGGAGGAGACAATTAAATGCATTGTTCAATGATTTTTTTTCCCTGCTGTCACCTGATCAGACATCTCATCATTTTACTCTCTTTTCTTACTGTTTGTTACAGAGGAAGTGTCTGCAAGGATAGTTCAAGTAGTCACAGCTGAGGCTGTAGCAGTCCTGAAAGGTGAACAAGAGAAAGAAGCTCAACATAAAGATCAGCCTGCAGCTGTGCCTTTAGGTAAATGCAAAGCCTCAGGTCTGAAGCTGCAACTGCTGCACTTTGGCCCTAGGGTCAAGTTTTCATGTTTAATGATAGGCCATATCTTGCATTTCTTCCTTACACAAAATATTCATCAATTACCTCTATTCTTTATTGGAATGCACTAGCCCATTTTCACTTGTCTCGATAGACTCTGCTATTTGGATAGTCTTCAGGGTGATAAGCTTATAGTTCGCCTTTGTCCCTAAATTTTCCAGACCACTAGAGATGATTATTATAAAAATAAAACAATATATATTGATATCATGACCTCCACTCACAACCTACAATCATAAATGACTTTGTATTCCATATGAGGTAATGCTCTTCCCTTGATTCATTTAAGGTTACCTAGAAAACAGTGTATTTTCCCTCTGCCATGGGAAAAATGCCCTCCAGGGCCAAACAGGTAACGGAATGGTGCTTGCCTCCAAAACACTCTCCCAGTAGATGCTAGATGCTAGATAGATAGCTGTAGATGCATGAAGTTGTCTATTTACATAAAGAAAAGAAACAAGTTTAGCATTTATGTTTACTTCATACTCACATGTAATTAATCAATAGAAAGATATGATTTTTAAAGTGTAGATATAATACATGTCCATTTTTCTCTTACAATTTCTTAATATATTTGATATTCTGATCAGTAATCAATTGTGTCTTAAAAATCAAACAGTTAAAAGTTCTGCTTTTCCAGAATAATTATCTAAAATACTACTTTCAATAAAATATTTACTATCAAGGTTTATATTTCTCTTAGATTAGAAGCAGAATGGGGAATTTATCTTAAACATTATCCTCTTGGTTCACCTCTATTCTTTGAAATAAAAAGCCCCATTTTAAAAACTTGAAACCTTATAATAAACTATGTAGAATTCCGCAGGTTAAGGAGCTGGAAAGGCATCTGCTGGCCCAAAACTGTCTCTACTAATTGCTTTATGAAGCTGAAATTCACCTAATCTTTAAAATGGATGGTACTACTGGTTAACAGATACATACTTACTTTTGAAATCCCTTACCTTCATATGAGTGGTCATAAAGAAGGTAAGTGTTACAAGGAGGAAAACTTAGAGTTGTTCTGTTTATGGCTGACTTAGGGCCTTTCTCTTACGCGCTGTCATGTGTAAGCTAAGGCCAAAAGAAGAAAACCAGCTACCACTAATTCATGATTTCTGCATAAAGGTTACCTCAGATGTTAACAGCTTTATTTTTGTCCTGCCCCCCCCCCAAAAGTAGAGATGGATTCTGTTATAAAGCTAGTGGAAAATATATTCTAAAATCTGTCACCTAAAATAACTGAATGATCAAGTAACATTTGTCTCCAGATCAAAACTTAAAGCATAGAAATTTTCAATGTTTTTAAAAAGTCAGCCAAATTAAATCCAAACTGAAATACATGCTTGTGTATTTGAATATAATAGGTTAGGACCAAAATGAAATATATTATTAATTAAAGAAACTGACAGAAATTTTGGGGGTTAATGATAGAATTTTACTATCATCTCTAATCCTTTTTTATGAAGAAGATAAAATTTAAAAAAAAAACATTAAATGCTTTTCTTTCTTTTAGGTTTTCAAAAATATGTGAATCAGGTAATGGGGCTAAAAATAAGTCAGGAGCAACTCGCTATTGAATCTTTTCCTTAATTTCATAGAGCAGCCTTTTTACAGATGGCAAACTGCCTACATATCTACTGGCCTATAATAGGATTAATTATTGTATCTCATTTTCCCATTATTTGATCTTTAGCAGCTGAAGAGACAGCTAATCTGCCTCCTTCTCCACCCCCATCACCAGCCTCAGAAAAGACTATCGCAGTAGAAGGTAAGGTCTACCGGACTTTTTAAGGTTTGTCTTCTGCTAAAGGACACATTAACTTTGATCTCTAAGGCCTGAACTTCAATAGGGGGTTGTAGGTGACCCAGATTTGGAACTGTCTGATTCAAATAAACAAAAGATTGTAAATAAAAGTATAATCATGTAGCTGTATAAAATCAGAAGCAGAGGATTATGGTAAATAAAGAAAAACATTTTTAATAAAGGATAATTGTGCTAAAAATAGCTAGAACTACAAAGAATCATAGTTAATGTAGAATATTTTGACAAAGCTACAATCCTTTCTTAGAAGAGACCAGGCATAAATAATTGATGAAATCCACACTTCCTCTGAAAGTTTTTCAGGAATTGTCTATTTTGCTTGCCAAGGTCTTTGCAGAGTCTGGCCCATAGCAAACTCCATAAATATGAGTGAATGAATAGAGAAGTTAATGAATGGATTGGATATTGAGAGCCGTGAACTGGAAGCTGAGATCATGGCTTCTTTCCTGCTGTGACCTGTTACTCTCCATGAATTTATTTATGAATTTACTCAACATGAAGTGTTATGTCAGCTGTTCAATTCTCAGAAGGATACCTTTGAGGGATGTTCATTCAGAATCTAAAGTATTGGTTCACTGACTTAGATCAGTTAATACTTATCTATTTGGTGGGAGTCATAAAAGAAGGTAAAGGAGAGCATCAACTCAGGTGTTGCAATATAACTTAGTTTTCACCTAAAAATGTATAGGAATTTTAATACTATTCCACTTTACTTACCTATTTCTTCACTTATTTCTCTTTGGAATGCCACTTTTAGAAACCACTTCATCAGTGTTAAAAATTAAATACCACCACAAAAGACTGTTTTTTAGACTTTAAAATAAGATTTATTTAAAATAGGCTTTAATGTCCTAATTCCAGATTTTATTAAATTATTGAACTATAAACTATCAATAAATGTAAATTATTTTTGTTGCAGAATTATAAACCCACACATTCTAAGTGGTGTTTTTCTTAAGTTCAGCCCTTTCCAATTTACTGCTTTGAGTATTATTAACCTAAATTATTCTAAGGAATTAAAAAAAATGGGGAAGGAGCTACAGTCTGTCATACTAGCCTATGATTATTCAATTCCCCCCAAAACATGAGTTGATCTTTTAATTCATAAGAGTTGAAAGATTCTATTTGACCTTTTGTTCACCCATTCATTAAGCAAATATTATGGAGCAGTTACTATGTTGTGGTAATCTTCAAATTCTGAGTATTCGTCAGTGAACAAAACAGACATGGTCCCTGATTCTAAGGAGTCCACAGTGCTGTGGAGATCAGAAACCAATAAATATACTTAAAAATAATTTAAAATTGGGTTAACATGAGAAAAGAAAAGAACTGGGAGTTGGAGTAGAACAAGGGTTGTCTTATTTAATTGGATGGGTATGGGAGAATTAAACTCACCAAGCAAAGATGCAGTAAAGGGACATTAACATCAGTGTTTGAGTCTAACATACTTGAGGAACTGAAGGTGAACATGGCCAATGAGGTTTGAGAAAGGGATTGAACAGTGAAGGTGGTTGAGAAGAAGCATTGGCTGGATTGCACTCTGAATACAGTAGGAATCATTCCATTACAGGTGCACTTCCCCCAGGTCATTGAAAATATTTCTGAGCCCCCATTAAAGACTTTCAAATGTTGGAGAATCCTCTTAACCCAGAGAAAGTCAAGCAATTCACTCCTCTAAAGGAGGTGGAACAGAGAGGGCAGTGGGGCTCCCTGTCTGGTTTGCTTTATGGAGTGGACTAGAGTGGAAATACTGAAGTAGAAATACAGTATAGCATCACTTTCACTTGTTAACTTGGGTGTCATCTTCCAGATGACCTCTCTCCTTGGATTTTGTGGTTGCTTTCCCCAACTATTTCAGTATATTCAGGAAAAAAGGCAGCTTCATATGGAAAGCAATTTGAAGATATTTCAATCTTCATATTTTCCAGACCTAATTTGTATTTTTGTTGAATGACCACTCTTTCCCCATAAAAAGTATTGAAGTGTACTAGTGTTAAATAATTTGATTTAAAAATAAACAATTTTTAATTATGTAAAAATGTGTATATTTTATAAATTCTACTTTACTTAGAAGATCAGGTAATCATCTTATTTTAAATTTGTGAACGATATGTTGTCTAGATATCAAACTATTCCCTCTATTTTAAATCTCTCTTTAACTCTGCATAAAATAATCCTTTTTGAAAAAACTAGTTTTGTTTTATCAAAAAATAAGTTAGGGACAAGTAACAAAATCAGATTCAATTTTCCTTTTTTCAAATCAGTTGCTATGTTTAGACCCAACCAGAATTCCTGATGCATTTCCAGTAGCAGGTTGGATGGAAAGGGCGCACATAGGTGTTTTTATCTAGGAGATTGTTTAATCTCCTTGACAACCTCTAAAGCAGCTTCATTCCAAAGGCACAGTAACTGCCACAGTGCCGTCCTTCTATGCTAAATAGAAGAGGTCTTAGATTAAATCAAATAATTCAATGACTTTGAAATCATGCTTGCTTTTTATTGAATAGCAGACATTTTAAGAGCTGTTCTTGCACAAAGTCTCCCACTAACAGTAACAGAAGATGTAAATTACTATGATTTATGAATATTTATTATAGTTGGTGTACATTCAATTATTCCCAGAATACATGCTCATTCTGAGAAACAAAGGGATCTTTGATAAAAAATTAAAATAGTAGCATGCTCAGATAAGGAAACCAGGTACTGTAACTTAGTGCTGTGCTAGATGATGTTTTCAAAATAGTCTCCTCCTTTTTAACCTGACTGCAAGACTTTTTACATGAACTGAACTCTTAGAATTTGTAAGGTCGTCCAAGGGCAGTGAAATCCTCTGAGCCAGGAGTCCTCTCTCTGCCCTCTAAGGTTTCCTCCAGAATTCTGAGTCAGCGTTACCTGCTGTCAGTGATGTGGCAACTTTGTACTTGCTAATGGAAAAGCAGACTTTCCTCCATGTCATTGTGGGCAGGCAAGCCTGGGGAGCAAATGGTGGCACCTTCAGTCAAAAACTTACAAAATAGAAAGGACATAGAGACGGTGGAGAGCAATTTAATGGAGCCTGCAGCTCCATTCACCCTAAGTGGTGGGCAAGAGCTGTGGGCCCCCTGGTGGCCTAGGGGTTAGGTTCTATCACTACTACAGCCTAAGTTCGATCCCTGCCGAGCATAATGGCACCTCAGGCCTCTCCTGAGTTCTTGCCTACTGTTCCAGGAGAGTCTGTCACTCACTGATTTATTCTTTCACTGAAACCATTTAAGTTTCATGTTTGACAATTATCAAAATATAAAAGAACTTTGTTAAAGTTTAATGTTTGCAAGGTTATCCTGTCGTTTAAAATATATTATTAAATAAGTAGACGATTTTATGACAAATCAATGTTACCAAAACTATGCATATGTGTAGTAAAAGGAGGAATTTAATGCCAGCAGTAAATAGCAAAACTAACAGGAAATGAATTCACTTTTTTTTATAAATCTCTCAAGTCTACCTTTGATGTGTCAAATGAAAGAAAGGTTTGTGGTGACTTGTCTGCATCTACTACTGAAGACAGAGAAGCTAATGTGCAGAGCTGAACATGTGATTGGCTTTCTCAGTTAACTCTTCATTTAACCCTCCCTGCATCCTGCTGGGATAGAGAATATCCGCTCGCACATCTTGTGCAGGATACCATGACTAATGATTGGTGTGTGCAGAATCCAAATCCAAACTTAAGTCCCTGCCCCCAGCTCTCCTGCATCCTGACAGCTGTCTTATACCCAGGCACTCACTGTGGATCCATGAAAGTGAAGTGACCACACACAGAGGTTTACAAGTTGCTGAGTGAGCTAATTTCCTAATTTTTCAAACCACTCCAAAATACAGGTGCCGTTTATTTATGATTTATTTATAGTTATTATATATCCTACCTCCATTGGACTTCAGACAAGATCCCCACCATGCAGTTTTATGGCAGATGAGGATCTTCTGTCTTCTGTCCTTACTGTTGGAACCAACTGTATTGTGGTACCTACCTGGCCACTGGTCTCTTAAGTTTCACTTCCATGGCCCCTCTCTGCAACTTAAAATGTAGACAGCTGTCTACAATGTAGAGAGACTTCAGGTTCATCAGCAGTAAATAGAGACTGCGAGCTCAGATAGCTCACAGTACCAAGAGAGGACTAGACTTGACTCAGGGCCAGAGAAATGCTACAGAGAAGCTACTTTTCCATTGCAACTCTTAAATTCTTGTTGTTCTCCTAGTTACAAAGTTTTCTGAATAGAAAACAATGTGTGTTTGAAATATTGCTGCTCTGAAATACGACTCTAGGCTGCTTCATATTTTGGCACTTTTAAGAGAGAAGAGACAACAAGCGGCTACAAATCTTCAAAAGATTAACATCTAAGGAGCATTCTTGTCTTTAAAATATCAGTTTTTGACTTTAAATGCTTTAGCTTCATACTGTTGTCTGCTCTACACCCCAAAAAATGTTAAAAAGCAGAGAAGCAAATATGCCACTTTCCCTTATTGATTGTCCATGCAGACTGCTCTGCATATTTTAAGTTTTAGAAGTAATTTACATGTGTGTGGGAGTTTAGAGCCTCAGCGAGTCACTGGAGGAAATATGAATGACTGGGACATGTGACAAGCCTGGGGCTTATGATTCAGGCTGTGTTGTAGGCCAGATCTCAGCCAATTATCTGCTCAACTGAGAAATCGTGCTGAATTGATCTAAGAATATCATATGTAATTTTAGGCTTCTGCTATCCCATGATATAATAAGCATCATTGCTGAGAAAGTTCTGAGCACCCATCCAGAAACAATGCCTATGGAACAATCGGGAAAGAATGTGCTCAAAAGATTAAAAGTATCCGCTCTACAAGGTGTTACTTTAGTGTCCTTGTATTTCAGGCTTATTTTCAGAACTTGTTGAAAATAAGTTATTGCCCTAAAAATATGGTGCATCTTCAAATTAATGCTATAATTCGGTCTGCTTAAATTTTGATAGAAATGAAATATATATCCAACATAGATACTGTAGTCTTTGGCCTTACCATTGAAAGATGTGAAATTTTAAATTATTTCTCATTAAGAGTAAATTGTAATTAGCAAATTAAATATCTTTTCATGTAGGACTGAGATATTGTGTCTGCCTCACTCAGAAACTAAATATTGCTCATTATCCTCCTTAAAATTCACTGAAATGCTCTTAAATCCAAATATTAAGCAGATTAACCTATACTTATATATCTAAGGAAGTATTTTTTGAACAATTCAGACTTTGCAGCTAAGCTATCAGGCAGGACAGGGCAAAGAGCTGTTCCTTTGCATGAAAAATTTAGGGGTTTGAAACAGAAAAACAGGCAAGAGTTACTGTGTCTATGAAGCTGCATGGAATAAAGTCTTGATGAGTCTGACACCAGCTCTACAGCATTTCCTGGCTTACTGTAGCTCCATTAAACTTTCATAAGAGAAGCAGAACACAATGAAACACATTTATATTACTGTGTTGTTTTGTAAATCATATACATTCACAGGCATGCATATACTAGCCAGTGCTCAACACATGTCCCTAAAACTTAGCACGCAAAGAAAGAACTATGGATACCAAGCGTGCTCCTTCCTTAGCAAGACAGATAGAAAAGGAATGTGTTAATTTTTCTTAACAGGATTGAGATTGAGTAACCTCACGGTTTAAGTCATTAATTAAAAATTAAATTAACCAAATGCCATCTCTAATATGAAGATCTTAGGGAATTATATTTGTGCTTCAATCAGGATGATTTTCTCCATGATTTTACAGGCATCAGTTTGTAACAGCTTTCTTCTTTTTAATCTTAGAAAAAGGTATTGATAGAAGCATGAGAAGAATTGTTATTTGAGCAAATTTCTTTCAAAGATTGCATTGGTTCTTTCATGCTTTGTTTCTCTCTTAATAACGTTTCCATGGTTATTCTGACTTGTTTCGGGGGCTGTATAGATAACTTCGGTGGGGTTGTCAGTGCATTGACTTCATTTAGATCAATGGCAAGATCACCTAAGGGATAGTTTCTATTCAGTGGCTACTGAAGCAGGAAACACTCACTGTCTCCCATCCTCCATCAGCTTGGTCTTGCTCATTTCCCTCCATCCCGCTCCACTGTTGTTCTGTGCACCGTTGTGTCTAGATGTTTGTCTTGTTTGTCTGATCTTGTGTATGTCTTGTCTAGTTCTCCCTGCAGTTTCTTCCTGTGTGTCTGTTGTAGATGAAGGGGCTGAGGATCAAGTGGGTCCTGTGCACAGGTTCCCCAGCCACGAACCTGCCGCCAGCTGGGAGAGGTGCAGGCTCCTAGCCCCCTCCATCTCTGTGTCTGTGCCTGATGATGACCCTTCCAATTCGGATGACGAGTACTATGAGCACCCTTTGTTCAGCTCAGAATGGACTACCTCTAGTGTACTCCCCAGTGGCCCAGCGCAGAGGGCAGAGGCCCACGTAGGCCAGGAGAAAGGTGAACCACGCACGGCCCCCTTTGGCTCCTCCTCCCCAGCCTGCAGCTTCCACCACACGCATTCTACTAAGCTGCCTTCATATGTGAGGCGGGAGGGAAAGGAACCTGTTTTTTCCACATGAAAGAGAAGTCCCTATATAGCTAGTATCCACCAGATCCCTTACCAATTTATGTGAAGTAGACTTCTTTGAAGCATGGGGAAGAATTCCTTTTTTTTTTTTTGCATCATTGATCCTGAAAAAGAGGCAAAAAATCAAAAGGTGGGGAGAGCTGTAGGAGAGAGGAAGAAAAAATTGAAGTATGAGTCCTTTCTGTTCCTACAGATTCTATTGGGGGAGACTATAATTTACCAAAAAATAATAATTTACAAAGGAAAATAAATTGAAAAAATAATTCTCTTACCCAAGCCGAAGGTGACCTTGAATATGATTTTCTTTCTTGGATTCATAGTATAAGTAGGACCAGACTTAAATAGAGTTAACCTGTATAGTGCAATGTTAATATGATGTCTCTTTAAAAGAGAAAGACTAAAGAATCTGTTTAGGGAAGAACACATATTGTGGGATGAATATCCACCCTCAGATGACTTAACCATTTACAGAAACTACAGTCTGTCCCTGTTGACTAGATTGTGATCCACATTAGTGGATCTGTGCAAAGTGAAGGAAATCATAATAAACTTTTGTCTTTACAGCCTCCTAAGTGGGAGACATAGTATATATACTTGGATTTGGTGAGGATCAAATAAGTGGGCTGCAACTAGGTAGTTTGGTAAAGAAAGTAAATTAGAGCTGAAAAATTGTTGCTAAAGTTATTTTCAAATAGCAAATAATAGTAAAGCCAAAAGTTTGTTTTGCTATGGGACAATACTTAATGTGAGAGCAGAAAGTTCCAGGACATAGGGAACAAGTTCATCAGTTACACTCATGATAATGTACTTCTTTGGAAAACAAAGATCAGCAATGGCTCAAACACTGATAGAGAAAAATCGCCCATATTGAGTGAAACTAAGTTCTTCTAATAATTGTGAACTTAAGAAAAATATGTGGCTGTTTGAATAAGAAATAGGTAGATATAGTGTAAATAAGCATGACTTGCACAAAATGAGAAATGCAAAGCTAAAAAATTGGATGAATTTGGTAAACATGTAAATAAAATTAGTCCTCATCCAATAAAGAGACATTGGTAAAGCTATTACATTAAAATTCTATTAGGTATCATCATAGTTAACTATAATCTCTAATTCTATAGCATTATAAAAATTGCTTTAGGCCCTCCCTGGTGGCGCAGCGGGTTAAAGCACAGCACAAAGAAGCTAAAGCCACTTCCGCATGAGTTCGATTCCCGCCTGCCCC
>NW_004567103.1:19347604-19362011 GCF_000260355.1 Condylura cristata | reverse complement strand
GTCGATCTGCCTGTTCTGCTCCCCGCTCTGTCTCTGGTGAATTCTCTCACCCTCTGCATCTCTGGCCTGTACCCCAGTTCTGTACAAATAAATAAATAAATCTTAAAAAAAAAAAAAAGTTCATATTATCCTGTAACATATAAAACAATGGAGGTAAAATAAATTGAATTAGGTGGGCTCTCATCTTAGAAATTATTTTAAATAGTCTTGGTGAATGTCCTGATAAGTCTGTAAAGGTAGAGTGTATATTATTGGAGGCCAACCAGGCCTTTTATTAGTTCCAAAGATTGCTTTAGCAATCTGTCTTAAATAATCATGTCTTAAATAATCAGAAATTCTTATGTAGGGGCTTCCTGCATTGGAGAAAACAGTATATATTTAGCAAGTGGAAAGGTGTTTTGCAGCCCATCAATGCATCTATCTCTTCCCAACCATCTCTACCCAGCAGCGCCATATGGTCTCTGATTGCTAGCAAGCTTTCCACATGTGTGTAACTTACTGCCATTTTCACTAAGGGTAATGGATCAATAAAAACCTTTCAGCTCTCAAATTTTAAAGTAGTCTTTTAATAAGACTTTAAAAAGCATCCTGATTAGCAGATCAAACATAATAATTTTCCAAGCAGTATATGATGTACAGTGCAGTAGAATTTGAATTTGTTCATCCAAATGGTGGAAGAAGTCCTCAGGAGGTGACAATGGAGCTGAAAGTGTTTTTCTGGAATAATATTTCTGTTGTTAAGTGTATCATTCTGTGGTCATAATGTCAACGTCTTTTTCATCCCTAAGAAGAAGAAACACTAGAGGGTCCAGTGGCCAAGGAAGAGAAACCTGCCACTCTTCCTGGGAAAGAGTGTGGGTCTGCCCTGGCCTCAGACCAACCCAAAGGCCTCCGTGAGGGCCAAGTGGCCCAAATAGTTCCCGAGGAGTGTGGCCCAGCAGGGGTCCCACAGGAGGAAACTGTAAAAGGGGTCAGCGCGGTGTCTTCAGATGTAAAAACGCCTTTCTCTGTCCGAGAAGGTGTGTCCTTAGGATGTGCATGTATTTTGTTGCAAATGATCTCCCTGGCAGTTTACCCCCCACCCCCACCCCCCCGATGCCTTTTCCAATGCTGTGTCATTGCTCCGTCTTCTCATAATCCCAAAACCACTGTTTTAGTCTCAGTGAACATAGAGTGTGGCTTGCGCAGGCGCTGTGTGGCACTGGGTGTTCCACTGCTGTGGCTGGTTCCTGGTTTTACGTTGCTGTGATACAGTACGCTTTGCAGTCAGGCTGAGGATGCTGTGTGAGCTTCTTTTCCGCCCCCCATCTCAAATGTTTGCCAGTCACATTGCTAATACATTTATATTTTTATTTTACTTTTGGGACAGCAATTCATATGCTTTTCTTTCGAATTATAGAGTGGGATTTTGGCACATAGACGCTTCAATGGGAGAGTCGTTTTTGTTTGCAACCGCAATGTGCTGTATTTTGTATGCTTCGATGATTACTGGTTTGGTTTCCTTGAAAGCTTCTGCTGTTGCTTCTCAGGCCATTACCTCTCCGTGGCAGCCAACCCGTTTGATCATCCCCATACCTCTTGAGTTTTCATTCATCTAACCTTTGTTAGAACAGGACACATAACTATGTGACGTAATGACAAGTAAACACTTGGTCTTCCAGAGATGATTGACGTTTATTATTACTTTTCTTCAAGTCTTTTCCAGATCGTTACACTTAGTTCTAATGACCTCAGTGTAATACCTTGATCTTAAGACAAAATTCTGAACCTTTTAGATTGATGAACAATCAGAATTTAAAAACCACTTACTTTCTGTGGAGCAACAGCAAAACCAATTGTGGTCGATGTTCCACAGGCAGGCAAGGTCAGGACCAAGCAGAGAACATTTTCACAACTGAACTCTTTTTAGAGTTATGTTACGCATATGGCTTTCAGTATGAACAATATGTAATTCAGATTTTATTACATCTATCATATAGACTAAGTAACGATTAAGAATTGTGAATATGTGGAAGAAATTGGCTCCTCACTAGTTAAGTTATACCCTATAAAGTCAATAACAAATATTCGCTTATGTTTCTGAAATTTAATCTCAGATGACTTATAAAAACTTTTCTGGCAACTTTTCAATGCCCCCAAAATTGGTCCTTTATTTCGTGATCAAGGTAATTATTATCAGTAATATTACTACAAATTAACTGGCCTACTATTCTTGGCCTACTACTTCTCTTTTAAATTTGAAAACAAAACAAAAGAGTAGAAATAATCCTCTTCATATTTAGTCTTTGATATATATTCTTTGGTACAATAATACTAGTTGCTTATTCAATATTTTTTTATTTATGATTTTATCTGTAGGAGGTGCATACTTTTTTCCTACTACAGTATACATCTACACACACTGTTCAGTGAAGACAAAGCAAGAAAAAAGAATATTCAAAATATATTCTTACTATAATTCCTGTACATACTAGCTCACAATGGGAGTTCCTGTCTGCAACAGTACAAATACATTTCAGACCAGACATTTTCATGCTCATTTTTAATGGATAGCATGCTTGCATGTACCACAAATTTTCCCTTTGACCCTACTATTCATTTGTCATTTCAACATAGAATTTGAAGCTTACTGCCTGAAAGCACTTGCCTATTATTTGTTTAAAAATCAACCCAATTACTTCAGGTTTATTTGCAGCCTCGAAGATGGAGTTCCATGATCAACAGGAATTGACTTCCTCTACAGCTGAGCCATTAGACAAGAAGGAAAAAGAGTTAGAGAAACAAAGTAAGCCTGGTGAAGACCTTAAACATGCTGCCTTAGCTTCTCAGCCTGAGACAACAGCTTCTCCTGACAGAAAGGATGTGCAAGACGCAAAGGAAGAAAGAGCACCTCCCACTCCATTTGTGCACACTTTTGGTGCCAGCCTTGAAGACATGAAACAGAAGACAGAATCGAACCTACCGGTACCTGGTATTGGTCTCCCTGCAGAGCCTTCAACTCCAAAAGAGCAGAAAGACTGGTTTATGGAAATGCCGATGGAAACAAAAAAGGATGAGTGGGGTTTAGCTACTCCGATATCTCCAGGTCCCCTAACACCTATGAAGGAGAAAGACGTACTTGAGGATATCCCAAAATGGGAAGGGAAGCAATTTGATTCTCCCATGCCAAGTCCCTTTCAGGCTGGAAGCTTCGCCCTTCCTTTAGGTGTCATAAGGAATGAAATAGTTGCAGGATCATCACCCTTTGCCCCTGTCCTATTACAGCCAGATGACAAAAAATCTCCGGGAGAAACCAGTGATCCAGTGACCACCAAAGATAGGTCTAAAGTGGAAGAACCCCAGAAGGATAAACCTGACAAAATGGCAGAAGTGGCCTCAGAGGCAATTACCTCACCCAAAGATGCTCACATTCCGATTGTAGAAGAATATGTCCCAGAGGAAGTTTTGGAGGGTGACAAAGGAACCCTGGAACAAGAAAGTGCACAGAAGAAGGAGACTTTTGCCCCCAGTGGACAGGCATTTCCACATACTGAAAAGGAAGCTCAGCTAAAGCTTGAAGAAAAAACAACCATTTTTGATGAAGAAGCCATTACTAAAGAAAGTGAACCCCCCAAACTGACAGATGGAGAAACTGGCCTAGTTCAGACCACCATCGAAAATGCTTTCTCGAAAGAACAGAAAGGCCAAGTACCAACCACAAATTTATTCCCTGGAAATTTGGAGAAAGACATGACAGAGCCAGTGGTCCTAAATGAAAAGAATGCAATCCAGGACCTTTTTGAAGAAAACGTTGTTGACAAAGATAACAAGGTCGAAGGCATTGGGTCTGCCACATCAGCAGAGCTTGACATGCCATTTTATGAAGATAAGTCAGGAATGTCCAAGTACTTTGAAACATCTGCTTTGAAAGAAGAAGTGACAAAAAGCATCCAGCCAGGCAGTGATTACTATGAACTGAGTGACACAAGAGAAAGTGTCCAAGAGTCTTTTGATACTGTATCTCCCATGTATAGAAATGGCGACAAGGGACTTCAGGCAGCAAAAGGAGCCCAGCCCAGTCCTCCGACACAAGAGGCAGGATATAGCACTCTCGCCCAGAGTTACCCATCTGATTTACCTGAAGAACCCAGTTCTCCTCAAGAAAGAATGTTCACTATTGATCCAAAAGTATATGGGGAGAAAAGGGATCTCCACAGTAAGAATAAAGATGATTTGACTCTAAGCAGGAGTTTAGGACTTGGTGGTAGATCAGCAATAGAACAAAGAAGCATGTCAATTAATTTGCCCATGTCTTGCCTGGATTCCATAGCCCTGGGGTTTAATTTTGGTCGGGGACATGATCTTTCTCCTCTGGCTTCTGATATTCTAACCAACACTAGTGGGAGTATGGATGAAGGAGATGATTACCTTCCAGCTACAACACCCGCTCTGGAGAAAGCCGCCTGCTTCCCAGAAGAGAGCAAAAAGGAGGAAGAACAGATAGAAGAAGAAAAAGCAGCCAGAGGGGAAAATACTCAAGTCGAGACAACATGTGAGTCATCTTTCCTAGCCAAAGATTATTACAAAAATGGTACTGTCATGGCCCCTGACCTTCCTGAAATGCTCGATCTGGCAGGCACAAGGTCAAGGTTAGCTTCTGTGAGTGCAGATGCTGAGGTGGCTAGGAGGAAATCAGTCCCGTCGGAGACTGTGCTGGAAGAGAGTAGTACTGGCTTACCCCCTGTCACGGATGAAAACCATGTCATGGTGAAAGCAGACAGCCAGCCTGAAGATATGGGCTACTGTGTGTTCAATAAATACACAGTACCACTCCCATCTCCTGTTCAAGACAGTGAGAATTTATCAGGAGAGAGTGGTTCCTTTTATGAAGGCACTGACGATAAAGCGCGAAGAGATTTGGCCACAGACCTTTCATTGATCGAAGTAAAACTGGCAGCAGCTGGAAGAGTCAAAGATGAATTCATTGCGGAGAAAGACACATCCCCGCGAATCGCTGACAAATCAGGACTGGGGAGGGAGTTTGATTTGGACAGGAAAGCTAGTGATAAGCTGGATACTGTGCTAGAAAAGAGTGAAGAACATATTGAATCCAAAGAACATGCCAAGGAAACAGAAGGGGCTGGCGATAAAGTAGAATCGTTTGAATTAGGAGTAACCTATGAGCCTGCTTCACCCAAAGAACTGTCTAAAGATGTGCTACCCCATGTGGGTGAGAAAGCAGAGAAAGGTCTTAGTTCAGTGCCAGAGGTAGCAGAGGTAGAATCATTCAGAAAAGCTGAACCAGGACTGGATTTTGCTGCTACCACAACAGACCAGAATCAGCTGGATATTAAAATCAGTGACTTTGGGCAGATGGCTGCGGGGCTGACCATAGATGCAGGAAGGGCAACAGACCTTAAACCTGAAGTTACACCTGACCTCACCCTCTCGTCCACAGCACCTCAAGGGGCAGATGTGTTTATGGGTGTGGAGCCTGGCCACATGAGAGAAGGCACCAAAGTCAGTGAGACAGAAGTGAAAGAGAAAGTAACCAAGCCTGACTTAGTGCACCAAGAGGCAGTAGACAAGGAAGAGTCCTATGAATCCAGTGGTGAGCACGAAAGCCTCACCATGGAGTCCTTGAAAGCTGATGAGGGCAAGAAGGAAACATCCCCAGAATCTTCCCTAATTCAAGATGAGATTGCCATCAAATTGTCAGTGGAAATACCTTGCGCATCTGCGGTTTCTGAGGCTGACTTAACTCCAGATGAGAAAGCTGATGTCCAGATGGAATTTATCCAGCTGCTGAAAGAAGAAAGCAAAGAGACCCCAGATATATCCATCACCCCATCTGATGTTACAGAGCTGGAAGCCAGCAGGGCTGAGCCAACAGAGGCTCAGCCCGAAGACGAAGAGATAGAAGCCCGGGGAGAGTATGATAAACTGCTCTTCCGTTCAGACACCCTTCAGATTACTGACCTGGGTGTTCCAGGAGTCAAGGAGGAATTTGTGGAAACCTGTCCAGGTGAACACAAAGGAGTGATTGAGTCTGTTGTAACCATCGAGGATGATTTCATCACTGTAGTGCAAACTACAACTGATGAAGGAGAGTCAGGTTCCCACAGTGTGCGCTTTGCAGCTCTCGAGCATCCTGAGGTAGAAAGGAGACCGTCTCCTCATGCTGAAGAAGAGCTAGAAATAGGAGAGGCAGCTGAAGCCCAGGCAGAACCTAAGGATGGCTCTCCAGATGCCCCAGCTTCCCCCGAGAGAGGAGAGGTTGCGCTGTCAGAATATAAGACAGAAACCTATGATGATTACAAAGACGAGACCACCATTGATGACTCCATCATGGATGCTGACAGCCTCTGGGTGGACACTCAAGGTGTGCATTCTTTTTCTATCATTTTTTACTCGTAAATAAATCCAGTCCCCTGGTGGCTTTTTTTTTTTTTCATTTAAGCATTTTTTAAATGGTCCTTATCTCTTGACTTGCATTTTGTTAGCTCTCTGAAGGATTTTGTACATTTGTTACTAATGTTTTCGTTGTTGTTGTTGTCATGATTTGTTTGATCCGCAGATGATGATAGGAGCATGATGACAGAACAGTTAGAAACTATACCTAAAGAGGAGAAAGCTGGAAAGGAAGCTCGGAGACCATCTCTGGAGAAACATAGAAAAGAAAAGCCTTTTAAAACCGGGAGAGGCAGAATTTCCACTCCTGAAAGAAAAATAGCTAAAAAGGAACCTAGCACAGTCTCCAGAGATGAAGTGAGAAGGAAAAAAGGTTCATTTAACAATCACTTCTTTAAAAAATGTTTTTTGAAGTAATTCATTATTAATCTTTTGTAGAAAAAAGATTGCCTAACAGTGGTAACTAATGATTTATGAAATTTCGTTCGGTGTTGCTCCAAGTGTTTATTTTTCCTGATGGTATGCTCTTTGTGTTTTCTTATTCATAGCAGTTTATAAGAAGGCTGAACTTGCTAAAAAAACAGAAGTTCAGGCCCACTCTCCCTCCAGGAAATTCATTTTAAAACCTGCCATCAAATATACTAGACCAACTCATCTCTCCTGTGTTAAGCGGAAAACTACAGGTGACTGATCAATTCTGCAATGTGGCTGGCAAACATAGACACGGATTTTTTTTTTTAATCTCATTACTGTAGCAGCTTCTTCATTTTGTTTTTCTTCCAAGAATCTCCGCAGTCATGAACAATTTCGCTATTGTCTTGCATCATTTTTTTTTTTTGCTGTTCCCCTTCCTGCAGAAAAGGTCATGATCATCTGTTTCTTTGTCATGCTCAGACTTAACAGTGATTGTATCTTGGCATTGTGCTGTAGTGTCACGTTCTGGGAATTCGTATTTTCATTCTGTGTGTTTGGTTAGACGATGGCGATGAATATAACCGTGGTATGCATTCTCATTATTTTGCTTATTTATCTCCCTCATGCTTAAACTCATACATATGTGTCCTGTTTTCCACATTGTCACTGCCAAATCTGTTACTGATGTTGATGAATTTACTGAAACCTCCCAAGCATGCGCAAGTGATTTTGAAATGAAAAATGAAAAGCAAATCTAGGATAAAATTGTGGTTGCAAAATTACTCTGCTGTGGATAAAAGGAAAATGAAATTGTCTGGTAATCCTATCAAATTTGATTCCTTATGTCCAAATAGAACAAGGATTTCAGTCTGTCGCCCCTTTTAGCTGTTTTGTCTTTGGAATTTTTCTTAAATGTGTTGGATTCAGTCTGCTAAATTTTCCTATATAACCTAGTAGTCAAAATTTTAAGATAAAATTCCCCCTCAATATCTTAGAATTTATGTTGACTGAGACTTTGCTATCCTTCTATTTCTGTCTTCTTCAAATATACTTGTTTTACTACTGTTCAAAAAAGTGATGAAATGAAACATGTTGCAAATCATAGTGAAAGTTCATAAAAGTATCTTCAGGGCAAGCTTGACTCCTAAATTTCAGTGCAAAGTGTTAATTTTAAGTGTATAATATACTAAGTTAATCTCAATTTAAATGTATTTTATTTTAACATCATTGGTACACTTGCAGTCTGCAAAGTAGATATCAGATTTCTGAATCAGAAAGGAATGTTTTCCTTTCCATTATATGCTCTCCATACCTTGACATAAATCTTTTTCATGTTTTTAAAGGTTAACGGTAGAACGAACTTTTGTAAGGAAAAGGAAATCAAGATAATTGAAGGTTTAATGATAATAGTCACTAAAATCTCCAACTATCCTGTATTTGTGCTCTTCACATAGGAATTAAATCATGTGCTTTCCTTCACGAACTAATATCCAAGGCAGTATTCGAAAGTGGAAGATGTGATTATACACAAACCTTGATGATAAATGTTCAGGTTGAAAAGTTCCTCTAAGTTGGGAAATCAGCAAATCTTTAAGTCTTATATTTTACTTCATTTCCATTAAACTTGAATTTTTTTTTCTTATAGAAATGGTCGGGGAGACATAACCCTTGGTTTGGGCATAAAAATTCTATATCCTATGGGAAAGGGGGGAAAAAAGATTATATATGAAGTTCACCAAATTTCAGAGGAGATATCACATGATTTGGGGAAGTGCCTATGTGCTACTGGAATTCAGTAAAAAACTGGGAGGAAAATTGCCTTTTTAACTAATTTACTAGGTCAATGGACTAGTCAGACAAGTAAGGTTTTCTCCTTTCAATGTAAGCTACTGAAACAAGCCATGTGCCAAATGTGGGTGCCAGAAAAATTTAATATATATTATAGAAATAGTGAGGAGTCACTATTTGCATGGCTTCTTCAAGCCAATGAACATCAGTTCCAGAATCTGAAAATAATTTTACTAGCCATTCTTCAGTGCCATTTAGCATATTGTAGATAGTTATTTTTTGAGCTACATATGGTAGCTTTTTGAAACTCAGAGAGCTTAGAAGGATAAATATTTTTTTCTGAGGTTTTCATTTATGAAAGAAAATTGAGGGAGTACATGCAAAAAATTGTGCCTTTCATTTTCTAAGCACTATTTTAAAAATATGGATGTTTTCCAATATACGAAAGTTTGTTTCCAATCATGAGAGCTATTTAAATCAAGTCAGGTAAGTCATTAACAGAACATATGCTATAGATGATGATTTCAGGTGACTTCTAAAACCAGAAGTACAGGACAGCAGCAAGAGAAACAACAGTAACAGATGTGGTATTAATATCATACAGGAAGTGCATGTGTAGAACATATTTTGTATTTCTGAACTTAAAATTCCTGTCATGTTTTTTCTCCTGGACAAGTTATTTTTCTTCTTTGCTTAATGTGATGTGTTTCAAACAACTGTGTCGTTTGTACTGTGAAATGAATGCGGGGGGTGGTGGGGGGCAGTGCAGAGGGAAAGGGGTTGACACTTTGGGATATAAAATGCAGAACTATAGGTAGGTATGCCAGTGGCTATAAAAAAGAGCTAGGAAATCTTAATAAAAATTCCTTTTATCATGCCAACCCTAAAATCAGTTCACCCCATTTTTCTTAAGTTCTATCATTTGAATTGCTATTTTTCTGTTCTAAAGTTTCTATCCTCATGTAATAGTAACTTACAGATACATTGGTAACCAGTAGAAACTTATTTGCTGGGCTTACTATGCTCTGGTAAACGCTGGGTTATATTATTTAGCACAAACTCAGAGTGAGAGTGACACGCTTTGATGTCAGGTCTCTTCAGTTACCGAATATGAGTCTCAAAGTAAGCATTGTGTTGACAGTGAAATCCAGAAGGTATTAAATGTGCAATTATGTGGTTTTGGCCACTAAATTTGGGGTTTCTTTGTGCCTTTTCTATTGACTACAACAGGTGGTGAATCAACTCAGGCTCCCAGTGTGTTTAAACAAGCAAAAGACAAAGTCTCTGTGAGTAAAATAACGTTTTTGCCTTCTTTATTTGAAGTTCTGTTTTATATTAGCGACAGCATTTTAATAGCTTTACCTATAATTTATATTTTAAATGTTTAATTTTCGATGCCGTTTTAAACCAGTCACTCACCCAGAATAATTCTTGGTGGCTTTCAGGCTTGTTTTAATGTTTCTGGGATGACTCAATGTTAATTGGTGAGGGTAAAACTGTGACCTGGGCTACCTTTTTATTAGAAGACAAAAATATAAGAAAGAACCCAGTGATTTAGCAAAAGTGAGAGATCCCAATTTATTTACTTTTTAGAGGATCAAAACAAGCTATTACAATAACCAATAAACTATTTTATAATTTATAATGCATTTAGTTAAATTTATTATAAAATAGCACTAGAGAAAACTGAGCAATGTAGATGAGCAAAAATAAGAAAATTATAGTTCCCTTATCTAAAGATAATTATAATTTCCATTTTGATGCAAACTTTTTCTACACATTGTCAGTTCCTTCATTACAGTAAAAGATGTCATGTCACTTGTACACTGTTTTATTTTAATGATAACAGAACATTGTATTTTATTTATTTACAGGGATACATGCAATAAATTTCCTATTTTTTGGCAAACTCTTTAAGGTTATTTTAATAAGATTACTGTAGAAGTAGTTTTGACTTAATCTCTGAATACCTCCATATGCATTTCCTTGGGAATTCTTAGTAAAATTACTGGACCGAGAAGGAAGTCCATATTTAAAATTTCCGTAATGCATTACCTTTATGAAAGTTTTCACTAACTTAAATGTCCCTCAGCTTTTTATGAAAGTACTAATCTTCAGAATTATTACCAGATATGCCTACATTTTAATACATTTGTAAAATTATATGAATGAACTATCTTAACTGTTTTAATTAGAATTTATTGATATTTAACTTCCTACAATCTTTTATATTTATTCTTTAGTACATTTTTTAATATTATTAATCATATTTTTAAGATTTTTTTAAAAATACAAATCCAACATTGAGTAGTTTAACTACTTTCAGACTGAAAGAAAAATTTAGAACCTTCGTGATATCCCAAAATTAAATAATTTGAAGATATTTAGTAGTTGATCATAGTGTTCTGGGTCTTTGTCATTATGTATGATGCATAAATCATAGTTATTTCTTTAGTCTTCTAAAAACTAATAAGACTTTACATTTCTATTTTTCATTTATTGTGAAAAGTAAGTTTTGATTTCAAATGACAGTCATTTTATGGCATCTTGAACTTAAGGAGTTTTACACTGATTTTATATAATATTTCAGACATATTCTTGGACCTATGGCAAACAATAAAATCTACTTATTACTTTGGTAAACATCAGACTTTATTTCAAGCATACTATGATTTCAGATTTGTATCTCCATGCTCTTGGTTTCTGATGGGGAACTAGTAAATTATAGGACTAGGAAGCCAAGTAGGTCCAGGTCTTGACCTTTTATTTAGCTATATGATGTCATTCTTCTCATGTCTTTATTTTCCAAAAATAAATGAAAGAGTAAAAATTTCTATATCCTCATTTTTTAATTTAATATAGTAATTGCATAAAACAGTACACTATATAGAACCTAAAACATACTGCTATTCAGCATGCACTGTTGCTGTTACTACTGCAACTGCTACTATTATTAGCAGATACAGAAGTTTGAGAGTCCAAAAAGACATTTTAAGTAGGCATTTTTAAAAAAAAATTTAGGAAATACTCAAGACCTAGATCTTAAAGTCACTCAACAATGACTTACATTTAGGACAGAAACCATAAATATATCCTGGCACAAGTCTAACATTTTTTTCCTTGAAAATATTCATCTCGTTTTTCTAAAGAGATTGGGCCACTCATTCTTATAACTTTTTCTCACTTTACGTCCTCTTTTTCCTTCTTTATAACCTCATTCTCTGCCTATGTACCTTCTAAAACATCAAGATTAACTTGTCATTGTCTCTGATATTTAGCCTATCTGCCATAACCAACACCTCTGTTTTAATTGATCTGTATTGTGAACATGACCTACAGTCCTTTATTTGATTTGATTTTTGTTCTGTTTAATTTTATATTTGTTTTTAGCATGTGCTTAGCAATTGTCTTTCATAATTTGAGGCAATCCAAGCCCTTCATTTTTTTTTTCCCTGTGTCATACTTTGGAAATGCATTATTTGGTGGGTTGCATCAAGTAGAAGTGAATGACTTGTGTTAACCCAATTACACTTCCTACTCGAAATGTTGAGTCTCTAAGACATGAACTGATTTGTGCAATCTGTGAATGCTTATGCTTGAAGTGGATATGAAATTTAAAACTTAATTTTAAAATCTGTTTCATCAGCTATTTTTGTAACAGCTAAAGCATCACATTAATTATTTGAAGATAAAATCTCCTTGTTTTTGCCATGCTGTATTTTTAAGTCTCCCATGAGAGACATGTGGCATGTCAGCTTAGCGCTCTCCAGAAGCCTCACATCCTACCCACTAACTGACAGTCTCCTCATGGATTAGCAACACCCGTAAATTAAATCTTGTGATTTTTATGGGAAATATCTTCAGTGCTGACTTTCATTTTTATAATTTATACACATCATACAAACTGTAGACAGTACATGAAAATAAATTAATTCTGTTATAACTTGGGCCCCAGTCTATATTTTACTCATAAAATGAATTTATGATCTATAAACTGCAATTTTCAGAGAGAATAATGAAGATGATCTGAAACTTTAAAAGATATTTCCCATTTAGAACTTAAATACACCTTGTTCTAAAGTTTTGAAAAATGATACAAATGTTGAATATACTTATTTTAAAGACTGTTTATTAAAGAAACTGTTCTAGTAGGCTATGAAGATATTTTCCCAAAATGGTTTTATTCTAAGACCAATAAATTAATCAGATTTATACATAGAATCCATAGAGATTATTTGGATCTGTATTGTTATGTAATACTCAGATATGACAATGCAGATCATGAGTAATACAGATGGCGAGTTTATTTCAGTTAAAACAGATGATTAATGAAAGTCTCCTTCTGTCACTACACATCTCCATCATTGATTATAACCATTTATCACATGTTCTTATTTAAAGTAGATATTTAATTTCTTATGTGTTTATACTTTTTTAATTTTCCTTTTACTTCATAGTTTGGTTTATTTTGTATTTTTGTTTGTTTGTTTTTCTTTCATGACTAGAATTCTACCTTGTCAAAGATTCCTGCCTTACAGGGTAGCACAAAGTTCCCAAGATGCAGCTCAGCCTGCCCTAGTACGTCTAAAAAGGCTACATTTTCTGACAGTTTTTTAATTCAGCCCTCCTCAGCGGGCTCTGCAGACCGCTTGCCATATTCAGAATCAGGGAACAAGGTAAGGCAGTGGGTCCATCAGAGGTACAGGAAGGAGCTATTTTGGGAGGTTGTAGGACACAATCAGTGTGTGTGTGTGTGTGTGTGTGTGTGTGTGTGTATGAAAACAAAGACTAAGTTCTCTGGTGTTTGACATATAAACTCTGCACCTTATTAAAAACAAAAACCAATGATGAATAGCTTAGTTATTTTCTTAAATGTCTTATTCTATATAGATCATCCATTATTATTTATTTTATATTAAATAAAATTTCAAATAAAAACTATATATATATTACATATGACACAGACTATGTAGCATTATATAGTTTTAAGAGGTACAGATTGTTTTGTATGTAATAGACAGTTTGGATTTGGCCTCAGACATATCATGATTTAATACTAATTCTGCCACTTACCAAGTAGGTGGTCTTGAAAAGTTTACATGCAATAATTAAACCTGTTTCCTCAGCTATAAAATCCACATACAATTTTGTGCTAATAATTAAATCAGAGATAAATATAAAGTGCTCAGCATTATGTCATGTAAGTGCACAATATATTAGGTATATTACATATGCAATATTCTACTGTCAGTACTTTCTGATTAATTATCATGCTAATGAAGACTTCTCAGTGAAATTATTAATATACAGAAGATTGCTTGAGTAAGCTTATTTTCTCCTGGGTGAGCACTTAGAATTAGAATGTCATAACCACTAACTCCAAAGTAATATATTTTTATAAAAGCGTTAGGCAAATATGAATTCTAGGTGTTGATTTAAAAATGTTTTTAAGTATTTGAAATTGAGTAGTGTGTATTAAAAGAAGTTCATGAGTCAGCACAGGAGAAGTAGCCAGAGCTGTGATCATTTTGTATAGCTAAAGTAAAGACTCACAAGAACTCAGTGTCCTTTTGTTTTTCCCAATCAGGATGGAGTAAGCAAGAGTCCAGAAAAGCGCTCTTCTCTCCCGAGACCTTCCTCCATCCTCCCTCCTCGCAGAGGTGTATCTGGAGACAGAGATGAGAATTCCTTCTCTCTCAACAGTTCTATCTCCTCTTCAACAAGGCGGACCACCAGTAGGTTTATTTTGGCACCATTTTCTTTATAGTCTTTTAAAAATTTCCTTAAGTGGAGTAGCATTTACTGTATATTTATA
>NW_004567103.1:19313076-19346919 GCF_000260355.1 Condylura cristata | reverse complement strand
ATGTTCGTTGCAATAATGTGGATTTATTTTGCTCGATGACCTAAAATGAACTGATTGATGACTATCCCAATTTGTATAAAACAATATAAAAACAGTCCTACCATTACCTACTTATATGATGTGCTACTATCAAAAATATCACATAAAACATGGATTAAATTGTTTTCACAAATATATTCTGACAAAATTCTACCACTTATTGGGTACATATGATGTTAAAATGCTAAGTCACATTGTTTGCAAATTAGCATTTCTAATAAATTAAATTTCCATTAAAATTACTGCTAAGTGAATGACCTTTTAGAGATAATTTATTCATTGTTACATAGCTAGTAAGTGGTTGATTTTGGTTTGCTACCCACTGAAAACTTCACAACTTAATGTCTTCTTATATACTTAATTGTAAGAAATAGTGCTAGAGAACTGCTATTATGTAGAATTCCTGAAGAGAGTAGTATCTGTCATTTAAAAAACAGACAATTTGGAAGAAAGCATCTCTGCCATTTAAAATCCACTACAAAATGGTGGAATTCTACTACCACTATTCTCACATTAACTTTTTTTTTTTAATATTTAATAATAGTCCCAGTTCAAATGTCACAATTTCGCATGACATTTAAACAGTACTTTTTGCCTGCAATGAAAATGTTTATTATAATCAAACCAGTTGTGCCATATACAATTTAGTTTCATGAAGTATTGATATCTACGAAAATATGCTAGCGACACTTAGAAATCATCAAGACTCCTTTTTTATTAACCTTAGCAAAAGGAGAATAGTCAAATGAATTAGCAAAGACTTAAGAGAAATCTCAATGAAAAGACTTTAACTCCAGCCATCTAGAATTGAAATTGGATATTAGTATAACCCCAAGATGTTTGAGACAAAACAAAGGCTCCCCAACAACACACCTTGAGTTGTGCTTGTTGCTATGGAAGCAAACCAGCACTTGTTCCATAAATCCACATATTCAAGCCACTCTTCTCTGCCTTTTAAAATGTATCTGTATATAAATTGCTTTTAATGATCTCAGCTAATTCTATTTCGACTTCCTAACTTACTTATATCCATAAACATATTATTTGCCAGTCATCATAACTGATACTCTGACTATTTGAAGACAGGGTCAGTCACTTTTTTCTCTACAATGCAGTAGCTAAGACACATAGGAGCAGGTGGGAGAGCAAGTCATTTCCGACTCCGATTTGCCTATTACTTCCTTACCTGCACACGAGAATGGTCTCCCATTTTGCACAGGTGTTGACTAAAGGGGTAATCCTACTCTAAGACACAAACAGCATTGTAAATCAGTGTTACCTCAGTAAATTCATCAATAGAAGTAACCTCTCTCACTTAAAAAGATACAACTTGAAAGGAATCACGTTATGCAAGAATTTCATTTAACACAAGATAGGGGACAGCCCTCCCTGGTGGTGCAGCAGGTTAAAGTGCAGCACTGCAAGCAAGCCTCAGCCACTGAGTGCAAGTTCCATCCCTTCCCCAGAGGTGATCCACATGGAGAAGCAGACCTCTCCTGACCTACCAGCTGCTCCCCTCAGCAGTGTACTTGGTCATTTGCCTGTTCTGCTCCCCACTCTGTCTCTAATGAATCCTCTCACCGCCCCTGCACCTCTGGCCTGCACCCCAGTTCTGTCTGTATAAGTACATCAATCTTAAAAAAAAGAAAAATTTCCTTCCCTTAAAAAAAAAAAGATAAGGGAAAGACTTGATCATGAAAAGTTGACACAATGAATAAGATCATAGTTTAATAGAGAAACTCGTGAATAGCCTGTAAATTGTTTCAGCATCTTAGATTTAGTGTTTTTATTTTCAGAACTATAAGGAAACACTCCAGGTTGTCATTTTAATGGCTGGAATATAATTTATTACAACAAAACCAGATCGTAGCTATCATTGACTGAACCAGCAGTCTGAAGAACTTAATAAGTGTGGCTTTTGCTTATTCCCCAGATGTCTAAAAATACTGTCCATCTTTTTCTTCTGAGGCTTATGATGTTTTCCAGGAGTGTAGCTATAACTTTCACTTTTACAGTCTTTTTTCTTTTAGTGAAAATGGGTCTGCACATCTGAACTACTGCTTCAGTTCAGTCTCCATGAAGTAGAAAGCTACCTTAACACATGATAAATTAATTAACTAGCTAATTAATTAAAATTTTAAAGAAAAGTTTAAGTTTCAGTTGGGTCCAGGCACTATGAAAGCCATCAATGCTAGATATAGAGGGAACAGACTTAACTAATAAGATGAGGTTAAAAGCAAGTTGTAGCAAAGATGTGTTTCTCAGCATATCCTGTCTTACTAATACTAAGTGATTATTGATTTGACCCCAAACTAAAAGTCAGTAATGAAAGTATGGGAGAAAACTTTCAAGTTTAGGTTCACTTTGAATATATGGTTAAAATGTTCTATTTATATAAGGATAGAGATTTTTTTTTTTACATATTAAGAGCTGAGACAAATTTCCTTAACAAAGGAATTACATGATAAATAAAACAATTCCTGGCATAATTAAACAGCTTCTCATAAAGACATTTGCAGTTTGTAGTGTTCCTATAAAAGCCACAGGAGTAACAATGAAATGAAACTCAGTAAATAACTTTTGACAGGAGTCAATATTTTGTTACATGTATAACTAGATGTCAGAATGAACTTATTATACAGGAGAAATAATGTTCCACTTATCATTCAAGGAGTCTTCAGGAAACATCCCACAATAAACATTTAAGTGCAGAATTGTATGTTTTATATCCAATTATTTTTATTGAGGTAATGCTGTTTTTTATCGTTGTATGTGTTTTAGGGGCTGGCTTTGTAAATTGATCATAAATCAAATTTAAAAAAAGCAAAACATAAAGGCCAGACCTGTGCCCTATTAATGAAACAAGTCAAGAATATGTTTTGACACATTCCTCATGAGGGTTATGAATAAATAATCGAGAAAGCCCAAGTCTTATCCTTGCATTTGCAGCAATGGACTTTCAAAAGAAGGTCACCAGGTTGTCAGTCTAAAAAAGGAGACTCTCACTTTTTTAAATGTTATCATTTATAACAGCATTCTAAACACTTTAGAAATTTAATGCACTACTATTTGTAACAACCCATAGGAAAAGGGATGCCAAGGTGAACTTTCTAATTGATGCTGTAATTTTGTTTTGATTTTCTTTGTCAATATAGGGTCAGAGCCAATTCGCAGAACAGGAAAAAGTGGTACTTCAACTCCTACTACCCCTGGGTCAACCGCCATCACGCCTGGCACCCCACCAAGCTATTCTTCACGCACACCGGGCACTCCTGGAACCCCTAGCTATCCCAGGACCCCACACACACCAGGAACCCCCAAATCTGCCATCTTGGTACCCAGTGAGAAGAAAGTCGCTATCATACGTACACCTCCCAAATCCCCTGCTACTCCCAAGCAGCTTCGACTTATTAACCAACCACTGCCAGACCTGAAGAATGTCAAATCCAAAATAGGATCCACAGACAACATCAAATACCAGCCTAAAGGGGGGCAGGTAAGAATCACATGAACACTTATTTGCTGCCACAAGTAATTCTCATGAACGTTCATGTTGGATTCCTCATATTATATTCTAAAAATTCTTATAATAAAAGGGAGTTAGAAGTGTTAACATTACTGGTTATGATCCATTGCTAAGAGTTTGTACCTTATGTGTGAAAGCTAGCTTATAAAATATAGTGAAAATCACATAACTTGTCCATTCCTTCTGGTTATTAGTAAATGAAATATGATTTCACCATATATAAGAACCTTTTCATCTTTGCCTTAGAGCTCTTTTCCGAATGTATCTCTATTATCTTGTGACCTATTTAAGAGATCAAAGTGACATTTTTGTAGAGTATTTGAATGTTGTTTTAGATCCTGATAGTGAGTTCATTTGACTTTTTACAATTCTATTTTTATCTCTTCCATTCTTCCCCAAGTAATCCCTATGGCACTGTCAAACAGTTGCCCATGTAGACTACAAAATCAGAGTATGGCTCACCAATTTTCCTCTCTGATTGTTATTATTGAAGCATTGCAAAGGGCAGATATTCATATTTATAAAAAAGAGCTCTAAATGAATGGTGTAATGAATAAAATTATTATATCAAAACTTCTGTTTTATCATAGTTGTATGGAATAGACTTATGAATGAAATTCTACCTATTGACTCTTAAGTTCAGCTATAGAACAAATGAAGGATGCACACCATTTTTTTTTTGTTTTACAAAAGTTTATTTTTACATCATTTTGTACCTTTTTTTTCTTTTCATCTCAATTGTAATCCCCTTGGGTTTCCCATCACCAAATCACCCGTGGATGCACACCATTTTTTAACCAAAGAGCTTGAGTTTACTGTCAGAGACTGACCCCATCACAGGCTTTCAGAGGGCAGGGCCGTTAGGTGGGAGCAGTGTCAGCCAGCAGAGATTTCTAAAGAAGAGAAAAGAGGAGCGGGCACGAGGAAGGCTTGCACCCAACTCCGATCCCCTGTCTTCCTCACACCTGCTCCCCTTTTTCCCTCTTTAGAAATCTCTGTTCGCCGACTAGCTCCCACCTAAAGGCCCTGCCCTCGAAAAGCCCATGATCAGGGTCAGACCCCGACAGTTTACCACAGTCTTAATTTTGCTTATACACTGTATGTTTGAACAAAGCAATTAATCTGGGAAAAGATTGATAAATATTTAATATTTCTCCTGTGGATATTAAACTATACCTGGGGTAGTTCAACTCTTCTTGCCTTTGAAGTGATAAAGAGAGAGAAAGATGAAATAGCAATAATTTCCTTTGTACATGTACACATTTCTGTCTTATTTAAGGAAAGCTTTTCTTTTGACCTCAGTATTCTCACTGTCACTCTTTCTTCTCTCATATTTTCCACAGATGATTTCTAGTGTTCTTTCTTCATGAAGAGAAAAATTATTTTCAGGCAGGTTTAGAAAGATTTTGTTATAATGTGCATCTCTCAAGAACTCACACTCACTATTAAAATGAGAATTGACTGGTATGCCTTCCTTTAAGCAACAAACTTCTGTTTTATTGTAATTCTGTTCAAGAAAGCCTAAAGAGTTAAGGAAATTCAACTAAAGGAGGGGAGGAAGGACTCTTGTGTTCTTTAAAAAAAATGAATAGTCTAAAAAAATGAATATTCTGTAATACTTTAATGACAGAATGATACACTTTCATAGGAATAAAGTTATTAAAAATGAGCCCCATTCTGTATAATTTTGAGTCCCATAACCTCAAATTCTAACTAATTTAAGCCTGTGATTCCCAAAATCATACTATTCTTATACTCGAGGTTTTTAACATTCAAAAGGAGGAAATATTTTGGACTTTTTGAAAATATCCAAATATATTTTTATATTGATGAATACATACATGCAATATGTAGGCTGTTGAATCAAATCAATTTAGTAACAATTTAAAATTTTTTCATTTAGTTTTTAGTGAGTCATTCCTAAAAATAGAGTAACTACTATCTATATTTGAGACCAGTTCTTTTTTTACTAATATGTCCATATCCTGGTATGCTAGACTTTACTTGCCTATAATCTAGAAAATATTAATATGTTTCTTTCTGAAACTATTAAGGAATATACATAATTTTCAAGATATTCTATAGACAGGAGAAAATTTAATGAAAAATTAATAATTATTGATAACATCTGACATAGACATTTACAATGTAAGATTTTCTTTATTTAAAGGACTCTTCAATGTAGAGAGACGAAAAGAGAGCTTTTAGCCTCTGACTTGCTGGAATCACTAAGTTTAAACCAACCTAAAAAATATGGAGATATTTTATGTTGTCTTTCTGCTTTCATATCATATCTGGTTGTGAATATTTGATATCTAGTTTTACTTGATCTCTCCTAGATGAGGCAATACATTATATTGACATAAATACATATTCTTTTGAGATGAATTCCAAACTGCCCAAGAGTTTGTGGTAATTCCTTAACGTAAAGACAGATACACAAAAATTACAGAGAACAAAAGTAGTCTCAAAATCACAGTGTCTGTCATTTGAATAAAATCTCATCTCCCATAAAGCAAGTGTTAACCTGTTACAGAATTACCCATCTCAACTTGAAAAATACACAAGAGTAGTTATGAAATGATTTTTGTTAAAGAAATAGGATATATTTTCTGACCAAAATAAGAAAAAGGTGAAAGAGATTTGCCCTCTACTTTGTGATAGAGAACACTGACGAATCTAAATTAGAGGGGGAAATGGATTCAGAAATTGAGATGCCCTGCAATTGATCTCTCTTTGTAGGAAAAATATGTTGCTTGGTACTTTAATACCACTCTGACAACAGCTTCCTTACAGTGTATGATCTCAGATGCAGGAAATGGACAGGGAGCCTTCTCTGTACATACTCAACTGGAGACTTTGTCTAGATTGTTTTCTTTTTTATGATAAAACATCTTAGAATTAGAGACCTTATTATGTGACTAAGAACCCACAAATAGACATTATTTAGGAAAACGAAGCCACATCAGTATGGTTCCCAGCTGTAAATTGATTCTATTAGTATATTTGAACAGACAATGACCAATCCAGAATTCGTGAAGCAGATTAGAATATACTGATATGTTCCATGTTTTATAATAAAGCTAGGTGGTCTTTAGTACTGAGGAAAACATGACCTCAAATTCTTGTTCATGAAAATGGGAATAAATTTATAGATAGCACCTCAGTTCAGTTCACCTGACTTTATTGTCACCAAATTTAGACTGTATGTAAATAATTTTATTTTAAATGTATTATTATTTTTTCCCAAGTATATACAATAACTAAAAATTGGGGGAGAAAATGTTTAATAAAATATGCATTTGTGTTGGCGATTCAGTAACTCCCTTAGTAGAGAATTTTATTATTTGTCCCCAACTTGCACATTTATTGTTCTTCCTTATGTATAAGTTTTCACTTATCACTTACTATCTCATCTGCTAACATAAAATTTTCTACTGGCAAAGATGCTCAGCCCAGTGGCTCAGTTCAGTGAGTCAAAGCCAGGCCTAATGGAATAGATCAGCTAGCTGAAGATATGAGGAGCTTAACAGACAGCAATAAACTTAATCTTTTCAGCTAAAACCAAAATTCATTCTGCTGGAAAAAAAAAATTTGCAACCCTGAATGTTTTGTAGATAGTAAATTTGGTTAATTTAACTCAAGGCATAAGTAAAACAATCTTATTAAGTCATTCATTTGAAATTTCTTAAATAGTTAGCATTCCAATCTATACTAAATCTAAATGTTGAAGACACAGTGAATTTTCTAGGAACTTAGCAACATTATTTAAACAAAGGTAGAAAAAGAAAGTTTCTTTAAGTGCATGGCATAAAAAAATGTAGGCAACAATCTATTGAATGGTGTTCCTATATTTCCTTTATTTCCTAATGATGAATGAGGTTTTTTATAGGTTTTTTGATTTATAGCTACTCCTACAGAATGGCACAAAATAAGTACTCAATAAATACTCCTACATGTTTTGGCAGGATTCTTGTTTTTTAATCTCAGCCTTAGGAATATCAGTATAGAAAGTATAGTTGTACTCATGTGAGAATTGGTTTCACTAAAATTGTTTTTATTCGAGCTTGTTGTATAGGGTGGTAGGTAGCTCTTAATCTCTGCAAGGTCTGTCTGTGGCTTTGATTGATTGCTTTGCCAGCTGCACACTTATGCTTCATTCATAAAACAGCCAGTCATATTCAGGTCAGCTGACCCAATCACTTTAAAATTTAAATTTGAAATTTCTGAACTTTTATAATGTGTATATGAAATAGATTAACGCAATCAATTACTTATTAATACACTATTGAAAAGTTCAGACTATTCATTTTAGAAGATTATGTTGCATCTTCCTCCTAATTTTGTATTCTTTCAAGACTTTTTAAAATAATGTTTAAAATGCAAGTTTTGAAGTTAAGTATAGGTAACTAAGTTTTCAGGTTCCTATGTATAATATCAAGGGTCAATAATGAAATATTCTAAAACCAACTTTGTCATCTTAACATAATATGGTAAGCTCTCTTCTATTTTAAGTAGCACCAGAAACTCAAAAGTTGTACACTCATTTATTCTGTCATTTATTCAAGAGATATTTGCTGAGTATCTATTTTGTGCCATGCTGTATTCTAGGTAAAGACTACAAGGTAGTAGAGAAGTAAGCCACGTGAACAACTGGGAAAGAACATGTTAGGTAGGGGAAAACACATCAAAAGACCGTCAGGTGGAACCTGGTAGGTTTTAGGAAGAACACGAGCATGAGTGTGGCCAAATACCACATAGATCTTTGAGAGTACAAAGTTTGCATTAAATTTCTAATTTAAAAAATAGTATTTTACCTTCTCAAATAATACTCCAGTATTGCTAAATAAGAAGATCTAAGAGTTATCTTTTCATCTCCCTTTTTTCCCCATTACCTATCCTGGGCATCTGATTTTGTGCCTAAAATTACATTTAAATCTACCCATTTTTCTTAGTCTACTATGCAGTACCCTAACACAGGATACATAATCTCTTGTCAAAGTCTCTCAATAGCTGTTTATGGGTTTTGATGAATCTGTTTGTTCTCTGGTATTCTCACAGCATTTGAAATTAACATTCCATTGTACAATTGGTTATTTAATGTCTACCTTATCTCACTAGACCATAAACTCCATAAAATCAAGGATGATAAGATCCTACTCATCTTCAGGGTCCAGCACATACTAGGTACTCAATAAAGAGTTGTTGAGTGAAAGTTGAATCAATGTAGTAACAATATGCATGGAGAGGTGCAGTCTTCTAATAACTTGTTGAATGATGGTGAATGATCTAATACCACAATATTTATTATATAAAGAAACTTCACATGTTTGAACCATGGTAGGTTTTCCTTCAAAGAATATTGGACTGGGATATAAGAGCTGATTTCTTGGTCTAACTTTTCTATTAAATTATTATGTGATATTAGACACTAACCTCTCTGGTCACGTATTTTATTTGTAGAATAGAAACAACAAAATGGTGTGCTTTAATAGTACTATCTCAGTTAAATAGATTGTGAGGTTAAGATCATGAATCTGTAGTTCTACTTTGAGTACAATTAAAATTTTTGCATTACAACTAATCAAAAACATGTATTTAGGCATTCTGATAGACTCCCTAAATATCTGTGCTAATAGAGTAAGATGTGTTTAAAAGCAGTTTTTCTGAAATAGAAAAAGTACAGTTGGAAGAAAGGGAGTACCTCAAAGAGAAGGAGAGGAATAAAATGAGTAAATCTGGAAAGAAGTATTACTTATATCTTCTTATAAAATTTTAGGTATTGTTCTGATCCTTCATTTAGACCTTTTCCATCCTATCTTAAATTAGTTGCCTTCAATTTTATTTTACTTCTTCACTTTCAAATTTATATTCAAAGAAAATGAAGTTATTCTGGAGGCAACTAAGCATTTTCAGTAGGGCAGAATTTTTTTTACACATTGTATAATAGTGCAGACTGAAAATCTACTGACTACTATTAACATGTGGCCAAATCTATACACTTTACAAGCTTATTTTTATTGTTCTCATTTATCTTTCATCAGATAAAAGATTCTGCTAGATACTCCAAGATAAGAGGGGGATGAGAAATAACAAGTCATGGTCTTTAATATCTAAGCATAATGGAGGATTTTGCTTGTCTTCTCCTATGTCTTACTTGATGTTAAGTTCTTTCCAAACCATTTCTTTCCATCTCCCTAGGGCTATAAATATAAACAAGAGGAGTAATAAAATACCCCCAGGAATTTTTAAATACTGTCAATCAAACCAGCATGAAGAAAAACTGTTCACTGAAATATATTCTATTATACTGACAGTATTTTTTCTATCAAAGTCATAATTATCTCAAAATGAAAACTCCTTGATGTCAGAGACCCTGTCTTTATGCAATTGAACTTTCATACTCTAATTTAAGTAACTTTTGTAGGATAATGAAAAGTCCTACAGGTAGATTTCACAAATAACAATTTTAACTGGGGAACTATTATTTGGGGGGTTTACAAATTTGAGAACAGTAGGGTCTCTTTTTGTTTACTATTCAGATGAATAGTACAAGCCAAACAAGGGTATGAGAACAGCTTGCAATAAGGGCATTCTAGAGAGAGAGAAACATTAGTCAAGTAAGCCTGGCTATGAACTTGACACTATAAAAGTGTCCTTCAAGTATGAAATGTAAAGCCTTACCAAAATGTGAAGTATTAAGAGGGTAACAAAGTTCTCAAAAATGAGAATTTTTGAACACTGGTTGTCTGGCCAAAATTTTTTGATGCATTTAATAGGAAATAGGAAGCTTAGGAAATTTTTGACCAAGGTGCAGTTTTAGCATTCACCCATCATTGGATAATAATCCATTTCACATCCCCTGCAAAGTGTGCAGAAGAAAACACAATCATGCTCTTTCAAATCACTATTTGTATTCATTGTGCAAGTTTAAAAAAAAAATAGTTAAAGAAATTAGCAGATTCAAATGTGTTTTTGCAGTATTCTTGGATAATGATTATTCAACTATCTTTCCTTCATTTTTTGAATATGTAAAACTTAGCTTATTTGTCAAATTCAAGTTTATCATATTTTTTCTATGCAGTCTCTCAAATGTTAATTCATTTTCCCTTGAAAACCATTTTCAGGAAAACAAAGTTTAATGAAGTTCCTTCACAAAGGAAGTAACTATGTTTGCATCTGTTTGTAGAATACAGAGAGTTAAAACTGAACTCTTTAATAAGAAAATAAAGCCTTTTTCATTCAGATAGACATCTGCTTTTCTGTTTTATGTAATGGTTTCTGAGGCCTGTTGGATTTGTGGAAATAACTCTTAAGATGTCAATTACTTGCAAATGGTACTAGTGCTCTTGCTGTGAAGTATTTGTAACTTTGCTAAGATAACATGAGTCATACAGACTGGGCCTAGGGTGTTCAGGTGCAGTCAGTGGAGCTAAAGCCTAAATCTTGGTGAACATCAGTATCCACTGCCCAAAGTTATGTTTCTGTTATAGCCACCATCACGCCACACTTTGCCTTATTGTTGACAAAAGTGATAACTGTGAAGCTATTGCAAAAATGGAAATATGCAATAGCATGCCCTTCATGCATGGCAAAGCTCTACTCACATTCTACATTGAGAAGAGAGAGGTTAAGTGTCAACTAGTAGCTTCACTAAAAAATCTAGGACTCTATAAAGTCAGGGAAAAATTCACAGAATCAACTTTTCCATTTTAGTAAGATCTAAATTGTTTCTGAATTCTGTTGGCAATGTATGCAATCCCTCTTAGTCTGAAACATTTGTTTTGGAAATCATAACAATTGTCAAACAACTGATTAAATGTTAGCATCAAACAAATTTGAGCAACTGAGTTTGGAATCTCCATTTCTGCACAAAATGAATCAGATTTAACATTTGACTTTTGACCACTTGGTAATGAGTCACTTGAGTGGTATAATGTTCTCTAGGTTAAAATTTGTAAATGAAATATGAGTGCTTGTATGTGCCTGAAGAGTAGAAAAATTAATTCTACTTCATTGTTGAAGTAGTTAGATTTTCATGGAGAATAACTAAGAGTATTATTAGTAGTAATAATACACAAAGTCATTGACTTTCTACAAATAATTTATCTATCTATGAGATTTGTGCTGTAATGACTTATTGACGTGACATCTGCATCTGATGTTTCTGTGATGCCCATAGTGTCACAAGCACACTGTGTTACATGTAGACTCTGTGATAGTCTCCCTTTCTTTAAAATGGAATTTTTGTTAATGTCTTAGAGCCTCCCAGTCATCATGTCTTCTGAATTCAGATTTTTGACAAGAGGTCCATTCCCTTGGGCTGCCCATGAGAACTGTCAGTGATGTTTCCCTAAAGAACAACCTAGCTTGTCAATGTTAGGCAGGTTTGACAATGTAAGCTTTGCCTAGTTTAAAAATAGGATTGCAATATCCTCGAATTTTTGACTGTTTTGCAAATATCAAGAGATTTGATGCCATTCTATAAGCCTACGTTTCTAGGATAAATTTATTAGTATGGTTTTTAATAAAGAGTAAACTGTCTTCTAAAACATTGAAAATATAATTTCTCTTCAACTATTGGGGAGGCTGAAAGTGTAGTAGTTATGTCAAAATAAAACAAAACAAACAAATGATAACAAAAACATGGATTTCTCTCCATGCTTCCATTGATTATCTACTCTCCAAATCATGCAAATCCAAAGATATACAAAAGATATCACTGGAGTTATTACTTTGCACATTACATTAAACCAGAAGAACTTATTTACAGACCTGAAGTTACTGCTGTCTTTAAGACAAATGCTAACTACATTTCCTGGAAAAAAAAAAAAAAAAAACAGATAATTTCAAGTCTGCTGGAACCCAACTAAGACCTGAACAGCCTCTACATGACCTAATATAAGTCAGCTAAACCAGAAAGGGATGAATGAGAACACTCAACTATGGCATCTCCTTACACCAGTTGTGAGCCAGACCTCTGAACTGTGGACCAATGATACAGTGGAGTTCAGTGTATGATGTGGCTTATAATTCACTGATAGTTGATACTGAAGGGTAAGGCAGCCAGAGCAATGGCATATTCTTCAGGATCCTGGACTGAGCTGTGTACTGTTGAACCTCCCAGAGTGGACCTAGTCCCAACATTGCCCACAATATTGAAAGCCTTTTCCATGGATGATCAAGTTTTACTTTTCTATCCCTCTAATTCTTTCCAGATTACACCTTTGTCCCTTGGGGGTGCACTGGGAAAGAGACTCATAGTTATATGATATATCTGCTCGTCAGTTCCAGTGTTAGTTTTTTTCTATAAAATGATTATGTAGGTGGATGACCACTCTGGTTCCTAATAGTCAGTATCTTGAAAGACAAATGTGCAGTGAAATTACCTCCAATTCCTTTTAGGTTAGAATTTTAAACAAGAAGACCGATTTTAGCAAAGTTCAGTCCAGATGTGGTTCCAAGGATAACATCAAACATTCTGCTGGGGGCGGAAATGTAAGTAGAAGCTTCTAGAAAACAGTCCTGATTGCGTGGAGTCACCTGCAAAGCCAGCACCCTGTCTCTTTTCTGCCTTCCTACCAGCACACTCCTCCCTTCTCCTTGCTGCTCCACATGGCCACCTGGTCTGGGCACTTATTGGCTTTGCACTTTCAGTAATGGCTTCCTATCCCCTGTAAGAGCCACAATCAATTTCATGCTTTCAATTAAGGAAAGAGACCTTACTGGAATGCAACATGGTTTTTAGGAGGATGGCAGACCCACTTTACTTAACAACTTTGTCCTCTAGCCTTTGACTTCACAGTACTTCCTCTTGGCTACGTGAAAATCATAAGAATACACACTTAATTTAATTCATTTAAATGACTCTTGGACCAAAGACTGATATACTTGAAGTATCCAAAGTGCTTCACTATTTATGAGAGTTAAGGTATCATTTGCAATGATACAGAACTGGTGAAACATGATTCATGTATGATTCATAATCAAGGGATTCAGGTCCCAGTGTGTACTTATCTTGATAAGATTTTTCCTGTCCCTTGCATTGAGTCAAAATAATATCCTATAAGAGGAACAGTAATAAGAATCTATGTTGCCTAAATGTATGCTAAGTAGAAAAAGATACACTCAAATTCAAGTAAGCATGTCAGCATGGCTTTTCATAAAATATGGATCATAAAAAAAGATGAACCAGGCTGATTCTATTCTGCAGATCCTTTCATTTAAATGTCAGGTCCTGGTGGTCTTTTATAACTCAAGTATGTTGTAGGGGATCAACCGCAGAATCCTCACATGTAGAGTGGCTTTTGGCTCCTTGCTCTTCAACTGGGAAGAGATGGAGTCACGCTGTGAAAAGGGAGATAAGCGAGTGCCTTCTGCCAACAGCTGTCACCTGACGCTCAGAGTAACTCCACTGGGTACAAAGATGTCTCTGTCATGGGAAATCCACAGCAGTGTTTACTGGGCTTCATGCAGGGTGCGGAGCAAAACCTCAGGATCAATATGTACACTGACCTGGTGCCCTCCTCCATGTTGCCCTGACTAAGGGTATACCCCACATAGCCATCTCACAAACACAGTCTCAGTTGTGGTAAATAATGTTGAGAATTGGAGAGTGCACCCAGTGAATTCTACTGTAGATACCTCTGGTCAAAACACCAAGCTGGAAAAGGATAAAGATCTTAAAGTAGTAGAGCTTCCAATCTCCATAACAATAATCTTAAACTTTCCTCAAGTGTACAGGTTCCCTGAACCTATTTCCTTGGTGTTTTGGTAATCCCCAAACAAATGGGCAATGGGTCACACCTGGAGCAGCACTGTTTCAAATATTGGGAAAGTAAATGTTTTCAGTGAAGTATAAAGTAGAAAAGACAGTTGCTGTCATTTTATAATTCAATGTGTAAGTTCCACTTAGCAAAAGTATGATAATATTTTTAGGAAAATGTGTTTAGAGCTTCCTTCCTTCTTATACATTAAAGCAATGTTAGTATTCTTGTAATTATAGGCAGTGTTGGTCACTTTTATGTAAAAATCACTTTCAAGAATAATTCATCTCTTAGCTTGGCTCTTTGCTTATGAAAAAGTTTAACATAATATGGCTTAATTTCTCTGATTAGAAGCTTGCTATATTAATCTAGAAGTTTCTGTCCCTGGTGGCATGATCTGGTCTCTACTAATAAAATCTTCTCTTCTAGGATTTTCTTTCGCTTGGCTCCTTCTTATCAAATATGTTAGAGGGGAGGGAAAATAAGGGAGATTATATCTTCCTCGGTGTGTGTGTGTGTGTATACCTTAGTTTGAGTTTTTGAATGCTGCTGGGTATCAGGAGTTTGAATATGCTTTTAGATTTTGTGTATGAGCTTTGAGATTTGTCAATGTCAATGCTATTTAAAACATATTTTATATGGTTCACACAGGTACAGATTGTTACCAAGAAGATAGACTTAAGTCATGTGACATCCAAATGTGGGTCTCTGAAGAACATCCGCCACAGGCCAGGTAATGAAATCCTTTTTAATAATTTGAGAAACATTAAATTGGTTTCAATAAATTAACAATATTGTTCAGTTGGAAATTTCAAGGCATTGTCCTTTGGACAGGTAAACTCAATGCTATCAATAGACTGTATCATAGGGCAAGTTAAAATTTAATATATATAAAATAAATTTATTTCATATACTCAACGTGCCTATAGAATAATTGGGCCAGATGTTCATACATAATTACATGGACTCAAAATAGCATTTCCAAAGAATTTTCATGAAATTGTTTCTCTACATTATGTGAAGTAAGGTTTGTGTTTTAGCAAAACTGAAGAAATTGTATATGTGTGTCACACACACACTTCAGATCTTTTAAGTAGGTCAAAACATAATGTGAACTTTAAGAAAAATGCAATGATTTTTCAACTTATTTGACCATCTTGTTTTTCTACAATAGCTCATAGAACTAGTGTTCTAGAGTTGAATTTATATTCATACCTACTGGAAATTTTCCTCTAAATTATAACTGTCATATATAATGAATTATGAGTACTATGTCTTATGTATTTTGGGTAAGTTCTACCTCCATAATGGAAACAGAAGACAGCTTTCAAATTTGTGATATATTTATGTTTATATATATCATTGAGTGATGGAAGAACAGAGGAGACAAGCAGTTTTAACAATTTGTCTTGGCATCTTAATTAAACTGGGTAATAGGTTATCTCCACAAGTAATTGTTTCAAATATTATCAGAAAGAAAGCTTAAGAGCAACAAAGTTTAACAGGATTTCTGATTAGAAAGATTATCAAAGAATTTATATATTTGATACAACTTCATATATCAAAGTTGGCAAAGATAGGTAGACCAAATTTCAAATAGCAAGTACCTCTGAATCATGCCTGGAAATCAAGTTTTACTTAGACAAAGGAATTGGAACCTGAATATATGGCATCTCCATTAATAGTTTCAGAAGTGCTGCCTTAGAATTAGCTTCTCTTCCATCCATGAACTGGCTGAGCAGTCAGGGCAGCTGCTGGGTAGCGCCACTCTGCCAGGGTCCCCGAGTCAATTCTACACTTACTTGACTTTGTCCTGCCATGTCAGCTTGAGTTTGGTAACCACATTGGTTCTTTTCTTTTAGAATACAAAAGTAAACATGGTTTCTTTAATTCCAGGTATTAAATAGTCAAATGCACAGAAAAATCCTTATAAGTAAGGAAGTTTTCTTTATATGATATATGGGTAAGAAAAGACCATTGTCATGTATTCCCACCTATTTCTAAATCTAGCTCTTATTTTTGTAGTAACCAAATCAAATGTCTAAATTCACAAAGTGTTAGCACATTGTTTCTTGACAACAGCAAGCTTTTCACAGACTTACTTTGGAATGTGGAAAATCTAAGGAAAAAAATTAATGAAGATACAAATTAAAATATCTGGACATACTAACCTTACTTTGGGACAAACGAAGCTTAGTAACAATTACAGTCTCACGCCGTTACTACTACTGATGGGTACCAGAATTCTCCAGTACAACAGGCACTGATTCCTGATTTCAAAAGAGCTTCTCTAAAAGTTTTATAGAACTTTCTAGTAGGAACTCAACTGAAATAGATTTCTTAAGCTTCCTATTAAAAGTATGTACTGACTCAAAATAATATACATTATTGTTCATCTCTCTTAAAATGATTAAACAAAAATTCAATAGGGCTGTATTGAGACAGCAATAATCAGGAATGAAAGCATAAGCAGGCAATTTCCAATCAAAGGCTACCAAAAATTACAAAGTAAAACCCCAAGGGGATTAATCTCATCTAATTGAAGGCTCAACTTTAAGCAAGATATGTTTTATGAATCATGCTAATATCTTCATACCCAACATGTGAGGCCCACATAAAGTACAAATATTGAAAGAAGGACAATGACATACGAATTTCTTGTAAGTATGAATTAAATAACCTAAGCCTTCAGGAGAAGAATGAGTGCAATCCTAAATGTAAGCTAATAACATCAAATAATTTCAGGGGGGCCACGGATCAGGTAGTTGGGTATTATAATAAATGTCTACATATTACATGAGAAAAACACCATGAGGCTTAAGACATCTTTGAAGTCTCAACAGAACTTTCTCTTTGATCTACAAAGATGCATAAACATCAAGACTCCAAAATTTCTAAATCACTCCATGTTTCAATAGAGTCCTTCAGGAGTATTGTTTGTTTATTTTCCAAATCAAAATCCCAAAAGAAAGGCAATGTAGAGTGTAACATTGCTTACCCCAGCCTTCCAGAAAACATGTAAATCAAAACCAAGCTACTAATGAGAGTGAAAACAAATCTCTTTGATGTCTATAGGTAAAGACACCAAAATACCAAAAATTACAAAGTAAAACCCCAAAAGGATTAATCTCTTCTAATTGAAAGCTCAACTTTCTCCAGCCACTAAGCAAGATATGTTTTATGAAGCATGCTAATACCTTCATACCCAACATGTGAGCCCCACATAAAATGCTTCTTTTCAGGTAAAACGCATTATCAGACACTCAGGAGAGGCTAAAGGACAAAGAACTCCATGTGGAAGTCCCTGCATTTATGAGCCTGAGAAAGGCAAGCAGAGCTAGGGAGACTGCGCTGAACGGTGATAAGGTGCCTCCGCTGTCACAGGGCCTCCAGCTTCATTTCTGGAAAGGGCATCATCGTACTGCTATGTGCCCCACATCTAAGCTTTGGGACAAGTGACCTCTCACCATGAGGAATAATAAAAACTTTATTTCAATTTAATTTGTCCCCTTAGGAATAAGAGACTAAAATGTTCCAAACTCTAGAAGAGATACATACAATAGGGTATTTTCAGAGTTTTTGTTGTACATTTAAGGAATATTCCTCTGATAGATTAGACATACAGAAAAAAAGATATTAATATGTAAAGAAATCCATGTAATGATATTAAAAAATGTTATTATCCTGGATGGTATAGAGAAATGGGTACTAGTAATTCTTAGAGATTCCTTTCACATCCATGATGGGAAGGATAGTAGTTAGTTAACTTGGAAGTTTGCAGTTGTCTGTCTACTGCAGTCATTTTTGAAAAACAATCACCGCAAATAAAAAATTTAATTTTGCAGAGCATTTAAAAGCCTTTCTCTTCCATAGGTGGTGGGCGTGTGAAAATTGAGAGTGTTAAACTGGATTTCAAAGAAAAGGCTCAGGCTAAAGTTGGTTCACTTGACAATGCTCACCACGTGCCTGGAGGTGGTAATGTCAAGGTAAGCACCGAGGTCATAAGCCACTCTTTAAACCCTCTGAAATACTCTTCTTCAAACTGTACCTCAAGTTGAAGACTTGAATGTACAGCAGTAGGGATGGCAGAGCTGAATAGAAGTGACATTAATACCTCCCCTTGGGTCGAGAGAAAGTGCTAACGATCAGATGAGATGCTTGAGTTAACAAGGACTGATGTTTATCTTGAACAGATTGACAGCCAAAAGTTGAATTTCAGAGAGCATGCAAAGGCGCGCGTGGATCACGGGGCTGAGATCATCACGCAGTCTCCGGGCAGATCCAGCGTGGCATCCCCCCGACGACTCAGCAACGTCTCCTCTTCGGGCAGCATCAACCTACTGGAATCCCCTCAGCTTGCCACCTTGGCGGAGGATGTCACTGCTGCACTTGCTAAGCAGGGCTTGTGAATATTTCTCATTTAGCATCGATGTAATCATATTTAGGCATGAGCTCTTGGCAGGAGTGGGCTCTGAGCAGGTGTTATATTCATTCTTTACAAACCATAAAATAAATAATATCATTCCCAAACTGTAGTAATTGTTACAATTTTATAAAAAAAAAATCGATTAGTATTTGCAGAAACTGACTTGATTTCCATTTGCAACAAGAAGACACTGGCTTTACATGAGTACAATTGGACAGTTATTTTTATTTTGCTCTGTTTTGCATGGAATATTATTATTTCAAAAATTGCATTTTTACCTTTCATGTGCCTGAAGGCTATCCACTACATTCTGAAAGGCCTTGTTAAAATCCAAGCTGCTTTTTTCACTATTCTGTTGCTGGGTGAAAAGGTAAAAACTGCCCATTGTAACTTATTTACAGGTTAAATTAAATCAAGGAGTCTGATTGCAGGATGGGAAGAGCATGTAAGAAATAAGTTTTTTTAAAAGTGTTATTTTGTATAAATGGGAAGAAAGATTCAATTAAGTTATTAACATTTGGGACCTGGATAATTATAGCAGAGTATAAATCAATCCAATAAATTATTTAACTAATTAAAAATAGTTACAAAGCATTGGAGCTGTGGTTGAGGAAGTGGTATACAAGTGCATCTCTTAGGAATGAAGCACTTTCATTAGGATGGACTCGTGTCTGATTAGAATGTCAGTTGATCAGCTAGATTTGTGTCCACACTACCAGTTTCACACCCCCTTTCCATCTGTTTGATACAGTATTATAGATATAAATATATATATATTTCTCTGTGGCCATTTGTGATACTTCCTCATATACTTGAATATTATACTTCCTTATTCACAGTATCTGTGTCTCCTGCACCCTTTGGTGTTGCAATTTTAGGGTATGTGAAAGTAGATGTTAGCAGGGTTTGTTCCCTAGTTAAAAAAAAATACATTAAAAAAGACAAAAAGTTTTAGCATGAAGTTGCTTTCTGTAACAACTCAGCTGTAATTCTCTTTTAGTGCCAGATACAAGTCTCTCCCGTGATGCTAGAAAAATTTATTTTTCTTTGCTTTCACCAACATGGAGTTTGTGGGGGTGGTTCCAGTTATACATAAAGGGTTTGCAGATTGTTGGTTTAAGATTATGGGTTTATCTCATTTTGAATTACACAACAGTTTGGATTTCATTCCTATAACCATTCATGAAACAGATTCTTCAAAATTTCTTCCCCCCCCACCTTTTTATTTTTTTTCCCATTTGCTAAAGTTGAATCTAAAGTTAGAACTTTGGGACATGTTATCCCATTTTTTCAAACAGTATCTGACATTTGGTTTCTTTACCCAAAATAAAGTTCCCTTAATCAGAAAGGAAAGACGCAATATTTTGAGAAGTTATAAAACATTGAGATATAGATATCTAATCAATGTTTTCAAGACTCCTACATTATACTCTATGTAGTGGCTTATTATTAATCAGTAGAGAATCCTATTCTGACTTCATATACAGTCTAGAAATCACAAATCAATCAATTCCCCTTACCAGTCGTTCATCTTAGACTTATGAATAAGCAATGAAATAGTAAGTGGCCTAAATAAGTTAAGTTACCACGCTAAATGGACACATTCTAGTATTTTATCTGCTCTTTTTCTTGCTCAAGACTGGTAGGTTGAATCCAAAGTGCTAAAGGTGCCCTGGCAGGCATTGGATTCCTTTGAGCCAAATCAGTTCTTGGATAGGAGGGAAGGATGACTGTACTGAGGCATGAGTACAGTGGCATGTAAGAAAGAAGCCAAGGGCTGCAAAGACAAGAGACACGGTGCTATTTTGTGAGCCTGGGATATTGCAACCAGTGTGACTTCTGCAAAAGAAACTCTAGGAACAAATGTGCACACCATTCTTCACGTGAACATGTCTGAAGCAATGTATAAATCATTTATATTATACAGTGCTCTAAAGTTAGAAACTACTGAATCAGACTGTGGATAGATCTATTAAAATAGATCTATTTTCTGCCTTATAAATGCTCTAAGGTTTGATTTGACCAACCCAGGCATTTTTTTTTTCATCAGCTTCCCCTGAAGTGCACCAGAAAAATAGAAGAATGAAGAATAGCTGTGAGGTGTGGAGACTTTGGATCTTTTCTTACAAGTTTGATAGTGTTAAATAATAATTCAAGTTATCTAGAAAGGAGGTAGGACTTACTTAAAATAGTTAACTTGTGAAACGACTTTGTTTTTCAACATGGTTTTGATTTTTTTATAAAAAAGTACACATTTCACGTATTAAAATTCAGTTTCTTACAAATACATGGCAAAGATAAAAATTACCACACTTAGTTATCAGAATTGGAATCAAAATAAATGTTTACTTCACATCACAGTAAAATTATGATCAATGGATGCCCTTGTACTTTATAGAAATGTGATTCTGTATCAGAGAGAAACTAATCATTTAGACTAGTCAAAGAGAGAAACACAGGCTAAATGTCTTCTTATGGAGATAAGGGATAGGGCCCATCTTGCCTTCACTCTTTAAGATTAACTACACAAATTAAGCTTTATGAACACCACTTTTGTGGGGACACCCATACGCTGATCTAGAAGTTGAAACTTCCTAGTTTCAATTCTCGATCTACTAATGCCAGTTTCTCTATGGCTTTAGCCATTGAGAACCTGTTTAAGGATACATAAGTAATCCAGAGCTGTAAAGAGTTAAAAGGTCTACCTCTCCAGTGAACTCACTCTCTCTGGGTCACCTGCAACCAGTAATTGGGTACCTTACAATGATGCAGGAAAGATCTGAGTTCATGATGAGTTTCAAAGGCCTTGTTCATTGAAGAACTAACTCTCTCTGGATCCTCCTGCTGAGTTCCAGCAGGGAGATGGGCTGAAATCCCACCCACACACAAGACACCTGTGTAGCATGGACTAGGTAAGGTTGAAGATGACTGAAGGTAGAAGTTTTTAAATGGAAGGATAGCCTGATGGTAGCTGACTCTCTCCACACCCTCAGGTAGTAATACAGCAGGAAATGGAATTGTCAGCCTATTATACAGCCATGTCATTATGACTTAAATAATTATCTCAATGTAGTTGATTCCAGCATAGCTGCAATGATAGCTTATCATTTCTTTTGCCATAAAAAGGAGGAAAATAAACTATTCATGATCTAAGTAGGCAAAAATAAAAATAGAGATTTGTAACTGGGCAAGGAAAATTCTAGGTATTCCTCTTAAGGTTGAGATGCTGAGATTGGCATGAATGTTTGTTTTTTTACACCCACACACCTGGGTATGTAGGTTGAGACCAAGTCCCTGTGTAGACGTTTTATCTTTAAACTCAGAAAATGTCAATCATGGAAATCTACTTCAACTTTAGCAAAAAGAAAAAAAATCAACAAAAAGTATACTCTGTATGCTGGGATTCCAGGGTTCCAACATGCCACTACAAATCTGGGGGGTGGGAGGGGGGTTCTTTCTTCTGATAATTCTAGAGCCTGTTACCATAGAAAGGCATTTCTTCAATGGCTGGTTGTAGTTAGTTCATGTTTTTCAATCAAAATTTGCAAATGTATTTGTTGCTGTATAGTGATTGTTTTGCAAAATAAAATTGCTTGTCACCTAACTGGTAGTTTGATTTTTTTTCTTCCCGCGTATGTATACACATGTGCATATTCAATTTACACACACCCATATATATTGTTCATTTGTGCAAAAAAAATGTTGTAAAAAGGAGACTTTGATGATTATCTACTGAATTCCTACTATGAATCAGATCCTATCAATATTGTATTGGCAGGATGCTATCTGTTGAACTTGAATCAACCTGACCTAAAATGTAAAGGTGAATTTACTGATTCAGATAACCAGTAGGCAGGAGTATCTGCCTGATAGATGGCTAGATCCAGACACTCAGAAGATATAGCAGGAATACTTCCAAGTTTTAGTTGTGTTTCTTTTGTGTTGGCTTCATTTCAGGCAGCCCTTTCCCGACAATCACTGATGACTTCCTTCTTTTCCAGGCTTGGACCACTGTGTACCAAGCCTGGAGCCTGCCCCACAGAACCTCCAAGCCTTCCTCACAACCTGGGGAGTGTGCCACTGTTGCCATCTGTGGAGTTCCCTAGGGGCAGTAGCCTGCTAAGCACCCTCCCTTTAATTACCACATTCCCCTGAGATCTAGAAATTCAGGTCCTCTTGCAAGAGAGCCAAGTAATTAAAGGAGGCCCCCAGAGCACTGTCCACAAAAACCAGGGCACCAGATGCTGTAAAACTTCCCACCAGGCAAGAGTGGCATTCTGGAATGTGGCAGAGAATGAGTGAAGAGAACACCTACCCTCTCAGGTTCCTGAGAGGATTGCAGTCAGCTTGAGATGTTTGTTTCAATTAGAAACCTGCTCATTAAGCCCCTGTCAGGATGATTTGGGCTGATAGTCTCCCTTCACAGAAAGATGGAGTTCCAGAGGGTAATAACTGTTCTCCATTGATTAGAGGACTGTGGGATCCATGAATGAAAGTTCTAATGACTATCACAACCAGATGAGGAGGTATTTCCCGGAAGTAGCCATTAGAATCGCACCAGCCCTGTGTAAAGCTCTGTGGAAAATACTGGTGCTCTGGAGCACAGCAAAAGGAAGCTGCCAAGATGGTGCACACCAGTTCCCAGAAAATGCTTCAGAGTACTCCTAAATGAGTGTAGTCAACAAGATGCCTTCCCTTCCCTGGCCAGTCCCTCAATGGAAGCAGGTAAGCATTATTTTTAATCTGTGCTGCTTCTGAACTGGGCCAGTGGGGTTAGATAAACCCCAGCAAACATGAACCTTTGAGAGTGTGTCCATACCACCCTGAATGGAGAAGAGGCAAGTAACAGATACAGTGTTAGACAACAGTATAACCTACTAGGTGGGGGACTTATGGAGGGAGGAAAGAAGAAATGTCCCTCTTCTCATGATTTGACACTTGTAGAACTGTCTCCCACATTATTCAAGTCTATACTGTTGCCGCTGCCAACATTACATAGTCGGGCAACTTAACATTGTTAACATTGTTAACTTAACATTGTTTAACATTGTCTTTCACTGATGTTTTTTGAGTATGTTAGTAACATCATAAATACAGTCCTGAACGTCCCTTTGTTTTGTCTCTCATGCATTTCCACCACAAATGCACCACAGCTATTTCCACTTCTACTTCCAATGCCATTAAATTCTCCTACCGTGGGCCTGCTTGAGCTGATAGACAGACCCATTACCCCAGAAGAATTCTATTTGGCATGCATACTTCATAAACTCAGGCAAGTTCTCACATACACACACATCATATACCCCATCTAACCCTTCCCCCACAGCCACCCCCACCACCCACACACACACACACACTCATAGCTTTGGGTCTTTGAAAAGTTAGAATATTTGGCAACATTGGACTTCCATTTTCCCTGGATAGCAAATGACTTGTGGTCACTAATGATAGAGGGTTTGTTTGGTTTTATTTCCCCCTCTAAATAGTCACAGGGTCCTACCCACACTTATTTTTTCCCAAACCACACTAGTCACTTTCACTCAATAATGCAGCATTAGGCTGTGTATATATATATATAGATTTAGAGTTTGTAATCTCAAACCTAGACCCACTTCTCTTTGCCTACCAATTTTTTTCCTCATTCTGTGGAACAAAATGTCAAAAGTACAAGCCCTACTTCTAGAGTGGAAGAGAAAAAAGGTCAGTAAGGGACTAGAAAGTCAATATTTAATATATTCATTCAGACTGTATCAAGACAAAAGGGGAAAACAAAACCTTTACAGTAGCACGTTTATTTGACATAGCAATTGGTAAATTTCATGTCCATGATAAACACATTTAAGATTCTACTCCCATTTATATCTATCATAAAAGCATGGAAAAAAGTTAAAATTGGTGTTGATTTTTCCTACCCATTGACATAAAAATTTCACTTTCAGGTGAGAAATGATAACTGTCATTTTACTAAGTAGGCTTGAATTTATAGGAAAAATACTACAACTTTTGGAAGTAGAAGAAAGGCACAGTGGAAAGATGTTCTATCCTTGCCAAGCAAGGGAGATGTTCTTAAGCCCAAGACTGACTTTCAGCCAACACACACCTTATTCAGTTGAATAACTTGTTACAGTACTGAAAACCTTTCCACCCGAGTTTCTCTTTGCCAATGCCCACCTTTGGTTATCAGAACTATTCCCCCAGCTCCACAGACCTCCTCTAATTCCAGCATCTATAAGGTCAATAGGTGGCGCAACAGTTACTGCAAGAATCTGTTCCAGTCCTTCTAGAGTCCTGACCTACAGACATTATTAAGTATCAAGGCCTGTGAGCCTTTCAAGAACTTTGGAGACTGAACTGTCAAGGTACTCCTGGAAGCTCAGATGGTCTACTCTGGCATTTCAAAAGTTTGCTGGCCTGCCAACTAGCTCTCAACAGTTCTCACTACCTATCCCTGACCTTTCATTGTGCTACTCCCCCCCAAGAAGACTAAGAACCACAGAGGAGACAGTGCCTCTTTTTTGGCATCCTAATGTTCATATAATAACCATACCTTGGTTATGGTAACCTGTTACCAAGTCTTCATTTCTTCCAGAATCTCCCCCATGTGGTTACTACAGGAATTGCAGTAACACAAGGCAAGGACATAGAGCCATAGGTCTACAACAGTCTAAAGAGAAGGGAGTTGGGGTGGGGGGTGAGTTCTGAGGCCAACAACAGCCTGCATTTATGAACAATAGACAGTACCATGAGGCAATTTAAAATGCATCAGTGCCTAGGCCCTCCCTGGTGGCGCAGCGGGTTAAAGCTACGCACTAAGAAGCTAAAAGCTACTTCCACATGAGTTCGATCCCCGCCTGCCCTGGAGGTGACCACATGGCGCGACAGACCTCTCCTGACCCGCCGGATGCTCCCCTCAGCAGTGCACTTCATTGATCTGCCTGTTCTGCTCCCCACTCTGTCTGTGGTGAAGCCTCTCGCCGCCTCTGAGCCTCTGGCCTATACCCCAGCTCTGTATGCACAAATAAATAAATCTTTAAAAAAAAAAAAAAAAGCATCAGTGCCTCAAGTAAAGCATTTTTATAGTCCCTGTTGAAATTCATCTAACACCCTCCAAAATTCTAGTTGATATTAATGACATTGATTTTATATTTATTTCATGTTTGTCTATTCTCTAAGCCTATGTTAACTCCTAAGGACGTTGTAATTGTCAGTATCTCCCTCTTATAAATGATAAAATTGAGGCATAAAGAAGAGACTGAACCTTAGTGGCAGAGCCAGAATTTGAACATCAGCCCACAACAGATGGCTTATCTGGTCTGATAGAATTGGTTTGATAATTAAATATTCTAAAGATAATTTTCATGACAGTCATGATAGAAATATCAAATACATATATATGTAAAAATCTCAGCTGCAAAAAAGCTAGAAAATTTTTATGTATTTGTTGTTCATTCAATGAATGAAGAGTGAGGATTATACAGAATGGCAAAATCATTTAAATAAAGAAAAATTCCCCTTTTTTTATAACTAAATCATCTCAGAGCAATTTTAACAATATGAAATTGTAGCCAAAGTCTCTCTATTTTGCAACAACAACAAAAACCTCCCTTAGACTAAAGATCAGGAATAAAAGGAATTAAACATTAACCACCATTTGTTCTCTCTTCTTCTTATCCCATTGCTCATGATTAACCATTAACTTGCTGCAGTTGTATTCTGGGAATTTGAAAAACTTATTGTGTGATATCCCTAATAAAATTTCTTGTCCCTTCGAGGTTGTTTGTGACATCAAAAACAAACGTCTACTCTGCTGCCCCAAGGAGACATTCCCTGCTGAGAATATAACTCATGCGCCTAGACTGCTCAGCACCACCTTGGCCTTGGAAATGTGAACCTCCCCAGACTCCATTCTGATCCCCAACTCCTGCATTCTTCCCCCTTTATACAATCACAGCACCCCCACCATTCCAGGAGCCAGCTTCACTAGTGTGCTTACCAGATTGCTGACTCCCTTGGTAAAATCCGCAGTGCAAGATATTCTCGTGGTTCAGAGTTTGGCTTTCTGGGCAAAAGCAAAAGATCTGGATGGGTTGTTTACAAAATGAGAAGTCACTGGAACGATATATTGTTCTCTATATCACTTGATGATTCATTCGCAAGTGGCACATTTGTCAAATAAAGATCAATCCACAATTTCTAAAAATCAATGTGCTTGGAAATTACTAGGAAAATCAGGTGAAGTATAAGATATAACAACACACATCACTTGACAAGCAAATTCATAATTCATATTTTTCAGAGAATGAAAGCAGTTTTGCTAATATATGTGTTAACTTATGGTAGCGTACCCTTTGATAAATATTTTTAAGTTGTATTAAATCTTTTTTGAAAATATTTATTTATGCATACAGAACTCGGGTACAGGCCAGAGAAGCAGGGGCAGTGAGAGGATTCACCAGAGACAGAGTGTGGAGCAGAATAGGCAGATCAATGAAGTACACTGCTGAGGGGAACAGCGAGCGGGTCAGGAGAGGTCTGCTGTGCCATGTGGATCACCTCTGGGGCTGGGGATTGAACTCATACTGAAGCTGCCAAGTTTGCAGTACTGCACTTTAACCCACTGCACCACCATGGAGGACCCTGATCAATATTTTATCATGACCCTTGCTTCTGCAATCACTCAGCTTTCTAAAAGGATATTTTCCCTTCAGTATTATGACAATAATAACTGAATTAAAAGGCTTGCTTTCCTTACAAGTGTTGCATTTCAGTTATATTTTTCTCATGAAACCAATTACCTATAATTCATAGCATAAAACTATGAAAATGCCTGATCAAACCTCTTATGTATTATACACAGTTCAGATAAAATATTATTTGATACTTTTATACTCAAGTTTGCAGTAAATAAACAAAAATTATTTACATTAGCATCAGAAAACTAAGACACAAATAGATACCAACAAGACTTCCCAGTCATTTTCCTGCTTCCACTGTAGAAAAAGTGAAAAGCACTCATTAGGGGACACCAGAGCACCAATATTTTGTCTTTTCCTGTGTAACCAATGTGTTGAACAAGGATGAATCAAATGATTGTGATCAAAACACAAATTTATTTTTGTCTCTCACAGTTCCTTTAAACATTATGCAGTGGAAAAAATCTCCCCCTTCCTCAGTCTAAAGATTTGGGCAGACTTGTGACTTTTTAATCATGCTCAGATAATAAAATTTCTCCTGGTTATAAAATGAAACTCAATCAGAAATTAAAATACCCTGCCCACAGAATAGTCAAACTCTGAAGCAGATAGTGTGAGATTTTACTCTCCCTTGCAAGGCTTTGCTCGATGGGGAGAGGCATAGACTTTTGCTTTCTTTCCTATGGAACCACACCTTCCTGAACAATGCTGGTTTTATATTCCCTGGGGGAAAAATTGGAGGATTAAAAAGACTAAAAAGGCATGAGAGGTCTTGGCCTCTGACTGGCAGGTGGTGGAAACAGTTATTTTTCTCTTCTCCAAGGATATACTTCCTGTCTGTTTCTGCTGAGGCTTTTTTTTTTTTTTAAGATTTATTTATTTGTGCATACAGAACTGGGGTACAAGCCAGAGGCGCAGGGGCAGTGAGGGGATTCACCAGCAACAGAGTGGGAAGCAGAGCAGGCTGACTGAAAAAGAACACTGCTGAGGGGAGCAGTGGGCAGGCCAGGAGAGGTCTGCCGTGCCATGTGGTCACCTCTGGGGCAGGCAGGGATCGAACTCATGGGAAAGTGGCGTTAGCTTCTTAGTACTGCACTTTAATCTGCTGTGCCACCAGGGAGGGCCCACTGCTGAGGTTTCTCACCTAGCCAGACAGCCTCGCTGCCTGGGACACTGTTGACCTTCTCCAGTTCCTCTCACGCCTGGCCCTCACCTGGCTCTCATGTGTTACCTACTTTTGCTACTATCATTGCTAGAACTGGAGGCAAATCCCAACTCAGGCATGCTTCTCTGACCACAGCTAAAGCCATCAGCCCTCTCCTGCTCACTACGTCTCTCCAACCTACAGAAGTCTAATGTGATCCAACACCAGGGAATACTCTCCAAGCATTTGAATCCTCTTTTTATTCAGTTTATGGTTAGAAGGTAGCATCTCCCTACACCACCCCTAAAAAGAAAGTGTGTCTCAGATCATACCTGTCCAAAACAATCCCATCATCTGTCTCTTCTATCCCTCTCTGTGTCTTTTTTGTGTGTTCTTAAACCTGACAGGAACAAAGTCCTGGAAATAATTTCCTGTATAAATCTGTACATAGGAAGGAACATTTTTCACTCTCATTTTTACATCTTGATGTCAATCAGGCTTAGCCCCATAGTAGATTCTCAGATAAAAAAAAAAATCCAATTCTGACACCCTGGTGTGCTTGTACTATTTTGATCTAGCATCATCTCATAATGCTTAAACTTTTAAATAGAAAATTAATAGATGGCTAAGCACCATATCGAGTGTCATACACTCATCTGGTCACTGCCCTCAAGCCATTCAGAGTCAAGTGAGGAAGAAAGATCACCTAAAACTAACCAGGAGAAATAGAAAGAAATGATGGACACACATGGACCTCTGGGAAAGGGAGACTAAGAAAGACAGAGATAAAAACAGGTTTCTAAAACTTAAGCATAGAGGGATGAGTGAAGGAAAATTCCAAAGAACATTAAAACAATTTGGCATATTTGGAGCATAGATGGGTTGGAGAAAATCAAGCCAGAGGAAAAAAAGGAGCTTGAAGTTTTGGCTTTTCTATCATATTCAGAAGTTTTGATTCTTTTGTTTAAGCCAGAGTAGTTATTAAAGATTTTCGAGGCGGAGAAATGACATGATGAGATCTGGATTTTTGAAGAGTCAGGACTGGGTATAGCTAGCAAATGTGACTTAACCTGAAACATCAGAATGACAGTGAAGAAGGTAGAAGATGCTTAAGACAACTTTGGAATAAAAAGGACAGAATGTGAAATGTGAGTTGGTTAATAGAGAAGGAAAGATAAAGTTGAGGTTTGAAATTTGGATGATCAAGTACATGATAATGCAATTAATGAAGGTGAAGTATGCAATATCCATGAAGAAATCAAAGGAAACTGTTAAAACACACCTTGGTCTTACAAGTGAAATCCTAGCCAAAGGGGGGTATATGTCACATGTGGATGGTACTAGGCCAGGGGGAGTAAATAAAAGGAAAAGGAGTGACTTGCCCCAACCATCTTTTACCCAACCTTATTCATCAGTGATGAACAATGTTTTTTCCATTTATCCCAGGACATGGTTCTCTCCAAATTCAGGCATTACCCACCTGTTAGGATGCAGCTTGTTGCATCTACGCAATGTTGGTGAGCACCCCAGACTTGCCTGCTAGAGATCTCTGCAAGTGTTCTCTTTGAGAAAGTTGTAGAAACTGAATTTCGATACATGAACTCTGTTACTAGTATGTAGGTCACCACAAGCCCTCCTTATATCAGGGCAGTTATTTTATATTCAGCTCTTCCAATGTCATCATCACTGCTGATTCTTAAATGTTCCGTGACCCCTAAGACAGTTCTTTGATTGAGGAGAGGATTTTTTTCCCTAATATTTTAATTTGTTCTTAACATTCTCTCATTTATTAGCTTCATTTATTTTGATGAGGGTTAAAATGTTAAGTTATCTAAGAATAACATTTGTTTAAAACTAAGTCAGCTTTGTTACCTCAATTTATGGCATTTGTTCTCCCAAGGCTTATAAGCTGAAACAGAGCTCTGAACAATTCTTAAAATATAAATGATGACATTAGTGCTGGAGAATGGATGAACACATGCAGGATAGTTTCACAAAAGGGAAAAGAGTTAAAAATTGGGGAGATGGAACTAAGAGAAAATGTCACAGGAGCGAATGTCGAATGGGATTAAAATGCAGAGTTGGGCCCTCCCTGGTGGCGCAGTGGGTTAAAGCACTGCACTGAGAAGCTAAAGCCACTTCCGCATGAGTTCGATCCCCACCTGCCCCGGAGGTGACCACATGGTGTGGCAGACCTCTCCTGACCAGCCCGCTGCTCCCCTCGGCAGTGTACTTCATTGATCTGCCTTTTCTGCTCCCCGCTCTGTCTCTGGTGAAGCCTCTCACCGCCCCTGAGCCTCTGGCCTGTACCCCAGTTCTGTATGTACAAATAAATAAATCTTTAAAAAAAAAAAATGCAGAGTTGGCCAAATGTGAGAAGTGAGAAGCTGTTGAATTTTAGAATAGATCATTCAGTGATTTTGCCATTGTGGGTGCTGAGCAGGCTTCTAGGGCTATTTTTCTTCATTTCACTTACAGATGACTTGGGGCAAACTCAGTTATGTAAGTGAGACTTTGGCAAAGAAATATCTTTTCCTTCTCCCAGAAGGCAATTTGAACTTCAGTATAAATGTTTTCCTCTTGAAGCATCTCTGATGCAGGTTTCATGATGTCTGTAACGTCGTTGATGATGAAAAGTCATCTCTCTGCACCTGATCACTCCAATTGCTACTTTTTAAAGAGACTTTCTATTTCCATAGCTTCATAAGCTCCAGCATTTGCTGGCACATGGCTGCTATCTGATATTGTCTTCTAAATTAATACAAACAGACTTATGCTTATATAATAAAAAGCATGAATAAAATTTTTCAAAAGAGTAAACAAGTTTTGGTAAGGATATGAAGTAGCTCAAGGAATGTCAGGGCTTATTAAGGAAGTGATTAATGTTGTTTCATTACTGATTCATTTGTTGGTATTAGATTAAATCTGTACCAACCCTTCCAGCCACAAAAAATGAAAATAATAGTGCTTGGTTATGTCCTTGTGTTTGAGCCAATTAAATTTGCAGTGATTTGTGAATCTCAGATGAAAATTATTGAGTTTTCTCATTTACACATTATAAAAGTAGTACTGATGAGGTGATACATTTAAAACACGTTGCCTTCAGGGCCAGATGGGAAAACTACAGTAGTTTAATTTGGGTTATATAATTTATTGTGATTTCTCCTCTAGATAAACTTGACTGCTTTGTACAATCTTGCGCTCATTTTTACATAATAACTTCTGAATTATATTCTTTTTTGGTCTGATTCCTGTTTTTGAACATCCGTGTCAGTGAGCATGCATTTAGATGTCTGTTATGATAGGGACATTCTAAAATTAAGCAAGTTTTCAAATTTTTAGTCAATTATAAATGTTTCTGATAACTCCAGAATGAAAAGGGACTAAGTTTACAAACTAGTTCTTAGAGATGGCTTGTAGTTTTTCCCAGTGTTTTCATTCCTGATCCCAGAGGAATAATGGTCCTTAACTAGAGAAGCACAGTCCCAGCAACAATTATTGCAAAAGAAGAAAATCCAAGAAGAAATGGGGCATTTAGCCATATTTCATAAAGAGAAATTTCATCAGTGATTTTTAAAAAATTAACCCAAATATTACAGTATAAATGAATAGCTTCCATTTTTTTAGAACATGGGTTAAATGTAGAAAAGTACAATACTTTTTCCTAAAACTCAAATCCACATCCAATATCATTCCCTTTTTATAGCAAAATTTCTCACTAATCTTCTCTAGAGAGACATCAAAGTTTCACAGAATCAATTTCGTACATCTGAGAGGAATTATCTTAGCTGTCAGATCAGTGAAAGAAGTAAACACTGAAATAAGTCACTTTATTTTTAAAGTGTGTGCTAGAAAATGGAGATTAGAGGGCCCTCCCTGGTGGCTCAATGAGTTAATGTGCAGCGCTGCAAACTAGCTGCAGGCCTTTTAGTATGAGTTCGATTCCCAGCCCCGGGAATGATCCACAGGGCTCTGCAAACCTCTCCTGACCCGCCCGCTGCTCCCCTCAGCAGTGTACCTTGTGGATCTGCCTGTTCTGCTCCCCACTCTGTCTCTGGTGAATCCTCTCGCCTCCCCTGCACCTCTGGTCCTATACCTCTAGCCTGTACCCCAGTTCTGTATGCATAAATCAATAAATCCTTAAGAAAGAAATGGAGACTAGAGTTAACAAATGCAGCACAGTGCAAATCATGGAAAAAGATTAAAGCCTTTTTGTTGTTTCAAAGGTGTTTCAATCAGGTTGCCTCTAGCCCCTATCCCAGACACCTGTATCAGGTTTCTCATGTTTGAGCCAGTGGCTAACTCAGTTATTTCTGGTGTCCTAGCCACAACACCCATAAGAGGAAACTGGATTGGTGTTACTTTTCTAACTCACTAGAGTGTAGATGTAACACTATCAGAAAGGAAATCTCTCAATTAATCAAATAATTCTTTTAAAAAGTTGAATATTTTTCTTGCCAAGTAAGATTTTTTTCAGTTGACCAAGGTCATTCCTTGGTTGGGCTATATCTCTATGTGAAGTTTGTCTATACTGGGAGAACTGTATAAAAATTTGACAGCAATGGCTCAGAATATAATTGCTAATGTGGGATTAGTCAGTCTTTTCCTTTAACATCATTTCCTTGAAAAAGATTAGCTAAAGCTATCTGAAATAAATTAGGAATTATAAATGGATGGCAACCCATCTTAAGCACAATTCAATTGCGTAGCTGGTTAGTATTTTCAGCAATCCACATGCAAACACATGATGGCAAATTATGGTTCTAATGCTTATTACATTTTTAAGAGAATTAGCTTTCCAAATAGGTCTTATATGTTTCAGTATATTTCTTCTTTTAGCTTTCACAATATCTGAGATAAATATCATTATGTTTGCTTTATTTTAAGGAAACAGGGACTCATAAGACTAAATAACTTGTCCATAATCAGAAAATAAATGGTTGAATAGTCAGTTACATGAGTCTCTTGACTGGCAAAAATGTCTTTTCCCACTAAATGATGTGGTATACCAGGTAGGACATCAGCTCTTTAACATACAAGGGCATAATAGATATTACTGCTTCATTTTTATTAAAAAGAAACATTCAGTGGGACCCTGAAATGACACTGGTGTCATAGCACCTAAAGAAAATGAGTTTTCTAGCCTTGGCCTTTCTGTTTACTTACTGGTCATGTAATTTTTTGAGAACCTATTTAATTTTCTGTATCTATCAAATGGAGATAATTCTAAGTATAAAAAATTAAATTTA
>NW_004567103.1:19250228-19312491 GCF_000260355.1 Condylura cristata | reverse complement strand
CTGTCTCTGGTGAAGCCTCTCACCGCCCCTGAGCCTCTGGCCTGTACCCCAGTTCTGTATGTACAAATAAATAAATCTTTAAAAAAAATCATACCATATTTAATGAAATATCACAGCATGATTTTACCAAATAACATAATTTATATGTTCTTGTGTATTATGCTATTCTCCTTTAAAGACGTATATGAGAATCTTTTAATTTAACAAATATGGGCTTGCATTTCCCTTTTTAATGATTTTATTGCCATTTAGAAGAGATACTATTACTTAACTGATTTCTTGTGTTGGCACATTTCATCTGTTTGTGAATTTCCACTCATAAACAATTCTGCCTGCCCTCATCTCTGCATAGGCGTCTAATAATTTTCTTGGCAAAACTTTCTAAAAATGGAATTGTTGTATCAAGGGTATTCATATTTGTAAACACTTTTAATATATGTAACCAATTTGCCCCCAGGAAGAATATGCTACTTTATATTTCTCCACCTCATTTGTTTAAATCTTTGCCAATTTGTGATACACACATTTTGATTTTTTATTTAAATATGTTTGATAATAATTGATGAAACACCATTTTCTTATTAATCTTAAGAAAGCATATTAAAATCAACCAATAATTTAGCTTAGGGGTTTGTTGACTAGTTAGTTCTGTAAAGAACCAGGTAGTAAATATTTTAGCTTTTGTAAGCTGTACCTTTCTGTATACTCAATGGTGCTTGGTAATGTGACAATACATAAACAAATCAATGTGACTGTCTTCCAATACAGCTTTGTTCATGGACACTGAACTTTGAATTTCATGTCACTTTCACATGTCTCCAGGTTTATTATTCTTCTGATTTTTTTTTTCATTTTAAAATATAAAAACTATCATTAGCTCACACAGGCAGAGGATAGCCAGAGCAGTAGTTTGCAGACACTGATTCAAATAAGTATAATGTGATTTAATATTGCTCATACTTCCTGATTTTTGTCTTATAAAGGCAAAGAGAAGAGACAGCACAGATAAAAGGACAAACCAGTGGAAGAAACTGGTGTCTTGTAGTCTAAGAGTTGGATGCTTCCACAAACCAAAATATTTCAAATCCTGCTCTATAATTTACTACAGTGTGATGCAAGCAACTTAGCCACTCTGAATCTCAGCTTTTCCTCACTTACAATGAAATTGGACTCATCCACATTTTGCCATTCTTTTATGTGAAAGCATTAAATAATGGCTACTATTCTTCTACGTCCTGGAAAATTCACACATGGGATATTGCATTAATATATTTGATGCATGAGTTAAGATGAATAGCAAAACTATATCACCAGCAGCTATCTTCCCTTGACTCCATTACAATAGTAATTCACCTGACACCCGAGTGGAATTATTTCTTTGCATTTGTCTGGTACTTTTAGATTTACTAAGCACTTTCAAAATTCTGTTTATTTGAAATTTAAAATAATCATCTTGTTTTTAAAGATTTATTTATTTATGCATACAGAACTGGGGTACAGGGGCAGCGAGAGGCTTCACCAGAGCAGAGCAGGCAGATTGTCGAAGTACACTGCTGAGGGGAGCAGTGGGCGGGTCAGGAGAGGTCTGCCACGCCATGTGGTCACCTCCGGGGCAGGCGGGAATCGAACTCATGCGGAAGTGGCTTTAGCTTCTCAGTGCTGTGCTTTAACCCGCTGCGCCACCAGGGAGGGCCTAAAATAATCATCTTATAGAGAGAACATTTTATAGAGAAAAACCCTGATAAGAGGTAACTTCCCAAGGTTATACGGATTTGAATCAGTTCATGAAATGGTGAGCTGATTAGACAAGTCTTCTAATAACAACTCCAGGCTTCTTTATTTCTACACCCAGACAAATCCTCTCATTTTTGAAAAAGCTACACAGTTGTCTTTCCTGTTATCCCTTATCCTGGTGCTGTCCCTCATCGCTGGACTCACAGAGGTTCAAAGTGAGTTTGCCTGCATGAGCGCTGTGTCTGCTGGAATACTCACAGTTCCAACATGTCTTCTCACCCAACTCTGTCACAGTCTGTCAAACCACTGAGGACACTGAGAATCAAAGGCAGCTACACTCCAGGCAGAATGACAGCGAGGAAAGCCCTGCCAGCTCAGCTGAGACGTTGTGATACTCACAAGGTGGCCCAAACTTGAACTGTGGCTGTGGCTCTCATCACCGCCTTACCCCATGCCTGGCTCCATCGCAAAGAAGCTTACGCACAACTTCTGTGTCTGTGAGATTTCCCTCAATCTGAACAGACCTGTTTCTTCCCACCATATAAGCACAAAATAATACACAGCTGTCGATCCATGTAGCATTTTCATTTCCTTCCTAAAATATGTTAAGATCTGTGTAAATCCAAGGGGTTCAGGGAGAAATATAAAAACAATGAAATATAACCATACATATATTTTTAAAAATAGCCAAAAAGATCATTGTCCTATAAAGTTCAAAATATTAAAAGCTACATAGTTCTGTAATATTGTGCATATTTAACAAACATGATAAAGCAGGCAGGCTGGGTTGTAAATTTTTCTCATGGGAGGTGAAAGAAAATCATTATGGACCATCAAATTATTTGGGATGCAGACAATTTATGATCAAATGTTGATCAAAGTCATGGAGGTAGAAATAATAGATGGTATTGTCTTTTATGGCTTTTGTTTCTGCTTTTCGTAGAGATAAAACTCTACTTTCTTGACTAATCCTTTTTGTTTGGCAGTTGGAGTGATTTACTTCCATGTTTCAATCATATGTGTAGTCATTTTTTCTACATTAAAATAGTAAATGCTAGAGAAGCATCATCTTATGCTTTCAATATATTTCATTTTCCCCTTGGCCTAAAACCTGCTTTTGTTACCGTACATGTGACTTGACTTCAGCTCATCATCCAGTTTCCATATTAGAATCACCTGCAAAGGCGCATAAAAAATAGCCTAAAATTTGCCTCTCCCCAAAGATTCTAATTTAATACATGAAGTGTCAAACTGAGACATGAATATATTATCTTCCTTTACTAAGATTCCAATCATTAATAGTGAGAACCATTACTTTTGAGAAATCTACCAATCTCTTTGAGAATCTAATTAGTCCTCACTAGGCATGATAAATGTGTAGTTTAGTTCTTAATCAGATAAGAGAACATTGATCCAAATGCTCCACACTTGGGATCGTGAAACAGGAGAGGAGATGAGTCCTGGCATGTCTATAACTCACAAGTACACTGTGAACTAGACATTGCAAAGGGCCTGGGGAGAGACTTGGAAAGCTTGCTCGATCTCAGCCCCATGGCACCAAATGCTTGTGCAGAAAACAAAGAAAAATTGAACTTCCCTGGTGGCAAGCCAGCCACAGCCTCTTCAGTGAGAGTGTTATACTCCTCCCCAGGTGATCTACATGGGTTGCAGACCTCTCCTGACCCGCCCGCTGCTCCCCTCAGCAGTGTACTTCGTCGATCTGCCTTTCCTGCGCCCCACTCTGTCCCTAGTGACTCCTCTCACTGCCCCTATACCTCTGGCTTGTACCACATTTCTGTTTGCATAAATAAATAAATCTGAAAGAAAAAAATAGAATAGCCCTGCAATGGTTATTGCTTACGTGTTGAGAAGAGAAAGCTATGAGCTGTCAGATGTCAGAGTTTGATGGCCTTTTAAATCAAGTTGCAAATGCTTCTACAGCTCAAGTTTCTCTCTGGGAAAGAAGAGCTGCCCAGGGTCAGACAGTTGGATCTCTGGAAACAGGCCCCCAGATGCAGAGTGAAGTACCAGAAATACTTATATTCGCTGTGGAACAGAGAATGCTTTCTCTGCTGGGAGCGTGTCAAGTGCTGGCGTGCATGCTGTTTTCATATGTCTGAACCATGAAAGAAGCTGCCACCCTGGGAAAGGAGACACAGACCAGAAACCAGAGCACTAGGGGTGAAAGAGACATGGCAGAAGTATTTGTATATGTTTTCTATCAATTGTAGTCCCAGAAGAATTTCTACCACCAATTCATCTGTGTTCCATCACCTCAGTCCCTTTTGCTCTTCCCACCTGTGTTTTGTATTTTCTCCCTCCCTGCAAAATGTTTCTGAATTACAGCTGTTTATTCTGTTTAGTTTTCTTGCATTGATTTTTTAAACAGATGTTATTTCCCCCCCGATTCCTTATTTATAATAAGTGAGACTTGAAAACTACCCAAATGCCCCAAAATACATGACTGGATCAAGAAGATGTGGTACATATACACAATGGAATATTATTCAACAATAAAAATTGTAACCAGAAAGTATATTCACTCATTTAATACAATATATTGCAAAATAGCTACTCTTGCTATTCTTGCTTTTTCAGAAGAAGATACTGACTCACAGAGACATTAAGTGACGTTCTCTGTGTTACTCAACTTGTGAGCAGTTATGCTCATATTTCAACCTAGAGAGTCAAATTCCAGGGCCCTGCTCTTAGACACTCAAAAATGGGAATTATTGGATCTGTACTACTGAGCCATTTCAAATCCTCTTGACCTCACCTGCTTCTGGAGCCTGTGACCACTTGTTCCAGTTTCAGTCACTTCTGCAGACACCAATACTGTGTGAATCCAGGGATTTCTATTGAGAGAGAGGCCCTCTCTGAGTCCCCACATATATACTAAAGGAGGAACCAACACTCCATAGAGAAACCCCAATCTTCAGATAAACCCTCCCTTCTTCTTTATGTATACTCTGAGGGCAGTCATTTTGAGCAAGTTCCCATGGGACAGTTTCAGATTAAGCAAACAATTACATTTTTTTTAACTGATTTACAATACTGTATAAATTTCTGGAATATAGATTCACAACCCAATACATGTATATACCACATCATGTCTACCACGACATCCATGACATTCACCACTATCAGATTGATGCTTCTACCTGTTCTTTCATGCTCCTCCCCTTTTCCCCCTGGAAACCATCATTTTTTTTTCTCAGTCTGTGTTGTTTCTATTGTGTTGTGTTAGTGCCTTTGCTTTGTTTCATATCCTTAATAAAAATAACACACGAGCTATTACTTCTAACTCTGCCACCTGAGAAGTTTTGTCCAAGATACTAACCAAACATATTTTTTAATTATTATTATGCCAACACACACTAAACTTTCAAATAAGTGGTATTATATTACCACTTAATATTATTGTAAGTTGTTTTGTTCACTCAATACTACGTTTGGGAAATTTTCTGATGTTGATATGTGCAGTTCTTTTTTTTTTATTTATTTTTAGTTTTTAGATTTATAAATGCGTACAAGAGCTGGGGTGTAGGACGGAGGTGTAGGTGGTAAGAGGATTCGCCAGAGACAGAGTGAGGAGCAGAACAGGCAGCTCTACTGAAATGCTTCCTGTGGGAGCAGCGGCGCAGCGGGCGAGACAGAAGAGGTCTGCTGCAAGAGGTCTGCTGTGCCACCATCTTCCTGGTGGGGGATCTAACTGGTGCATCTGTGCCTGCCGATAGTTTCATAGTGCTGAGATTTAACCCCTTGCACCATTGCACCACTAGGGCAGCCTGATATATGCAGTTCTATACTATTGTGTGAACATGTTATACATAATTTATTCTCTTGTGCATGGTTATGCATAGGATGCTTAAAATTCACTACTAAAATGGTGATTTGAAGTGCAATTTTTGTTCTTTTTGCACAAATATATGATAAATCTTCTAGTATCTACCTAAGGTTTGTTGGCTTAAAATATGTACATATTTCAACTTTACCCAATATTTCCCAATTAATCTCAAAATTGCTTTTTTATTCAACCATGATTAGTAGTCTTTCATACTCTTTACAAAACTTAGTATTTTGAGACTATTGTTAAGTCTTCATTTTTAGAGCAATTTTAGGTTTACAGAGAAATTGAGAGAAAGATTGCCATTTTACCCCCATCTGCAGTGTTCTATTGATGGTAAAATAGGTTTATCAGTTGTAAAAAAAAAATGTAACACTGTGATGGAGCTGCCAATTATGTATTAAATGAGTGAATATACTTTCTGGTTATAATTTTTATTGCTGAATAATATTCCATTGTGTATATGTACCACATCATAATCTCCCAAATTCATAGTTTACCTGTGTGTTATATATTCTGAGATTGGACAAATAGACAATTGCATATATCCACCATTATCGTGCTCTGCCCATTCATCTCTTCCCTCTCCCCAACTCCTGGCAGCCACTGACACTTCTATTCTCTATATGGCTTTGCTTTTCCATAATGTCACACAGTATAGAGGCTTTGCAGATTGGTTTCTCTAAGTAGTGTGGCTTAAGTTTCCTCCATGTTTTCTCATAACTTAATACTCAGTTCTGTTTAGTGCTGAATAACATTCCATTGTCAGAATTACTATAATTTATTTATCCATTCACCTGTGAAAGGCATCTCAGTTGCTTCCAGGTTTTGGAAATTATGAACGAAGCTGCTATAAATACCTACATGCAGACTTTTTTTAATTTTAGATTTTTAAAATTAATTTATGCATACAGAGCTGGGGTACAGGCCAGAGGTGCAGGGGTGGTGAGAGGATTCACCAGAGTCAGAGTGGGAGCAGAACAGGCAGATTCAAGAAGTACACTGCTGAGGGGAGCAGCGGGAGGATCAGGAGAGGTCTGCCGCGCCATGCGTGTCACTACCAGAGCGGGGATCAAACTCATATTGAAGTGTCTTTAGCTTCTTAGTGCTGTGCTTTAACCTGCTGCACCACCAGGGAGGACCTTACATGCAAACTTTTGCATGGACATAAATTTTCTATTCATTTGGGTTAAATGCCAAAACATATTTTTTAGAAACTGCCAAACTGTCTTCCGAAGTGGCTGCACCATTTTGTATTTCCTCCAGGCATTCTTCTAACTTCCTTCCCAGCATTTGTTGTCAGTGTTCTGGATTTGAGCATTATTATAGGAATGTAATGTTTACTTCTTATAGTTGTTTTAATTGGCATTTCCTTGACTGAATATGAATTAAAGCATCTTTTAATGTGATTATTTACTGTTTGTCATCTTTGATGAAACATGTCCTTGATCCATTTTTAAAACTTCGGTTGGTTGTTTTTATGGCTCAGCTCTTAGAGTCATTTGTATGGTTGGATAACAGTGCTGCTTATATGTGTCCTTTACAAATATTTTTTTCTCTTAGTCTGTGACTCATTGTCCCATTCTCTTGGCATTGTCTTTTAAAGAGCAGAAGCTTGTAATTTTAAATATCAAATTTGTTTTCATGAATTTTGCATTTGCTATTGTATCTAAAAAGTCGTCACCACATCCAAGGTCTAGGTTTCTCCCTATGTTATGTTCTAGAGGTTGCCTTTGAAAGCTAGGTCCTTGACCAATTTGAGTTAATTTTTGTGGAGAGTGTAAGGTCTGTGTCAACCTTCTTTTGCATACGGATATGAAAGTTTTTCCAACACCATTTGTTGAAAAGACTATTTTTGTTCTGTTGTATTACCTTTTCTCCTTTATCAAAGATCAGTGACTATAGTTTGATTTATTTAAAGTCTCCTTATTCTGTTCCATTGATCTGTTTGTCTCTTCTTTCTCCAGCATAACACTTTATCAACATTTATAACTCAACTTGCTGGCATTTTGACTGGAATTACAGTGAATCTATAGGCAAGTTGGAAGAACTGAGATCTTGATATTATTGTGTATTCCTAGCTATGAACTTCAATAGCTCTCCATTAAGTTTCTCTTTTATTTCATTTATCAGAGTGTTATTGTTGTCCTCATAGACATGAACACTTTTTAATGTTTATGTCTAACAGTTGTGTTTTGGGGAGACTCTAATATGGTTGCTATATTTATTTCTAATTTCACTTGTTTATCACTGGTACAAGGAAGAGCAATTTATTTTTATATATTAACCTGACATTCTGCAATCTTGCTACAATCACTTACAAGCTTCAAGAGAGTTTGTTGTCAATTCTTTCTGTATTTTCTCCATAACTGGTCATGTCATCTGTGAATGAATTTTTTTCTTTCATTACAATCTCTACACCTATTGTATCCTTCCCTTATTACATAAACTAGAATCTATCAAACTCTTAGATTTGTATAGGTTTTGACTTTATGGATTCAGAGAAGAATAAGATCAAGGACATTGATAATTGATATTAATTATGAAATATGTATATATCCTATTTCTCAAAATTTTATCTTTGCTTATCTATTTTTAAATTATTATCTATTTTAGATATTTACATTTATATACATTTAGATTTTAGATAAATAATATATACATTTTTATTTTTTCTTTTATTACAGAGATTATTTGTTATTTTAAGTTCTTGTGTTTCTATATAGGTTTAACTTTTTAATCTTTTACAAGAAAGATTAAGAGTTTATTAGATATGATATAAAAAATCAATTTCCTTTTAAAATATAAATAATGTCGCTTTTCACTTTCAGGTTTTTTTTTTGAAGATTTATTTATGTATGCATACATAAATATGAGAGCTGGGGTACAGGCCAGAGGTATCGGAGCAGTGAGAGGACTCACCAGAGACAGAGTGGGGAGCAGAACAAGCATATCGATGAAGTCTACTGCTGAGGGGAGCAGCGGGCGGGTCAGGAGAGGTCTGCTGAGCCATGTGGATCACCTAGGGGCAGGCGGGGATGGAACTCATGCTGAAGTGGCTTTAGCTTCTTTTTTTTAAAGATTTATTTATTTGTGCATACAGAACTGGGGTACAGGCCAGAGGTTCAGGGGCAGTGAGAGGCTTCACCAGAGACAGAGCAGGGAACAGAACAGGCAGAGCGACGAAGTACACTGCTGAGGGGAGCAGCGGGCGGGTCAGGAGAGGTCTGTCTCCCCATGTGGATCTCCTCCGGGGCAGGCGGGAATCAAACTCAAGCGGAAGTGGCTTAAGCTTCTCAGTGCTGTGCCTTAACCCGCCGCGCCACCAGGGAGGGCCTCAATTTGCCGTTTTTGACTAAATCACATTCTATATGTGATTTTCTGATGTTTCATTTTTTGATATTTTTATCTGTTTAGTTTATTTTTCTATCCCTATGGGATTATCAACCTCATCCTATGATTCTGCAACAATTTCCTTCTTTTGCAAGTGTACCTTGACTATTCTGACTCCTTGCTTTGTTATATTGACTTTGAAGTTATGAAAATTCCTGAAATAACATCGCATTTAAAAAATAACAAGTTAGTTTTATTAAAATTAGTCTTCTTACCTAAGAACATGGTATTTTGTAAGTCTTTGTGCCTTTAAATAATTTATTGTATTTTTATAAAAGAATAAATTAAATTTATTCCTATGTACATTTTAAATTTTCTTGTTATTCTCTATAAACAGAAAAATCTTAAAAGACGTAAGCATGATATTCAGAGAATGATGAATTTTGTGAAGTAAAAAGCAAGAGAATATAATGGAATGTTTCTGGAACAGGATAGAGAAGACTATTTCTGGCAGGTTAAGAAACAGTTCTGGAAGAAGAGGTTATATTTGAACTGAGACCTGAAGGGTAAAAAGGTGTGAGCACTGTGAAGATATAAAGAAGGAAAGAGCAGCAACACAAAGTCTTTGAAGGGCCAGTGTTTCTAGAGCAAAGAAGAGTGAAAAGAGTTATATGAAATAGATCAGGCCATGGAGAAACTTGCAAACCATATTGATGAGTGTGGACTATGGGCTTTGGAGTTTTGTTCTGTTCACTGAAAGACCCTGGCATGCCTTTCAGAGATCTGCTATTTGGACTGAGATGCCAAAGATGCACAGGGTATATTAACTCCAGCATCATGGGAGTGACATAAAAGTAAATGTAGCTTCTCCCCTCACATACGAAAGGCATCACACCAATGTAGTCACTGAGCACTTCTAACTGCTAGACACATGACAGCAGTGATCACACTTTACCTTCAAATGTTTAATGGGTTGCCATAGAGACTCCTGCCAAAAACTGTTTATTAATTACTGAGTGTTTATGCTGTTACTTACTTCCATGCACTTACTTAACAGCATCCAAATGCTGCCTACTGAAGTAATATTTTTTTCCAAAATTCCAGCCATGATTTTCCTCTACTCAGACTATCTGCCAAGGATGTTTATTTATATACTCATCTGGAAGCTCAGCATGTGGCCACTGTCAAAATTCACCCTCCCTTTCAAATAACAAAATAACCTTCAAGATGACATACATTAAGCTGCAAATCTTGGGATTGTCTTAACTTTACAGGCTTCTTAGTGCCCAGTTGCCAGTTTTCTCTATTTAGCCCAAGGCCACTCTTTTCCTTGGGCACCTCTTTGGGAAAACTTCACAGGCAGTCCAATGTCTTACATGGTGAGATGATAGTATCATGCAGAAATTATAAGGAATTTGTTCCTTAACTGATTGTGTACTTCATCTAATTGACTCAGTTCTCAGCTTCCACCAGCAATGTTCAACTAAATTGAAAAAAATGTATGAAAGAAGGCAGTATACATGAGAGCATTCAGGAATACACACACACACACAAACACACACACATACATACATACATACATACATATATATATATATATGTTTTTAATCAATGTATGAGAAGTAAACCATCATTGTTAATTTTGATTCACCACTCAAATGTTATTTGGAAACTGATCTTGACAGTGCTTATTATAGATCTTCCACCCCCAGATGACTCATTACCTTGAGGGCATCTGGGAATGGAAAGGACCATTAAATCTCTTAATATTTTACCATCAATAGAACACTTCTTCCGTATGTCCTTGAGCAGTTCCTATTTACATGACTCATAAAACTTCTTCCAAACTCTCACAACTGCACAATACTCAGTATGACATAGAAAGTTAGACCATAGCTTTAACAGCAAACTTCAGTTTCTTTCATCAATTACTATGTAACTTCAGGCAGGATATATAATCTTTCTGTACTTTTTTTTTCTTGAAATGTTGATGGTAGTGTTGTTTGGATCTATTGATTGATCCAAAAGACCCTGACATAAAACAAGTATTCAATATTCTTATCTGCTACCAATAATATTCTGACAAGTGCAGTCTTTCCCTCATCAAATATAACTCTAAAAAATGCTTTTACTGATTACTTTTAACCTTCCCTGTTTTCATACTAACTTAACCTCTGCTTCCTTTTTACCTCCAATCCTAGAAATAATACACTTACCAAAGAATAATTAAACCAGCTTGTGCCAATATAGTTTCAAGAGCATTGTTAATTAATTATCCCCTCAAATATCCTCAGCAATTCCTCTTCTATAACTATATTTTAGGCCATAAATATGTCCAAGTCTCTTATTTAAAAAAAAAAAAAGTAAAACTTCTTTAGCAGATATTTTTGCAGTTTCAAAACTAATCAGAATATTAACATACAGTCTAGCAATTGTTTTCTTAAGTAATTAATCAAGTTAGTTGAAAACTTTCATCCACATAAAACCTGCACACAAAGTGGTTGTGGCATCTTTATTCATAATTGCTCCAAATTGAAAGCACCATAGACTCCTCCACATATTAATGAATAAACAAACTGTGATATAGCCACATAATGGAATGATACTCAGTAAGAAAGGAAATGTGTTATTAAATTACAAAATGAGATGGAGGAAACTTAAATGCATATTGCTAAGTGAAAGTCAGTCTGAAAAGATATTATACTATGCAATTCCAACTATTTGGCATTCTTTAAAGAGCTAAATGGCAGATATAGTGAAAAGATTACTGGTTGCCAGAGATGAATAGGTGGAGCTCAGAGGATTTTTAAAGAATGAAATGTTCTGGATGGTATCATAATGGTAAAAACATGACATTATTAATCATATTCTATGCAATTGGACAATAAAAAGTGAACCTTAATGTGAAGTACAGATTAATAATAACATAGTAATATTGGTTCATCAGTAACAAAAAATCTACCACAACAAAACAAGTTGTAAATAATTGGGGAAACTAGGAGTTGGAAGAGAGAATGTATGAGAACTCTCTACACTTTCTATTTTATTCTTCTGTACACCTAAAATTGCCTTAAGAAATAAAGTGTATTAATAATATTTTAAACATTAAGTCTTAAATAAATCATTTCACAATGGCATCTAGATTTAGTTTTTGTTTGAACAATTGTGAAAAGTGTGTAGCTATGCCAGGAGACATGAATCTTGGAGACCATCTTAGACTTCTACTTATCCAACTATCCTTTCTTATGCTGTCACTTCTCAATAGCATTCTCTATGGAAACAGACAAATGTTGATATACTTCCAAATTGGATTTTTTTCTTCTTTTCATGTATTCACCTGGATTATTTTAGTTACATTATTTTATTTCAAATATTTTTTATACAATATGAACCACAAAATCCATCTATTTTACATAGTTAACTCTTCTGAATTCCATACTCATATTTCTAGTTTATTCTTCAGCTTATACATTGGAATTTCCAATGAAATTCAAGTAAAATTCACTAATGCTCTCACATATGCACATAAATTAAGAACATCATTCTCCCTATCAACTTTTTCTCTCTTTAAATGAGATCATTTATTCAGCTCCTCAAAACCAAAGACTTCGAAATTTGGTTGATCATAGCTGAAGGCTGGTATAGATCAGAGACCTTCTTAAATTCTTTACAAGTATTAATACTTAATTCTCACAGCATTCTATCTAGAAGGTACTATTATTTGGAAACACTGGTGAAGGACGCTCTCATTCTATTATATTTGTACAAAGTAGGGATAGAGACAAAACTAAGCTTCTAACCATGTACTCTTAACCAGCCTTAATGAGCCTGAATAATTCTGCCTCTGCAATATCATTTAATCTTATCTCCTTATCTCTTGGGTAAGAGATCACGCTGTCATGGCATTGGTTCAGGATTTCATGGAATATTTCTCTAGTTTTAAGACTTGTGTTCCCATCCACAATTCATTTAAGTAAAAATGAATTTTTTACTTCCCTGAGTAGAGCCTTTTTATCCAAGTGTCAGACTGCTATAAAAAGCCTTTTCCATCTGATTCTTGACTGATTTTTCTACTTTGCCTATTCGTTCATAAGTAAGTCTGTGTCATGTTTCTCATGCTACTCTTCAGTGCATTGGTTTTCTCTCTACTGCTGTGTTTCTTGTGAGTAAGACTCTATATGACATTGTGTATCAGATAGAGTCAATAAATATGCATTGAGTAAACTACTTAGGATCTAGCTTTCCTTGTTTCAGATTACAGATGACTTCAGATTAAAAGTTGAATGTAAAGATTTATATGAAAGATGGCTTCAAGAAATTAATGAAGAACTTATTTCTGTGGCTAAAAACACCAATATATATCACACAGTCCTCTTTTTATGGAGAAAACAGCCATGTAGTTAATTACACAGGAAATATTTCTATTTGTTGAGGTCAAATCCTAGGTTCTGACTTTCTGTTTCATGGTTTACACCAATATCTTTGTTCAAAAAGGTATGTGGCTATATTTGTTCTGTTTGCAAGCATTTTGATCCATAGTAGTAGCTACACAGACTGTTTTGCTTTATCCTATCCTTCGTTCACAATGAGATAAAACTGTACAGGCATTTTTTATGACAACTGAAGGAAAATGGCAAAGATCAATGGAAAGACCAAAATCACCCAACAGTATAATGAACTCTAATAAGCCACGTCTCTTCACAGCATAGTTCAAATGTCCTCCTTCAAGTTGTAATGAATAGATACAAACTGTCTAGCTTGGGGACATTTCAGCTTTGACAAAAAAGAAAATAAAAAAGCAACAAACCCAAGGTTAATTTCTTGTGATGAACATTTTAAAATAAATTCTCACATCAGGAACTTTCGAGCTTCCTCAGTCTTCCTGAGCTTGCTCCTTCCCTGGTTTACACTTCTAATAATTTTCATGTGTTCCTTCTGCTAAACCCCGAGGGTGGACTCCTGACCTCCTTGCTAGAGGTGCGAATGATGCCAGGTTAGTGACTGCTCTGCGGTTACCCAAAGCTCCTCCTCCCCAGACCGTGACAGCTGGAGGTTGAGAAGCAGGACGCGGGACACTCCTGGGGTGCAGGTCATAGAGGAGGAAGCTGAATCCTGGGTCTGAAGAGGCCACGAAAGGAGCCTACTTGCGATGTGAAGAGTGGACCCCTTTTGGCTCCCCAGCTGCTGCTCAGCCTGGCCCCAGCTCTTGTCTCCCGCCAGGCCGGCCCGCGCGGGCCGCTGTCCACAGTGGGAGGTGCTGAAAGCAAAGAGAGGGCGCGGGGGCGGCGAGGCGGACAGCTCCTCCGAGCGCCCCCCTCCTCGCTCCGCCGCTCCTCCAGCCCTCCCCTCCTCCCGCAGCCATGTTCCACCAGCCAGGAGGGGAGGGGGAAGGGAAGTGGGAAGGGGGATCAAGGCGGAGAGAGCCGGCTTTGCCTTGGGGAAGGAGGGGATGAGAGTTGGGGAGAGCAGCGGGAGGAGGAAGAGGAGGAGGAGGAGGCGGCTAGCAAGGAGCCGGCGCTGGGTCCTGCAGTAGGACTCCCAGGAGCCACCATCATGGTGAAGAGGAAGAGCTCCGAGGGCCAGGAGCAGGACAGCGGCCGCGGCATCCCCCTGCCCATCCAGACCTTCCTTTGGCGGCAAACCAGGTGAGGGGCGCAGAGGACATCCAGGGGCTGCCCTGGGCTGGGGGCGCTCCTGGGGCCGCCGGGGGTCACCACCGCCGCCACTACCCCTGCTGCTGAGGCCGCGCCACAGCCTGCTCCCTCTCTGGGGCTGGAAAGAAAACCCTCTGCACCTGCTTAAAAACACGCATTTAAAAATATTTGAGTGAAGTTTGACAACAAGCAGATTGGCAGTTGTCGAAAAGATATATGCATTATTTAGGGGTTGGGAGGGCAGAGAGCCTAGGAGAGGGGGCGGGGAACTAGGGAAGAAAATTATGACTGGTTGTGCTCCAGCGTCCAATTCTCCCTCCATCTCCTGCTGTAATTTCAGCCTAGTGACCTGTTGTTTTTCCAGCTTCGGTTTGGCAAATATCTGCTATGCCCACTTGTTAACCATTTTTGCTCAGATTCAGCCAGTAAAATTTTCCTGATTAAAGCCACTGAGAATTATTTTATTAAGGATATTTTTTTTCCTCGGAAAGGGCCTGAAACCTATTCCAATAAACAGAAAACAAGGTTTAATTTATTGTCATCATCAACATCATCATTGATGTTATTTTTGTGTTTAATCAGCTAATCAATTCTGGAAATCAGGATCCATAAGCTATGTTCATTTTTCAGTTTTTAATATGACTGAACACATAAGTATTGCACCACTGCTGGCCACTGGCGATTTAAAATCTGATTAAATAAAAGTCTTCAGAATAAGAGTGGATGCAGAAAACATTTTTTATATGTAATTACACATGTAAAAGCAAATGGCATCAGCTGTTCAACACCTGCTAATTAACAAGCTATAGTAGGCATGAAATTTGAATTTTATAGCACCATGTCTTATTAATTGAAAAATGTCATTAGAATGGTCTAATAATAATTTCACTTTTGTTTATAACAAATATCTCTTTTAATTTTTTAGTGCATTTTTGAGGCCTAAACTGGGAAAACAATATGAAGCCTCTTGTGTGGTATGTGATATTTACCATTTAATGATTATTTCCTTGTGTAGTAGTGGAAAGACATAAAATTATACTGACTGTATGTATTAAATCAGTTGGGAAACACTATTCAGCAACTACTTGTGTGCCACAAACAATTCTGGATGCTGGAACAAGTCAGTAATTAACATACACACACACACAGATATACCTGAGGTTGGGAGGGATATTTTAGCAGTAAAAGAAAGGATATTGAGATGACAGTGAAACTGCTACCTGGTAGAAGGCCTTACAAGGCAAGTATAATAAGTCAAATATTTAACAACAAAATCAAGACTGTCATATAGTAGACGTTCATATAAATCCTCAACGTAACATACACTTCTGAAGTTTCTATCTTGCATTTTTTGTAAGTCTGAAAATGGCTGATGTAAAATAATGCTATTCATATTTATATAAATAGAGCCCATTTGTCTTAAAATTCTAATGGAAGCCCGTATCCATACACATTCTAATTTACAAGTTGAGAATAAACTGCATGAAATTATGAAGCAAAATTGAAATTGACTTTTCAGACTCCAGACTCTGGAACTTACATAAAGGTCTTCACATTGCATATGTTAAAATGTAAAAGTGGAAGCCTACTCATTTTGCTACTGCCATGAATATCTGCAAGTGAATATTTAGATGACCTACAACTAAAGAGACTTGAAAGGTGTTACTATGTTGATTACATAGACTATGATGAAATCCAACCAGAGTTGAACAAGCACATACTCTTTCTCTCAATCCAAGTGGGAATTTGTTTTGATATACCTTCTATTCCTCAAAGTTTCTGAGAGGTATTTTAAAAATATATCTTTAAAGAAGACTTTTGATAGAATTTATTGTGCTTTTCTCATTAGAGTAATTTAACACTTGAATTCTACGACCCTTCTGTAACAGTGCTCATAGTTATGCTAGCTTAAAATTATGACTTTTCTCTGTTCTCAGCAAAGAGATAGCTGACATCTTTAATATGGTCATATAATATTAAAATATTAAGCCACATTCATAGATAGAAAAATATAAAATAGATAGGTAGGTAGGTAGACAGATAGATAAGGTAGTTGCAATCAGATTTTGTCTATCCAAGTCAAATGTTTATTAAATGTATTCTAAATATTTGGTAGCTATACTTTCACCAAAGAGATTGAGAGAAAGACACAACTAAGTGGGTTAAATTTGTGCTGGGGTGCTTTATTATCTGAAAGTATCTTTGGTCAAGATTTAATAAATTAGCAAAACAAAAATGGTTTATTTACTTATCTTCTTTTCTCCCTTCTTTTACTTTTTTTTTTATGAAGTAGACATATTAAGTATCTTTACGATTATAAGCATTGGATAAGGAATATCCTATATGAGATCACTGCCCTAACCCTAACCTTAGCCCTCTAAGAGATCGCTGCTGTAGACACGAACGAATAATTTGGGGATGCCAAAGTATTTTTCTTTTTTTTAACACTTGTTGAATATTGACAGGTATTCTATCCCTCGTGGTACGTACACAAAAGATAATTCACTTTGTTCTGCAATTGTGATTGGGTGTCTCATTAGAATTTTATAAAATTATTCCATCCAAAAGTTTCATAGATTAAATATACTTTTTTTTTTTACAAGGAAGCTTATTTTGGTTGAAATCATTTAATAATTCAAGCTATATACTTTTGCTCAAAAATCTGAAAATAGACAGATATTAAAAATTATCACTGTCAATATTTTTATCCTTTTATACTTGATGTACATTTCTACACCTCTTAGAATCTCTTAATTTGCATGTTTTTTTTTTTTTGTGTGTGTGTGTGTCTACAGTCTTTTGAAAGAGTGTTGGTAGAAAACAAACTGCATGGCCTCTCTCCAGCCCTCTCTGAAGCCATCCAGAGCATTTCCAGATGGGAACTGGTGCAAGCTGCTTTGCCTCATGTCCTCCACTGCACTGCAACTCTGCTTTCAAACAGGAACAAGCTAGGTTGGTGCTCTTGCACCATCACTTTTTCATGACTGACCACTCTGTTTTCTTTATAACAACATGTATTGGGTAATTACTATGTTCCCAGGACCTATGCACACATTATCTCACTGAACTCTCACGAAACCCCCTTCCCACTGGCTCCACTCTTCTCCCCAGGTACCATTGAAAGAATTAGCTCTTACTTCAATCGTTTTAACTTTCCAAGTAATATGTGAATGCATTCTCTTTGTGAAGTGAAGTTAAATGCAATCACTCACCCAACTCTGAGAAATTCTAGTCAGAGTAGCCTGTTGACTGCTCCTAAAACTGGTACTTTGACTATGTGTATGTGCACACCTGTGCATGCTAATTTTTAATGTTTCAATTAATTTACAGATTATTGTCCTCAAAAGCTGAACTGGACTAGCTCTCCCCCATGTTGTGCATGTTCAGCCACACCTAGGTAGTTCCCCTATTCAGGCCTTCACTATAGCTTTTGCTGCTCACTGTCTGAAAGAGAGTGGCGGTTGTCTTCACAGTCCATAATTTCAGCTGCTTGGAAACATGTTGCTCTCTGACAAAGAGATGTGATACATGCCGTTTCCCCCACTGTGACAGTGAGGCCTTCTGCAGAAACTCGCCCCCGAACAAAGACGATCCTTTATAACAATAAAGGGAGAGTTGTAAGAGGTATAGAGAAATGCGAGTATCTCTCAGGAAATGGAATCATAGAGCAAAGCCAGGGGTTCGTGATAGACACAAGGTTGATGTCCATTGTTCTTTTTGTTTGTTTTGCTATTATTTTTATTGCGTTAGATCTTGCTGTAGGTCTATTTCATTTTTTTTTAAAGATTTATTTATTTGTGCATACAGAACTGGGGTACAGACCAGAGGTGCAGGGGTGATGAGAGGATTCACCAGAGACAGAGTGGGGAGCAGAACAGGCAGATTGACGAAGTACACTGCTGAGGGGAGCAGCAGGCCGGTCAGGAAAGGTCTGCTGAGCCATGTGGTCACCTTCGGGGTAGGCGGGTATCGAACTCTTGCAGAAGTGGCTTTACCTACTCAGTGCTGCGCCACCAGGGATGGCCCGATTTCATTTATTTTTAAAGACTTATTTATTTATGCATAGAAGAACTGAGGTGTAGGCCAGAGGTGCAGGGGGTGAGAGGACCCACCAGAGACATTCATTGTTCTAATCACAGAGTTTGCTTCAACCTAGCTATCTGATTGTTCCCGCAGGCCACCAGGATAAGCTGGGTGTTGCTGAGACAAAGCTCCTCCACACGCTGCACTGGATGCTCCTGGAGGCCCCCCAGGACTGCAACAGCGAGCGGTTTGGGGGCGCAGACCGAGGGTCCAGCTGGGGTGGCAGCAGCAGTGCTTTCATCCACCAGGTTGAAAACCAGGGTTCTCCAGGGCAGCCATGCCAGAGTGGCTCCAATGACGAAGAAGAGAACAACCGCAGGAAGATTTTCCAGAACTCCATGGCTACTGTGGAGCTCTTTGTGTTTCTGTTTGCTCCTCTGGTGCACAGGATCAAGGTAAGTGAAACACTGCTACGAGAGCCAAGATAGGTATCCATGTGATGAGGGTTGGCTTCAAATGATATCTCGTACCTGGTTACCCGTGTCTTTGTATGATCCTATGGCCACTTAAGACCTAGATACCTTTATTTTTATATTAAACTAATAGACATTACTTGGAAAACCTATCATATACTTACTTTAAAATTCAGTGATCTCCATCTGCCTTAATGTCCATAATGCCCATCATGGATATAAGGTCAAACATGATTTGGGACTTCAGTTCCTTTATCCAACACTCCCGATCATAGCTTCAAGGAAGATGTGAATAAGTCAAAGTCTCTGAGTGAGAAAGATGCTTTTTTCAGTGTAAGAAAAGTACAGTCCCGAGGTCTGGATCTTTCAGGTGGGCATTGCTGGTCTTTGGGACCAGGTCATTCTTTGTTGTATGGCATTATCCAATGCATTGTAGGATGTGAGGGACATGTCTGGCCTCTCCCCACTAGATGCCAGTAATATCTCTTCCCTCCTATTGTGACAACTACATATGATTCTAGGTGCTGCCTTGTGTCTTCAGCAGCTGGTGAGGGGGGAGGATGGTTCCTGACTGAGAACCACTGCCCTGACCTTGCATGGGCCTGCTGAGTATCTGGACACTATCCAGCCTTATCTCCCTTCCTTGTCTGTATGCTGTTCACGTGCACTGCTGTCTTCAGGAGCAACATTGATGTATTTTTATTTTTTCCTATTCTTTCTTGGCTTTCAAATCTCTAACCCCAGATTAAGACCCAAATTGAACTTTTCTATCTCTTACCCGAGGTACATGCTCTGCCTGCCCAGAGATCAATCATCACCCCGGGGTTGAAAACCCCAACAGTGTGGAATACAACCTGGAACTGGATGGGGATGTGAAAAACCACACCCCCATCCAGTCGTAGCCATTCTGCTTGGAGTCTCCCTGAGAACCGGACATGGTTTTGTTCAGGTCTTTTCTCAGACTGGTCTTGCCTCCTGCAAGGCCCTCAGAGCCTCCCCTGCTGCCTAGAAGACTCCTACGCATCCTTCACCACTCCATTCAGGATTCATCCTCATTCTTTGCCCATTTCCATTATTATTCCAGATATATCCTTATTGTTATTTACTGCTATGATTAATCTTCCTTGTTGATTTAAAATTTTTTAAATCTATTTATTTTTCTAGCTTATTATTATCATTATTTCTTTATGTATCTCTCCCATTAGATTCTGAATGGCTTGAAAGTAGGAATTTTGTCATTGTATCCTGGCTAGCTAAAATACTGTTTGTACTTTTGTACTTTATAGGTATTTAATTAATAGTATTGAATGAATCAATGCAGCACTTAGCAAATATGTCTAACATAGGTAACTCATCCTTTGTAAGATAATGTATTATTTAATGCATATTTTATAAAGATTTAATTTTTAATTAACTCAAATATTTTATATAAAGTCAGAACTCTGAAAAATCTGTCCAATGCATTAATTTTAGGCCAAATTTAATTTCTTCAGTTAAAACTATGAATATGTTTTTCAACTAAGGATCTACTGAAATGTGGTGGGAGTATTTTCTTGACAATCATACTCATTTATTCTTTCAAAAAGTATTTATTGAATGCCACCTATATGCTAGGCACTGCTCAGCGTGTTTAGAGAAACAGAAGGGGCAAACATGACCCAAGAATTCAAGGAAATTTTTATAAAATCCATGGGTGTGAATAAACAACTCTAAAATGGAATTTAAAATAATAGTTGTTTAAGGAAATTTCTGAGCTACAGGTAAACACATTTAGAATTGTTCATGCTATCATGGTAATGGTTTCCTGCGCAAGCAGGAAGGGCATCTCAAATGAGGGGATGTTGGTTCTACCAATGTTGCTGCCACTTTGTTTTTCTCTGGGCCTTGTTAGACCCCACAGCTATTTTAATGATAAAGAGTGTCTTCTCCAGATATCAGGTTTCTGGTCATGTGTGCATATAAGGCATTGGGTGACATTTTTTTTTTTTATTGTTTGGGATCTGTCTTGGGAATTTTATTTATTCTTTAAAGTCGATAAACATTTAGTATACATAATAAAATTTTAAGAATTGTTGAACCCTGGTGGCTCAACGATTAGGACATAGCACTATAAGCTAGCTGCAGCCATGTGAGTTCGATTCCCAGCCCCAGAGGTGGCGCACATGGCATGGCAAGTCTCTCCTGAGCCACCAAGCACATCTTTGAAACCTATTTTTCTCATACTCCACTTATAATTAGTGAATTCTATAAACTCTATCTTCAAAATGTATCCAGAACCTACCACTAAGCATTTTTCTCTCCACTAGCACCTAGTCTAATCATGTTTCACTTAGGTGTCAGTAACAGCTTCCTAAATAGTCTCTTCCACCCTTGTCCTGTCTCAATAGCTTGAGAGAGTCTTACAAAATTTCAGGTCAATGATGTCACTCTGCTTCTCAGAACCTACAGTAGCTTCCCATCTTCCTCAACAACTGCTGAGGTCCTTATGATGGCCTATCAGACCCTATGTTACTTGAAACTCAATGCCTTCCACAATTTTACATTTTTTATTTTCCCACTACTCAGGTGACTCGAGGTACACAATCTCCTGGTTGTTTCTTGACACACAAGAATAGTTAAAACTTCTGCTCCTCTTCATCCTTTTTCATGAAATGCTTTTACTGGAAATATCTACATGGTAGATTTTTACTTCATTAATATTCTTATGCCAAAGTCACCTTTACACTAAGGCTTTCTGGCCACCTTGTTTAAAATATCATGCCTTACCTGACACATTCCTTTATCTGTTTTATTTTTCATTTGCATTCAGAGAGCAAAAATCTTGTGTGTTTGCTCTAATTTGTTTTTTTTTCAAGATTTATTTTATTTATTTATGCATAAAAGAGTTGGGGTGTAGGACAGAGGTGTAGAGGGTGAGAGAGGGGATTAATTAGAGACAGAATGAAGAGTAGAACAGGTGGGTTGACTAAAATATACTGCTGAGGGGAGTAGCAGGTGAGACAAGAGAAGTCTGCTATGCCATATGGGTCAGCTCTCTGGCTGAGGATCCAACTTGAACTCATGCTACATGGCTGTGGATGAGTTCATAGTGCTGAGACTTAACCCCTTATGCCACCAGGGAGACCTCGCTTGTACTTTGCATGCTTCACTCTATCTGGAACCTAGAATAGCACCCAGCACGTAGCAGATGATCTATAAATGTTTGGAGAATGAATTTGACCAAATGCTTTATGTGCTTTCCTAATGCTTTCACAGAGAGTCCTAGAGACTTTCTGATCATGGTCCCTATTGGTGCTAGGATCTTAGTCTAGAACTTACAGAGAGGCTTCTATGTGCTAATGTGCAAATGCATTCAGGGATTGCATTAGCCTCTCCATTTGAAGTTCCCTTTGATACTGAGCTAACTCGACTCACCATTTCCCAAACACTTTCTTTTTTTCCAATTTCTTCCTAGCTCTTGTCTTTCTAGGTCTTTGGTTTTCAACCATGGCTATACATGAGTTATGGGGGTGGGTGGGAGGGCTTTAAAAAAACCTCAAAATGATTGAATCCATTTGTGTAAGAGAAGTGAAACCTGGGTTTTCTATATTTTAAAAACTCCTAGGTGATGATAATATGCAAGGCATGGCTGTAAATCATTGTCCTGAGTGAATTCCTGAGCATCAGCTGAGTTCATCAATCTACAGTCACATTCTCTGTTTTCATCTCTAACCTGTTTTGAGAAACTGAGTCATTTAAAATGTAATCTCACTTATACAGTATATGATTGCATTTTAAGCATCTTAGCTTCTCAAAATGATATAATGATGAGGCAGAGAATATTCTCCCTGGAAGAATCCTTCAAATATAGATAAGTTGAATGGCATGTGGATTATAAAATAAACGCTTATTGTGTGCCAAATTCAAAGTGCTTTTTCAAGCATTGTAATGATATCTGGGGCTGGAAGATGACTGACTATCCTTGCCCTTAAGGAACTAAAGACTGTTGAGAAGGCAACATTAAATAAAGCTCTAAAAAAAGTCAGAATATATGCTACTGATTCCATGAAATATAAGAACAAGAGATGTACTACAGAAAGTCAAAATAGCCAGCCTGTGAGGATACTGATTGAGGAGGGAGAAAGAAGGACAATTAAATAATTAAGAGGAATAATAATGATAACCACAAGTAAAGTGATCTGCCAGGACTTTGGAAATAAGCAGTCCTACATCACTGTTGACACAAACAATCATTTGTGCATTTCAGTCAGGCTTTGCCCAAAGCTGCATTTTAATTAATTATTAATTTTGCCTAAAGCAGACCATCATGATTTGCATAGTAATTGTGATAATTACTTAGGACGATTGGTTTATCCTAGAAACACTCATTTTAATGATGAAAGGTCTGGAAGATCAACCCATTTGGAAAATAATCTCATGAATGGTTTTAATCCTTACATTGGCTAGTCTCTTCAACCAGTACTTACAGTCAATAAGACAGAGATCTCTCCCCCAGGAATCTGACCTCACATTCCGACTGGCCAGTGGGCTTGTCATATGGCAGCCCATGTGGGAGCATAGACAGCCCGAAGTCTCCGGCTTCACGGCACTGGTTAAGCCCATCAGGAACATCATTACAGGTTGGTGACTTCACACTGGGGTGTGGTCTGAGCAGGTTCTCTCACAGCAGGGGGGGAAGTTGATGGGATGATTTGCCCTTAAGGGGAAAGTTTTGTCAAACTATAAATGGGAGATACTGAGCAGGGAGGAGGAGGGAGAGGGACTACCACAGCGGTAGGAAGAGAACAAGAGACTGGTGAAGGTGCTCCATTTTCAAGTGACATGGGGTGGGGAATTTATGGGGATTACACCTAAGAGGAGAAACAAAACATTGTACAAAAATGAATAACAATGTAAGATAGATAGATAGATATTTTGAATACAAATCATAAAAAAGAAAGTTTGGCCAAGAGGAAGAACATTTCTCCATGGACAGGGCACTTGAGCGACAAGATTCTCTCCCCTGAAGAGCTGCTCTAAGAAGGGGCAGCGCTGTTGCAGTATGTGTCTGTGTGTAAATCACTTAAACTTCCTGTAACTCAATTTCTTCATTTGTAAAATGAGGGATGTTGTTAGTTCTGATATCTCCTATCTTTCAAAAAAAAAAAAAACCTACATTAGTATTCATCTTCAGCAACCAAAAGAAGTCAGAGGAGTTTTTTTTTTTTTTTTTTGCTTTTATGCACAAAAGTACAAAAATAGCTCAGGGTTTCTTTTGCTGTGCACTGTGATAGACACAGCCTTCTTTGAGCAGGTTAATACAATCATTAAGGCACAGATCTGAGAGCAAGATACCTGGGCTGCAAACTTCATGGAAGGGTCAAATTAAACTCCCGTGCCTTAGTGTTTTCATCTGTAAAATGGGTCCAATAATATACCATATGCTACTATGGGATTACTATAAAGGTTAAATGTATTGCTATATGTAAATAACTTAGAACAGACATGGTAATTTTAGATACGATGTTAATGTCAACTATTATTACTGTTTGTATTTCAGCAGCTTAATCTATTGAGTCAGACTGAACAGCTAGAGATCAACATCGATAACCTAGAAATCAAATAGAAATTTGATTTCTCTTCCAGTGTACATCATTAAATGTCTTCTTTTCAGACCATCATGACCTATTAAAATGGGGTTTGACTTGAAAATGAAGTGAACTTATGAAATAGTTAATTTGTAGCCTTATAAAATTTGTGATGGAATTTCTTCCCTTTTTTGCAGCCAAGAGAAGCTCTCCTCTCAATAGTCAAAGTCAGACCTGTGAATTACCAACTCAGGATACAATACACCAAGAGGTGAGTTAATTATAAGCATGAGAAGAAAGGATGGCATCATTCGCTGGACACAGTATAAACATCCATTCTAGAATGACACTGTCTGTCTGTCTGTCTTCTAAGCAGAAACTTCCTGCCTGAATGTGAATCTTTAAACAGCCTCAAATTTTCCATCTGTCAAGTATGGAAAATAATTTTATACATTTCCCAGAAAAGTGGCTGCTGAAATAAGACAGTGTGTGACTGACTAGTGCTTTATCTTCATGGTTCGTGTATCATAAATAGCACTTTAGCTCAATGACTAGTGGTGTAATAATGTATGTAAACTATTCATCCTGTTGTGGGAAAAGGATGTCCTGAGCCAACTACACACTCATGGGTTTTATGGACTCCATCTCTACCCCAGACCAAAGCAGTCCAAGGCACAAAGGACTACAAATCTCACAATGCCATCACCACCAAAGGGAGGATCCTGGGAAGTGAAGGAGGAGCCAACAGCCAGGTTTGGTCTATAACCAGACATGTGGGCCTTGGGGTTCCATTGGTTTTTCGTAGCCATTCAGCATGCCATTGGGGTCCCAGCTCAGTGGAACTGGTAGGACCCATTCACCAGTTTATTTTTCCTTCTCCCTGAGTTATTCCTTTCTTCATCCCCTTTTTTTGTAAATAAGCCCTTTAGTAACATTTTTTGTGTCTGCCTGCTGTTGAGTTTCATTATAAGTCCCTTTTAGTGCACTGGTGAGGACCCACGGTTAGGCCGCTTCACGTCACATTGGGGTTGCCCTGTAACAGTCCCTCATAAACTAAAGTATCACTTTGTTCTCAGTCAATTATTGAATCCCCTAATATTTCTAAGTCACTTTAGTACCAGTAAGGATATTGCTGTTGCTGTAGGGTAGTCAGTAGAAAAAATGTCTAAGTTACAGTCCTACCTCTTAAGGTAACTACACTTCTATGATAATCAAGAAAAGTCCCTATAAAACAGAAGAAGAAGAATAAAATAGCATCATTCGGTGCAATTTTGTCATGTACTACTAGGTTCTGAAAAAGAAAGAAATGAAACCCAGGTTAATTCATAGTGGTATATCCTGCTGTTCAAACATTGTTATGATGTACCTTCACTTTCAGTTCAATGTGCACAAAATATAGTTGGTGTCATTTTGTTAAAATTGGATCGTCTTTCAAACTGATGTACTATTGCCAAAAATATTAACACATTTTTTTACCCTGAAACCTGGAAATTTGGGGGTCCTAATGTAATTATTATTTATTGAATAAATTGCTAAGTTTGTGTACATTATAAGCTAATTTTACTTCCAAAGATTAAAGTCTTGCCATTTACAAGGACAGGAATGGAACTGGAGGAGGTTATGCTAAGTGAGATAAGGCCCAAGGAGAAAGACAAATACCAGATGGTGCCACTTACATGTAAATACAAAGAAACAAAACAAAGAGTCAGATAAAACCAAGCCAATAGCAGGTTCTCCCTGGAGGCCTAGAGCTTAAGTCTCAGCACTGCAAGTTATCACCACTCCAGCCTGAGCTCACTCACTAGCCAGGCTATGAACCCACATGGCACAGGAGAACTCTCCTGTCTCCTGCAGCTCCCCTCAGCAGGGTATATCAATCACTTCCCCTATTCTACTCCCCACTCTGTCTCTGGTGAATTCTCTCACCCCTTGCACCTCTAGCCTACATCCCAGTTTTTCTACACAAAAATAAACATTAAATCTTGAAAAAAACAAACCCTAGAAACCTGACTGTAGACATCTACCAGAGGGGGCAGCACAGGGCTCCAAAGCAACATGGGGAGGGAGCACAATGGACTGTGGTGGAGGACTGGGGTGGAGGATTGTGATGGAGGATTGTGATGAAGGACTGTGATGGAGGACTGTAATGGAGACTGGTGAAGGACTGTGATGGAGGACTGTATTGGAGGACTGAGGCTGAGGACTGTGATGGAGGATTGTGGTGGAGACTGTGGTGGAGGACTGGCAGTGTCTTGCTGGTGCGTGTCGTGTAGTGACATACACCTGAAGTATATGATGTTATACCTCAAAATCTTGTGCAGTGTTGCAAACCATTGCTACTATTTTTGAAGCAAATAAGTAAGTAAATTTAATGCAATAGAAAACAGCTTTAAATGTCATTGATGATCTTTGGCCTCTTACCACTTAAAGAGCTACTTATTGTACACTAGCCACGGTCTCCCTGCCTGTGGTAGGCTTGATGTGGTTTTCATACTTATGCCACATGCATTTGGTCATGTCTATCATCTAAGTTTGAAGAACTGTTACAGGGCAGGGAGGAGGCACCTCAGAACCCCCAAATCTGTCTGCTTTAAATTGGTTCTACCATCTGCCACATCAACACAAAACATATAAGATCTTTAATGGAAAGGAACTTTATTACAATTAATGTGCAATACAGAAAAGACAAAGAATATAGTTTCTAAATCAACCACACAAAGATATCCATTCCCTTGTGAGTAAAAGTTCACCCAAAGGGATAGGCCCAACACAAGGTCTGAAAGCCAGATACAAGTCTAAAGCACCTTCTGGTGAGGACCCATAGAAAAGCATCAGAAATGTCCAGATAGGTCTGGGAGGAAAAGAGCAAAATGAAAATCAGGATAAATGCTGCCCCAGTGAAATACCCCCTGGGTCTCTCACCCACATCTGTTTCACCCAGTCCAGGGCCAAGAAACAAGAGCCACTTCTTCACAGGTGGCTGCCCCCTGTGGCTCCCTCCTGTCTCCTTCTGGTTCTCCAACCTGCCTCCTTCTTCTTCAATCTCCCTTCTAGGTTCTTCTCCTCCCTGCTAAGGTTCATCCTCCTTCGGGTGGAGATGGGAACCTGGAACCTCCCCTTTTCCTGGGGACCACCCTGTTACAGAACCAAGGGCTGAGGAGAGTATGTGAGGGAATAAAGTTCTTTGAAGAACTAACACTCTTGGCATAAAGGAAGTTGTCCCGATGGAAATCATCTACCAACTCTTGAGTTGAAATTTCTAAGTTTGAAGAAGTTTTAAGGACACCTATACCAGTTTATTTTCAGTTATATTTTCCTTTTTACATACAAACAGTAGAGATATATAATTATTTATATGCGGCTGAAGCTATGCCTAAATAAGCCTAAAATGTGCCTTTTAATAAATATAAAACATAATGTGTTCCATAATAAGAAATGCCCTCATCTAGCTAACAGAATTTTTTTTTTTTTTATTGTTCCAACAGTGTTGCTTAGTAATACCAGTATTTGTAGTGGTGTATGTGCACAATGTTGGGACAACTTAGGTACAGGAGAATCCCCACCTCCTATTCATTCCCCTTCATTTTGTTGGATTTATTGCTGAGTCATGTTGTTTTCATCACGCTGTTCTCCTGTGTTCTTTATTTGCTGTGCTCACTATATCCTTTCAATCCAGGCCCTCGAAACTAGATTGCAGCTTGAATCACCTAATTAAATTTTCTGCCTCTAGCCTCTCCTGCTTCACATAAATACTACTTAATGATGCCTGACTAATCTTCCCAGGGCACCATTTATTTATTACCTTATCATTCCCCAGAACTTACTACACACCAGGTGCCATCCTCTCAGCCTATGCCTTCCTGTTTAGAAATCTCACATGCTCTGTGAAGATCATCTCCTTGAGACCAGACTCCTCCCCCCGTTCTCCACGCCTCCATCACCTGCCACCCCCCTCTTTAAGTGACTCTGGTGGCCCCTAGTTAGTTATGTGCTGTTTCCAAACAGAGCACACTGTTTAACCTTTACGTCCTTGCTCGTAGTATTTCTTCTCACTGGAATACTTTTTCAGTGTTGCCCAAGGTTATTTTTCTCTTAAAGACCAATTAATCTTGATTCCTCATAAACATTTGTCTAATGGTGTTGTACCTGCACCATCCAGTATGGTGCTTTGCTAGGTCTACTGGCCACTGAGTACTTGATATGTGATTAGTTTAAGTATAAAACTAACCCCTGAAAGCTGAACCATTGAACTGAACCATACAGAGGGGAGAGGTGGGGAGAGGGGGCAAGAACAAAGAAGGACGGAAGCACCGTGGAGCGTGGCGGTAGACTGTGGGTGATTTAGGGGTGGGTGCATTGTGGTGGTGATACCTGATGGGAAGGAGGGATCCTAATTTTACCTCAATTAAAAAAATTATTTTTTTGAAAAAGTACATTGAAACTTTCAAAATTGAATTTTGAAAACTTAGTATGAGAAAAAATCATATGCCTTAATAATTTTTATTTTGATACATGATGACATAATTTTCAGTTAAACATAAAATACTTTAAAAACTAATTTTACCTATTTCCTGTTGTGTTTTTAACTTGCATTATATTTCTGTTGTTTGTGCTTCTCTAACCCATATTCTATGTCTTGAAACTTACCTGTAAGGTCTTGACTTTAAGATGATCGAGTTCATTTTTTTTTTTTTATTTACAAATAGGCTCATGCTAAGGGATCCTTTGTTCAAGTTCAGAAGATTAATTTTTCACAAATTTCTCTCTATGCCTTATGGTTGAATAGTAGTGTCTTATTTTGCTTTTGAGGATGGAAATTGTAATGCCTAAAATACTATGATAGATTTTTGAGAGCTTTTTTGTGTTTGTGAAGAATTTTTTCTGTGATATCTATTGAAAGATAGTTCATGTTACATGGGCGGAATTACATTTGTAAGTTAAGTATAATTAAAATAAGTTACTCAGTGAAAGAACAGCTGGATTTGTATTTATAAATCAGAGTAAAGGTCGCTGTTTTCAATTGAAAAAAAAAAAAAAATGCATTCTACCCCTCCTCCGATGAGTAATGGAAAAATCTGAGCTTCGCATTTCTATCCTCACATTCTGGCTTCCATTTAATTAGTTCTTAGTACGCTGGCGATTATGTTGATCTTCATGTCTCTATTCAGGTCACCTCAGTATTGGCATATATTTGAATTGTTGGTTGGTAATTCTCCCACAAGTTCTGAATATAGAGGTGAAAAAGGAAAGAATCAATGACAAATGAAATAAAGTACATTAAAGTATTTAGCATTAATTTTTTTGCATAAGTCTTGAATGACACAGATGTTCTCCAAAGATCAGTTTCCATTCCCTCTTAGTGGAAGGCAGAATCCCTTGGTCTATGACAATATATTTATTATGCTGCATACATTTTTAAAAAATTTGTAAAACAATGGATATAATATGATAGCTAATTCTTGAGACTATACCTGAAGAAAAAAGAACTAATCTCCTATCTCTACTTCCAAAAGGGACTTCAGGTCGTCTGTGAAACATTCCAATCAGATTCCATCTCCCCAAAGCCTACTATTTCAGGCTGCCACCGTGGAAACTCCTTTGATGGAAGCCTGTCCTCTCAAACTTCCCAGGAAAGAGGACCATCGCATTCCAGGTATGTGTTTGCAATGTGAGGGACAAGAATGACTCCCAGTCACCAAAGTTTAATCTGCATATTTGGTTACTTCTATAGTTTCCACTCCTTAAAATATGTAAGTGCATGTTATATGTATGCATATTGTTGGTTGATAGTAAGTAGTATTAGTAAGTACTGTTGGTTAATATAAGTAGATTAATAATTAGTTGGTTAAGATACAAGGTATAAATTGATTAATAATTTCTTATAAGGTATAATAAGTAGATTAATAATTTCAGAAAGTGCAATGAATGGTTCTCATTTAAATAAACTCACAGGCAGTGGGAAGACATGACTGATTTAGATTCTGAGTTAGGTACTATTTTAAATATTGAAATGCAAATCTCAAATGGTCAAATATCTATACTCAAACTCAAATGGTGCTATCAAAAGATTATGATTCAGGGATGTGAAAGAACCTACTTTGTGAATAAGAATGATCTTATACTCACAGATCCCTGTATTCAAATGAGTGTTTCTAAAGTATACCAGGGAATTGAAAAATTTGTTCTTGATATGCATTTTCATAGTCTCCATTAATTTAGGTACCTGATGAATTTGTCTAAAATGCCTTCTGTAGGGGCAAACATTAGCCATCTTCTCACTTCCTGCTGATGTGATGGGCTGGTCCCGAGGCTTGCCATTGTACCCCAGTGGAAACTCCACCTGCAGGCTCTGCCCCTGAGCCCTTGTGTACTCTAGTTTCAAATGAGGTCACTGACTGGTGGATAGTATTTAAATAGAGATATTTTTAAAATAGTTTTGTCGATATATAATTTAGCTAACATTCAAGGTGTACAATATGTTTTTGGCAAATTTACAGAATTGTGCAGCTATCACAATACAATTTTAGAAGATTTCTGTCACCCAAAAATACCCCTGTGCCACATTCAGTCCTTCCCATCCCTATACCCTTTTCCTACTTCCTCTCTCTATATAGTTGCATTTCTGGTCATTTCAAACAAAGGGAATCATATCATATGGGTCTTCTACATCAGGCTTTTCTCATTTAGTGTAATATCTTTGAGGTTCATCTACATCATAGCAATACAGGTGATTTATTCCTTTTGTATTGCCAAATAGTATTCCATTGTATCACTATATCACATTTTCTTTAGCCATTCATCACTTGATGGATATTTGGGTTTCAACTTTCTGTCTGTTATGCACTTTCACATACACTGATTTTGCTGGGCATATGTTTTTAGTTTTGTTGGGTAGATACCTAGGAGTGGAATTGCTGGTTTGAATGGTAAATGTATGTTTATTTTTTAAAGAAACAGTTTTTCCAAAATGGCTGCACCCATTCTATAAATTCTATCAATTCTGTAAATTTGCTAAAAACATCACAAAGTTATCAGCAGCTCTTGTTCATGTCTCCTTTTACTGTAATCATCTAGTAGGCATGAAGTGTGATCTCATTTTGGCTTTAGTTTGTCTCACTAACGACAAATAATGGTTAGTACATTTCTATAAACTCATTAGATATTTGAATATCTTATTTAGTAAAATGTCTTTTCAGACACTGCCCACATTTTTTAAAAAATATTTATTTATTCATATAGAACTGGGGTACAGGCCAGAGATGCGGAGGGTGATAGGATTCACCAGAGACAGAGCGGGGAGCAGAACAGGTTGACTGAGAAGTACACCGCTGAGGGGAACAGCCGGTGGGTCAGGAGAGGTCTGCGGTGACATGTGGTCACCTCCGGGACGGGCAGGGATCAAACTCTTGCGGAAGTGGCTTTAGCTTCTTCGTGCTGTGCTTTAACCTGCTGCACCACCAGGGAGAGCCCAACACTGCCCACATTTTAACTGGGTTGTTTGTGTCATATTTATTGAATTGTAAGAGTTGTTTATTCTGGATACAAGTCCTTTATCAAAAAGGTGACTCAGATATTTCCTCTAAAAAATTACCCTTGTTTCCCATTGGTAATTTTCTAATAAGCCAACTACTATGACATCAGTTTACATGGGTTAATGTTTTTTATATTTCTTAGAATAAATAAATATATGGAATGATATGAATATTTTTGGCTTTTCAACTAAAATATGATTATGTTGTGCTTTAAAAAGGTAATTTGTGAAGAGTTTAGTTTTGTATCTTTGTTTTGGATTTTGAAATTTAAGTGGTCCTGTCAGAGGTTCTTTTTCAGATGAGAATGCAAATTTTTGACAGCAGCTTCATGTCTGTAAGCAGGGATTTTTTTGTGTTTACACATTTATTTTACCAAGTCAATGGCAATGATAAGAATTTAAAATAATAACATTTTTTAATAATGGAAGCAACCTTATGAAGATAACCAGTTCAATTTCCTACTTAATATATTTTTAAAAAATTTATTTGTGGGCCCTCCCTGGTGGCACAGTGGGTTTAGCATAGCACTAAGAAGCTAAAGCCACTTCAGCATGAGTTTGATCCTCAACCGGGAGGTGACCCACATGGTGCAGCAGACCTCTCCTGACCCGCCCTCTGCTCCCCTCAGCAGTATACTTCATACTTCTTCAGTCAGTCTGTTTTGCTCCCCACTCTGTCTCTGGTGAGTCCTCTTACTGCCCGCCCCTCTGCCTCTGGCCTGTACCCAGTTCTGTATGGATATACAAATAATTTTTTTTTTTACTGGGGTACAAGCCAGAGGCATAGGGGCAGTGAGAGGATTCACCAAAGACAGAGTGGAGAGCAGAACAGGCAGGTGGACAAGTACTCTGCTGAGGGGAGCAGCGGGCAGGTCAGGAGAGGTGTGCCATGCCATGTGGGCCACCTCAGGGCTGGGGATTGAACTCACACTGAAGCGGCGAAGGGTAGCTTGCAGTGCTGCTTCCTAACCCAGTGCGCCACCAGGGAGGACCCTCCTACTTAATATTTTAACCACTTACTCCATTTCTGCAAATAGGAATTTAGTATTTTTAACTCAAACTCATTTCTATTTTAGATAACGCTACTGAGTGACATATCCTGTTCATATTTAACCAAATTTTGCTTTATAGTTTCTTGTGGTTTTTATATTAGTCATCTACTGCTGTGTTATGAATTACAACAAACTCACTGACATAAAACAGCACACATTTGTTGCTTCCCAACTTCTGTAGGTCAGAAATGTAGGTATAATATAGCTGGGTTGTCTACCTCAGTTTCTCACTGGACTGAAATTGGAGTGTCAGGGTGGGCTGCAGTCTTATCACAGACTTGAGTGTGGAAAGACCCACACTCAGCTATTTGGCAGAATTCTTCTCCTACTGGTTGCAAGGCTGAAGTCCAGTTTGCTTGCTGGCTATTGCCTGGGGATACCTCTTAGTTCCTTGAGATCTCCACAGTTCATTGCCAGGTGGCCCTGTCCAGAGGCAACCCCCAACATGTCAGCTTACTTCCTTAAAGCCAATAAAAGAATGAAATTCTCTAATTCCACTCTACAAATACAAAGTCTTTATAATAAAATCACAGGTGTGTCATAACATCACTGTTGCCATATTCCACTGACTAGGGGAAAGTCAGTTTTGTTCATACTCAAAGGAAGACAATTACAAAGTGTGGACACCCTTGGATGGAACTCAGGGAGAGGTACCTTAAGCATGTCCACCACACTTCTTGTGAAGATCTGCAGACTTTTCCCACATTCATTTTCCTTTTTTTTTTTTTTTTTGTCCAAAAGAAACTGCCTCATTCCTTAGCAAGTCTACCCATTTTATTCAGTGGCAATAGTAATTCTCTAACAAAGAAAGAGAATAATTAGATCAGATTTGGGGGAAGGTAGGTACTTAGAATATAGACAGGAGACAAAAATGATAGCAACTTTTCTTCTTGGACTCTATGTGCCAAAACCACTATTAAGGTTTTTACAGTTACAATATTGTCTAAAATTTCAATTATATGTTCATTTTTATGTATTAAGTTTATGATAAACACTAGGGTTATGGCAGTATCAACATTCTTGTGTTCAAAGAACTGCTTTTCTTAAAAGGTGAACAGATTTTAAAAAGGATATACAGATACAAAGAGAAAAAATTATTGCAGGTTATTCAAGACCTCTTTTTCATAAAAACCTGAATAACATGAAGGAGACAGTGTCATGAAGATAGAACAATCTAGGCAGTTCAAAGACTTAGAAGCGGGGGAAAAAACTCAGCATGGAAAATCAGGTTGGAGAAGTGTTTAAGGGCTGGTTACATAATAGCCAGAAGACCATCATAACGAGTTTGAATTTCACTCCAGGTATGATGGGAAGTAACTGGAGCTGTTTAAATAGCAGAATAACATTAAATTAAACATTTTTAAAAATTTTATTTATTTATGTATACAAGAACTGGGGTACAGGTCAAAGGTGTGGATTCACCAGAGATGGATGGGAAACAAAACAGGCAGAATGACTGAAATGTACTGCTGAGGGGAACAGTGGGTGCAACAGAAGATCTCTGACCATGTGGGTCAGCTCCCTGGCCAGGGATTGAGCTCATGTCCGTGGATAGCTTCACAACATTGCGCTTTAACCCCTTGTGCCACCAGGGAGGGCCCAAATTAAACTTCCTGAAGATCACCCCAGATGGCTGATGAGAAAAAGTCTCAAGTGACAAAAGTGGATGCAGAGAAACTGTTTAGGAGACATGCTATCATGTCTCAGTGACAGGTTTTGGCTTAGTCAAGGTAGTGGTAGTAGACTGGAGAACCTGACAGGAGGTTGATTTGGGATGCCCCAGGGTAAAGCTGACAAGACTGGATGTGGAGGGTGAGAAAAAGAAAGGAATTCAGTATAAACCTGAGATCTTTGACTGGAGTAGCTTGATGAGCGTTGATTAAATTTATGAGATAAGGGAGACCGAGGAAGAGCATACATAAAAATATTCTGAATCTGCCTACTTTCACAAATCTTTAGGGCCATGGTCTTTATTCAACATCCTTGTCATTTCTTGCCTGGAGTACTGCTTACTGATTTCCTCTTATTCACTCTTGCCACCGAAATCACACATAGTCATGAGACATAATCATCATTTGCCCACTTTAACTCTTTTAATGACTGTCCATTACCATCATGATAAAATTCAAAATGGTTGATCTGCTCCTTAAGGCTCTACACCAGCAGGCTTTTGTCTAGAGAATTTCTAGTTTACCTACACCCAATCATTAAATTTCAAATTCTACACTAATTATGAAAAGTGTAAATGTAAATTTAAACTTAAATAAATTTAATTAAATTCTTAAATTTAAGTAAATTCTGGCCTCAAATGCTGTGATTCTTTTCACAGTATTTTTTAAAACACTGTTTTTTATTATAATAAATAACATATTTATTATAATAAATAATGTTAATAGGGATCTTGAGGTCAAAATTATCCAACAGCTTATATTTTTTACATAATTTTTTCTCAACCTTAGGGAGCTTTAGAAACTAAACATAATAGCAAATGACATTTCCTTTCTCCCAAGTGGGGCTGACTCATTGAATTTACCTGTTCAGAAAAAGCAAAATATAATATCCAAGATTTTCTCTTTGTGGAAGGACATATTTTTCCCATTCTCTGACATTGCCATATTCAAGCATCTATGTATACATATATATTCATGATACATACACATATGTGCACAGTCAGACACAGCACACAACACCCACCCACATGTGTGAATTGGACAGGAACCAGAGGCACTTAAGAAAATTGAGTCAGAAAAGGTCTGGTTTTCCTGCCTAGCTGCCATGGCTTGTTGCCATGGAAATAATGCACAAGATAGAAATTTTAGAAAATGCTAATGTAAACTGTGTTTTCATTGGGGAAGTTCATCTATTAATCAGAAATGAAGATAATTCTAATAATAAAACAACACAAATATCTTAGGGACAAAAATTGCCTGTTAATATCAAAGAAATCCAGTTCCTCATTTATCTCTTTGCCTTGACCTTGAGTGTACCAAACATCACTCACTCTTTCCTGAAGTCTACAATCAGACAGCTGATTTTTTTTAATTGTATCTTTTTTTGTGAGTTAACTTTGATTTACAACATTGCATGTAATTCAGATATCTAGGTTCACACCTCTTGAGCCGAACATTACCATGCAGGCCCACTACCCAAGCCCCATCACCCTCCCTCATGGCAGCCTGGGGGCTTGTGATTTTTTCATTCATATGGGATTTCATCTCTAATTATCATATACAATCTTGACTTCTCTTTTTCTGTCTTCTACACTGCTATTTCTAGAATGTTTTCCTGCTTGTGTACTGTCTACTAGCATCTCTCAAACCTAATGAATAATAACTCCTTTTTGTAAAATCATAGTTACTGGAAAATATATTAAAGCTCTTTTCACCTTTTCAGTAGTTGTGTGTATGTGTCCTGAAGATTTATTTATTCTACTTAAAGATGTATAAAGAGAGCGCTCCCTGGTGGTGCAATGGGTAAGGATGCAGCACTGCAAACTAGCCACAGACGGCTCAGTGCGAGTTCAATCCCCAGCCCCGGAGGTGATCCACATGGTGCGGCAGACCTCTCCTGTCTTGCCCACTGCTCCCCTCAGCAGTGTACTTTCATTGATCTGCCTGTTCTGCTCCCCACTCTGTCTCTGGTGAATTCTCTCACCACCCCTATATTTCTGGCACCCTGCATTTTTGTACCCCAGCTCTGTATACATAAATAAATAAATCTTTATCTATCTATCTATCTATCTATCTATCTATCTATCTATCTATCTATCTATCTATCTATATAAAGAATTACAAACATATGCATATACTAATTATAGAAAAAAATGTGCAGGTTATAAAATAGTTTTAAAAATAAAAATCAACCCATGAGCCCATTAGGTCTATATGAACACTAATATTTTTGTATATGTACTTATTGTCATTATTTTTACATATGCCATTTAAAATACAAATTGTATAAAGTGTTTGAATATTACAGTTAGAAAGATTTCTACCATGTTGTACAATGAGAACATAACATCATTATGCAAGTTTTTCTCATATGTTAGATGGCTAGTTTATGAAAATGACTTTTATTAGTCACATAGTTGAGTGTATCTGATGATGCTGTCCTAAATGAAATGAAAATATTTATTGACAATTCTTGCTTTTATTGACTATCATCCCATTAGAATTAATACTTTAAGCCAAATAGACTAATGCTTATATAATACTGAAAGTGAAGTAGTTTGGTTATAAATATGGGACACAGAATGCTTTGCTAATGTCACTATTGTTTCAAATAAGTTTCTTTAAATATTAGATAATTGAAGTGTGAACTTAATAAATTTTGGTCACCTAAGGTACAGTTTTTAGTCTGATTTCAGTCTTACAATGGCAGAGTTTTACTGCTTGCACAGACCAGCATCTGCTGAACTCACATTACTACTAGGAATCAGGAATGATGGTGGGACTCAACTATAGTCAGTTGACTATTCAGTCCAATACATTTTGCATATAAAGATATAAACAGGGTCAACACTCTCAACATATCATTCAAGTTAGTGTTTCCCTACAGAAGTTATTTTGGATGTTGACTTAAAAGTACAAAAGTCATGTATTATGTGTTTCTGTAAGGACAATTGTGCTTGCATCGTGTTGAGTATTTGAAAATGATCTGGAAGCATTGTTTTATTACAGAGCAGGGAGGGGGAACCTCAGAGCCCCCAAAGTGCCCACACTAAAGTTTTTGTCATCTGCTGCTTCAAGACAAAACATATAGACCTTTAATGGAAAGAAACTTTAATACAGTCAGTGTGCAATACAGAAAAGACAAAAGAATATAGTTTCCAAATCAAGCACCCAAAGTTACCCATCCCCTCGTGGGTAAAAGTCCGCCCAAAAGTGATTGGCCCAGAGCAATGCCTGAAAGCCCACCACAAGTCTAAAGCACCTTCCAGCAGGGACCCATAGAAAAGGGTCAGAAACAGACGAGTCTTGGAGGAAAAGAGCACAATCAAAATCAAAGAAACGCTGCCATAGTTAACCTCCCCATGGGTCTCTCACCGACATCTGTGTCACCCAGTCCAGGACCAAAAGGCAAGTGCCGCTTCTTCACAGGTCTCTGCTCCATGTGCCTCCTCTAGGTCTCCTTCTCGTTCTCCATCCTGCTTCATTCCTTCTCCTCCCTGCTCAGCTCCCTCCACCTCTCTTTGGGAGAGGGGAGGTCAGGGAACCTGGGACTTCCCCTCTTCCTGGGGACCACCCTGTTGCAATTTAAGATAAATGTTCTTGGGAACTTTCTATCCCTAACAATTCTGGTTCAGTATGTCTTGGGTGAGCCTGGGAATATGCATTTTAATAACCGCCCTTCTTCATGTGCCCCTTAGAATTCTCATGGAAATAGTCCATTAGTCTCAGGCAAATAAATACCTGGAACACTGTGATAATTTATGGAACACCTCAATCTAACTTACAAACTAGAAATATTTGGGGACATGGGGTGTGGAACAGAAAGAAAATGGCAATGTTAGCTGTTAGCTAGTCTTATGAAGATTGGGTGGGGGCAGGTGTGATCTTTCTGTTGAGCTACTAATATCTACTCTAATAGCCTAGGAAAGAAAACAACAGCTTTCAAGACTTATAATAAGTCAAGTGATTGGCACAAATACTTGAGGACCTAAAATTACCCAGCTGGTAGCCAACCAGCCTCATACTTAGTCTTTTCTTTATAAATACAGAAGTACAGCACTGAGGGAAAATCCTTTTATTCTAGGTGGTGAGTGGGTTAGTCCATGCTTTTTTAAGAAAGAGGATGAAATGGAGGTTGAGGGGACCAGAAAAAGTGGTAAAAATCTCTTGGGAAACTAGTACAAATGAAAAACAACATTGCTACTTTCTTTTAAAATAGACTTTATGGTGTCATCATCAGGGTCTCAGGAGGAAATCAGTGGCATGCCAGGCAATTTGAAGAAAGATTGACAGGGATTAGTTACAAAAGCCTGGAGAGGTTGTGGAGTTAGTGCAGTGCTCCAGGGATGGTGCAGACTGGAACCTACCAGCTCCAGGTCTGAAGGGAAAAGGCACTGGGGTGTGGGGAGAACTCTGGTGGGAGCTCCATCAGGGACCAAGTTCTTGCCCACCCTGGGTCACAATGCCAGGCCTTGGCAAAGTTTAGTGAGGGGAAAAAAATCATTGTCCCGTCTCCTGTGGGAAACTCTTTGGCCAAATTCAGTGAAGGATCACAGACATGGGAACTTTGATGAAGTCTCTACAGATAAGTCTTCCAGGATAAGGAGGTAGGGAAGAGTGAAGAATGGGTGGGGTCAGGGGCCAGAGATAGGCACAAATAAAAAGTTTCCAGACCAGGATGGGAAACTCACTTTTGAATTTAACCCTTGGGTGTGTTACAAAAATTCAGCAATTCATAAAATTCTGAGACTCAGAATTACATAACATTTTATATTACATATAATCTAATAAGATGATTATTACATAATAATAAGATGATTATTACACAATGGAAAGTTAGATAATAAAATATTTGGGAAGAATATACTTAACACATCATCAAGGAGATAATGAGAGTAAATTATGTTATTTATTTTAATATTTTATATGTACAATGTTATATAAATGTAAATATAATTATATATACTTATGCAATCTATATATTATACTTATATACAATCTATATATTATTGTAACAGTATTTTACACATATAATATATATATACTTTAGATATGTATGTAGTATGTGTTTATTATGCTATGTATACAGATCTATATTTGTATATCATATACCATATATGACTGTATATATAAATGTATACACCTATAATTATATTGTACATATAGTATATACATACATTTGTATATAAGTAATGGATATTTAGTCCTTACTCGTAAAGCCCAAGTTCTTAGTGTTCTTTGAAAATGCAGAAAATAGTACACAGTCCCCCAGTGCTCCATTGTATATCTTTTCACAAAGATATGCATAGGTAGAACAGAGAATTAAAAATACCCCAGTGTAGTACATCACAGAGTAATTAATATTTGTTCAATGAATGTACATAACCAGCTTTATTTTTCTGTTCTCCTTTTATGGACTTTAAAAATATTCTCTACTTTTTTATCACATCAAATTTCTGCAGTGAACATTTTTGGACATATGTCTTTGTATACATGGGCAGGAGTTTCTTCAAGGCAGAATTTCCATTTGGAATAGAATTTCTGGATCATAGATTAAGAACACTTTAGAACTTAGTAATTATCACCAAATCGTGCTTTGAGTTACCTGACAATGTAGGAGTGATCTCACTAGTTCATACACTTGGAAGTGCACACTAGCTTCAGGTTTCCACAGTCTTTTAAGTTTTGTGGCTATGATGTAAATCTACAATACATTTCCCTGATTATTATGAAGTAAAGTCTCTGTATATTTATTTTGTCTTAGGTTATTTTTTTGCAGTGAAATTTCCTTCCATACCCTTTGTCTTTGAGCTGTTTGTCTTTTTACCGATAATTAAAAACATTCTTCATTAATGACAATACTCCTCTATAGCCTTGATATGTTGCAATTATCCTCTATACTTTGTTTACATTTTATAGAAGTTTTAAATATGAATATAAGTCAAATAATAATCAAGATAAAAAGCATACACATTGGGGCTCTCCCTGGTGGCGCAATGGGTTAAAGCACCACATTAGGAAGCTGTGCAAAGCCACTGCAGCATAAGTTCCATCCAGCGCCTTGGGAGCTGACCCACATGGCGCGGCAGACCTCTCCTGACCTGCCCACTGCTCCCCTCAGCAGTGTACTTTGTCAGTCTGCTTGTTCTGCTCCCCACTCTGTCCCTGGTGAATTCTCTCACCCACCACACCTCTGGTCTGTACCCCAGTTCTGTAAGCATAATAAATAAATCTTTTAAAAAAATACTTATCAACTCCCAGAAGTTTCCCTGTGCTTCTTTGCAGTTGACCCTCCCCCTCTTCCATTCTTACCCCATCCATTGCCAGCTGCTGACTTGGTTTCTATCATTATAGATTGGCTCCCAATTTGGTAAAATTTTATGTAAATGAATACATATTCTTTTTTGTCTGATTTTTCTTACTCAGCATAATTATTTAATCTATCAATAGTTCCTTCCGCCTTTACAGCTGAGTACTTAGCATGGACATGCCAGCATTAATCAGTCCCCTGTAGAAGGGCATTTGTGCTATCTTTGGACCCTCTGCATCCTCACAGAGTCTTCACTTATTTCTCTAGACTTCCATCATGGTCACCACACAAAAGGAGTGATATCCGTTAGGGAGTCATTATAATAAACCAGGCAAAAGAAAAGGGAATGATACATGAACAATGAGAAAGCCACAGCGATAGACCACGTTGCTGAACCTTGGAATGTTTGTCTGCCCATATAATTGTTTTTCTGCCACTTGGAACAGGGCTTCTCTGGTGATACCTCCTTGCCAAAGGTCCCGCTATGCCACCTACTTTGATGTTGCTGTTCTTCGCTGCCTACTCCAGCCCCACTGGTCTGAGGAAGGCACCCAGTGGTCTCTGATGTATTACCTACAAAGGCTGCGGCACATGCTGGAAGAGAAGCCGGAGAAGCCCCCTGAGCCTGACCTTCCTCTCCTTCCCAGACCGAGGAGCAGCTCCATGGTGGCAGCAGCTCCCTCACTAGTGAACACCCACAAAACCCAGGTAAGAGAAACTCATCCATTGTTCTTGAAACCTATTTCTGCGGTAACGAATTCTCTTTTTTCTTCTTTTTACTTATTGTAGTGCTAGTATCTTATGGGAGATCTGTCGAGTGAAGATATAAAATGAATGACACCAGCATTTTACTAAACATGACTTAACCTTTTTCCATAATTCAAAATTGGCCAGTAGCTCAATGACATCAGTAGGTATCTTGCCAAATCCTTCATAGATATCAAAACAGAAGACATTTCCCTATGACAGAGATGGCATCAGAGTATGAAAGTGCTTGGAATACAAAGCCCTAAATCCTTCATCATTAAGTTTATGCGTACTATCTGTTAAGGATCTCACCATGAAGTGTAATGAAGAGGAAAAATCTCTCAGCCCTGAGGCCTTTTCAAAGGTTTCATTGACCAATCTGCGGAGGTCTGCAGTTCCAGACCTTTCTACAGACCTTGGCATGAACATTTTTAAGAAGGTGAGTAAAATCACTTGTGCTTTTGTTATTTTGATAGTTTAAAGAAAACTCTCCATTTACAGCAACATGGATGGAGCTAGAAGGGACAATGCTAAGGGCAATAAATCAGAAAGAGAAAGATAAGTACCAGATGGTGTCACTAATATATGAAATATAAAGTAACTAAACTAACAGATTAAATGAAGCTTAAAAATTAATCTTTGATAGTTGACTACAGAACTGAAACACCAAAGTGGGAAGGGGGATGCAAGAGGTAGGATAGGAGAGATGAAGAGGAAGCACCGTGGTGTACAGTGGTAAAATATGGGAAGTTGGTGGTGAGTGCACTACGGTGGTAATACCTGATGGGGCATCCCAATATTACCTCAATTAATTAACCACTTAATTAAGGCTTTAAAAATTCCCAAGCAAATTTTACAGGAACTACACCTGAGAGGAGAAAGCAGATATTGTACAAAATTGGAAAAAATTATGGAAATATATTAATTAAAGAGCATTCTTTCCTTTAATTAATTGATTGATAATTAATTAATTTAAGAAACAACACACTTTAATTCTCAAAAAATAAAATTTCCCAAGCAGTTCCAAACTTTTAGTGGCCTTGGATCTTGAACTTATTTGAATGGTTAGAATATTGGGTGTGACCCAGAGCACAGCACACCTTTGCCTTCCCTTATGGGACACATATGAAGCTGTCTGACTGGAAGAACTGATCTCCATCTTTAACAATAGAACAGCAAAAACAACAACAAAAATACTGACTCATCCTCATGGCAATGCAAGGATCTGAAATTCAAATTTTACATTACACTCAAATTCACCTGTTGGCCCTATTAAAGCACACACTGTTGCCCTAGCTTCTGATTTTCTGATTCGGGATGTCGGGGTTGTTAGCCTGTAGGTTTGCATTTCTAATAGTTTCCCAGGTGATGCTGATGCTGCTGATCCAGAGGTCACACTTTGAGCACCAGCTGGTTTCTAAACAAACCAGCAGAAAGAACCACTCCTTTTTGCTCATTTCCTTTAACATTTTTTTTTTAACACACTGTAGAAATTGCTCCCACCTATAATGGGTGCTATTTAGTGAGCTGTGGCTCCTCTTCCTGGAAGTTGTTTATATATATATATATTTTTTTTTTTTTAAAGATTTATTTTTTTATTCATACAGAACTGGGGTACAGGCCAGAGATGCAGAGGGTGAGAGGATTCACCAGAGACAGAGTGGGGAGCAGAACAGGCAGATCAATGAAGTACACTGCTGAGGGGAGCAGCGGGCGGGTCAGGAGAGTTCTGCCACACCATGTGGATCTCCTCCGGGGCAGGCGGGGATTGAATTCATGCGGGGAAGTGGCTTAAGCTTCTTAGTGCAGTGCTTTAACCTGCTGCGCCACCAGGGAGGGCCAAGTTGCTTATATTTTATTGCAGGTCACGGCACTCTCTGATCAGCCTACTATAAACTCATCCTTTGCTCTCATCTCATCCTTGTAGTTCAAGAGCCGAAAGGAGGACCGAGAGAGGAAAGGCTCCATCCCTTTCCACCACACAGGGAAGAGGAGGCCGAGGAGAATGGGGGTGCCATTCCTGCTTCACGAGGACCACCTGGATGTCTCACCCACCCGCAGCACATTCTCCTTTGGCAGTTTCTCTGGACTAGGAGAAGACAGGCGAGGCATCGAAAAAGGAGGCTGGCAAACCACGATTTTAGGTGACCATGAGTAGCTTCCAAAGCAGGGCAGGGCTTGAATGACCTGTCTAGAAATCTGAACCTAGGGCTCTTGGGTCGATCTGGTGCTTTCTTGAGTAGCGCAGTTTAGAAATTTGGGCCAAAAGGAAACTCCTCAATACCTAAGTAGTGCTGTGTCTTTATAGTCCAAGAAATTCAGAAAAGTAAATTAATTATGTAAGAATCCTGTGTAACCTGACATGCCCCCTTTCCTGGATTACTCTAGACCTAGATCCATAGCCTAAAAGTGTTGTGTGTATTAACTTTCATGGTGAAACCAAAGACAGCCTTTAAATGTGATATTAAATAAGGAAGACGTAAAGAAACATTTCCCCCTTGTTGGGTGTCATATCAGAAAGCCAGGCAAAATCCAGAGCTGACAGCTAGTCAGGACCCAAGAAGGTTCTGACATTTGGTTTAGATCAGGGCTGACCTTATCAGGCAGCTTCATCCATCCTCTTGACTTGAATATTCCCCAGGCAAGTTCAATTCCTGCTATTTGACTTTGCCTCAAGTGCTTCCTAAAATTCCCTAACTCTCCCTGCTGTCCTTTGTGAAAGCAAAAATCTCCGCATCGAGTCGTTCCAATTTTAAAAGCCCTTGTGGTCTCTTGTCCTTCTCAGGGAAATTTACCCGGCGGGGCAGCTCGGACGCAGCCACGGAGATGGAGAGCCTGAGTGCCAGGCACTCGCACTCCCATCACACGCTGGTGAGTGACCTGCCCGACCACTCCAACAGTCACGGAGAAAACACAGTCAAGGAAGGTGGGTCGGAGGCGGCGCCTGCAGGCGGGAGTTCAGGTTCCTTTTCCTGTTTTTACTCCATGCTCCATTTTCATTGCAATCTGGCTGCTTCTGCTTTTTGAAAACTTGCATTCTTGTATTATATTGCTTGAGAATTTATGTATGGTCCATTTTTAGAATTTGCTCAGTAGCAAGACCTATTTGACAGCACCACACCTCCAGAGGGAAAGCAAAAGCAGGTCATTCATCTTCATCTGGTTTCAAAAAGGTCACAGGGTTAGCAGAGACTAGAGAACATCTAGACTTCATACTTTGTTCCGCTCTCCACTGCCTTCGAAAGGCTTGTCCACGGTCAGCAAAAAAAAAAAAAAAAAGTCCCTGCCTCTGGAGACCACAAAGTCCTTGCTCAGACAGCTTCTGACTTAGTTAAGTGCCTGAGGTGCTTCAAAACATGTCTCTGGGTGGAATGCAGGACTGCGACTTGGGTTCTTGTTCTGTTGTTTTAATGTACAAATGTCCACTAACCCTTTTCTTTTCCCCGCTCTGGACTGCATTTGATGACATTCTTAGTTACCACCACACATCTATCGCCTATTACTCTTATATGTACTAGATAAAGCCAAATATTTTAACACTTACAAACACATGGGGGAAATGCTTTAATTAATTAAACACATTTATATCAACGATTGTCTGCCATTGGAGTGGGTAAAATTCACTTATAAGTTAAATTCTAGCCTGGGTGTAGTGAAGTCATTTTGAATCCATATTTTCTGTAAGTTATATATAGCAATGTATATAATGAATAAGTATTATTCATTATTTATTACATGACTTTAATGCTTTTGGTCATTCCCGGCAAGTAGAAACTATCTTTGAGACTATAAATCAAACATCTCCAAAAGCTACAACTGTGATTATGATCATGCTTTCAATGATAATGTCTGATATGGTGCCACAGGTTAATGAGAATCTAAGCCATCGCTTTCCTTCCAATAGTGCGATCCCAGATCTCCACTATCACAGTTGCCACCTTCAACACCACGCTGGCTTCATTCAACGTAGGCTACGCAGACTTTTTCAGTGAGCACATGAGGAAGTTGTGCAACCAGGTTCCTATCCCAGAGATGCCGCACGAGCCCCTGGCGTGTGCAAACCTGCCTCGCAGCTTCACTGACTCCTGCATAAACTACAGTTACTTGGAGGACACGGAACATATTGATGGGACCAATAACTTTGTCCACAAGAATGGCATGCTTGATCTTTCTGTAAGGCGCAAGAGTGTTTTTCATCAAAGCTTAAAAGATATTGTGTGTTCGGTGCAGCTTTTACAATGTTGGATAAAATAGACATATACTTTCTGGAAAATGTTGAACATTAAAGTGAAAAATCCACCTCTGTAAAAGTTCACCTCTTAGATGATGTCCACCATCTTAAATGCTCCTTTCCTTTTCTTTCAAACATTCTATTAGATCTACTCAGAATACTTTTATACTCAAAAGATATAAGAATCCTGAATACACACATATACATATACATAAATGTGTGTGTTTTCTTAGCCTTTTTTTTTTCAAGAATGAAAGTGAAAACTTCTCAGTTTATATTCTTTTCTTACATAAGCAACATGACTGTAAACCTCCTATGTAGCAGGGAAGAATGAACAGAAGTCCTATAAAAGGTTTCAACCCACATTCTCAAGAGTGCCTGTTTTGATTATAGTTATTAGCAAATGAAAAGATTGTTGTGTTTTACAATTATATTTCACAAAATTTTCTATTTCATGTTAGGGAATTGACTCAGTAAATAATTGAATATATTAAAATCAATATAAGGCTATAATTTAAACAGAAATATTTGGCATTTGAAATTAGTATAAATAATGGTACAATTGTGAATGCACAAATGCCCCTCTATTATGTACATAAGGAAGTCATTGTTCGCTACAGATTTTTCGTGAAAGTGAAAGGCAGAGAAATAAGATATTTTGATTTTAAAAAATCACATGAATATTTTCACTTGGGTAAAACGGAAGCTGCAAGTCACAAGGTCAGCTCCAATTACTCTCCATAAATTCTCCATGTTTCTGTATCCTCACTACATTTGTCTATAGCATGATAAGATTTGAAATACATACTTAAGTGAGGTAGTACATACAGACCTTTTTTTTTAAGATTTACAGGTAGATTACTGAAATACACTGCTGAGAGGAGCAGCAGATGAGACAGGAGAGGTCTGCTGTGTCTTGTGGGTCAGCTCCCCATGCAGGGATCAAACTCATGTTGCAGTGGCTGCTGGTAGCTTGATAGTGTTGTGTTTTTAACCCCTGCGCCACTAGGGAGGCCCCTACACATACTTTTTTTTTCTGAGATACTCAGGAATTTTCCCGATTTTTAAATTTTTTTATTATAATAGTCCATTTTTGCATCATTTTGTGCCTTTTTCCATCTCAGTTATAATCCCCGCCCATACATACATTTTTAATGCTTTACATGATTCATATGCTACATAAAGTATAAACACAAGGCCCCAGTGCAACTTAGTTACATTTGAGAGTTGCCTATATTATTTATGCTCATATGCATGGAACAGCCTAAAAAAATAGATTACACAAATCAAATTTGTACGGGAAGAAGAATCACCTTTTGTTTTATCTCTGTCTTGCAGGTTGTTCTAAAGGCTGTTTATCTTGTCCTTAACCATGACATCAGCTCTCGCATCTGTGATGTGGCGCTAAACATTGTTGAATGTTTACTTCAACTTGGTGTGGTGCCCTGTGTTGAAAAGAACAGAAAGAAGAGTGAAAACAAGGAAAATGAGAGTGTGGAAAAGAGACCAAGTGAGGGAACTTTCCAGTTCAAAGGAGTTTCTGGAAGTTCCACCTGTGGATTTGGGGCCCCTTCAGTTAGTGGCGCTGGAGAAGGAGGAGGAGAAGAAGGAGGAGGTGGTGATGGAGGAGGTGGAGGAGGTGATGGAGGAGGAGGTGGAGGAGGTGGAGGTGGACCCTATGAGAAGAATGATAAGAACCAAGAGAAGGTACGACCAATAACTTTTGTTTCCTAACTTCTTTCCAATGTTTACTGCTAACAATTTGTTGATTCAGAACAGCAATTAATTACTAAAGCAATAGAGTAATGAATCTAGAAATCTTTTCATTAGGTTCTCAGTTGGCAGTAGTAGAAACAGATAGACGAAGCTATATTATAAATTCAAAAACCATTGCCATCCAAGAAATGCTATAGCTAATTGTCTGGTCATGTTATTTCTGCAGGATAACATCTCAGAGACACTATATTGCCATAATTCTCAGTCTCACCAAAGGTAGCCCTCTTTCTTAAGACCTTCGGGGTCCGGACCTAATTGAACAATGTTTTAGTCTTCTCAGTGTGCCATGCCCAAATAGCATAGACTGATTTACACAATAGGAGAATATTTTCCACAATGCTAAAGACTGGGAACTCCAAGATCAAGAGATAGTAAGATCAGTTTCATTCTAAGTTGGAAAATTCTTATAGGACCTTGCAATCAACAAGATCTTAAAATCTCTAGCAGTTGTCAATCAGATTAAGTATTTACAAGTGTAAGATTTCACTGTGTGAAGTTCTACCACCTCTATATTATTTAAATTAGAAGTTGTCCATTTTTCTTATAGAGTATTGGGTTTTTACTTCTGAATTAAGCGTTGCAGTGCTCCTTGCTGTTATAATTTATTCTCCATTTCTTTCCAGTACTACTTGCTGCATATGTAGTCTGTATTTGTCGTCTGTTTCTTCATTTCATTGTCTATTTATTTTCTCAATATTTGTGGCTCTGATCCAAATATTTTGGCCCCAATATTCTTGGTTGTGTTTTGAACATTTGTTTAGGATTTTCTATTCATACTATTTTTCATATGTGTCTACATATGAAAGTCCACTTCTAATAAAATCTTGTAATACCCAACATATTACTTTCCCAAAGACCACTGGGGATATTCCTTAGTGTTCATCTTACATAAAAATTACCTAAACAATGTTATAAATCACAAATATTTCATTTTGGATACTAAGATCTAAAGGTCCATTTTAGCCAATAATTACACAGGAATTGGAAAACAGATACAAATTTTAAGTACCCTATTTCTCTGTATAACACATAGTGAGATTCTTACTTCTTTTGTTTTGTTAGTCTGTGAATCTAAGCTGCACACTCAAAGAAATAAGATATCCATTATTATATTCAAGGGAATAAAAAAGATTAAATATAAAATTATGAAATTTTGATAAGCTTTTTATCAGTAGATATTCCTATTATTTAGATAAGATTTTTGTTGCTGTTGTTAGGTATACTGATGGTCAACATTACTATATGTTTTAATTCAAAATTAAATTAATTCACCTAATTAATTTAATTAAATTAATTCACCTAATTTCTAAATGGAGATTTGCAAGAATTCTACTTAAAATGAGGTATTATAGTTGACATTTGATAATACAAATATGTTGACCAAAATTTATCACCTTTTACCACTATGGATTTTTAAAAGTCAGATTGTAGAAGTGTGACAGGGCACCCCAATGTGAATTGGGTTACCTGTCTGTGGATCTTCACCCACATGCTTACAATTCAATCGTATTATGGACACACTCAAAAGTTTAAATAATGGATTTATTTATAAGGAGAAAGGTAAAGGAATAACCAGGGAAAGAGGGAGAGAAACACAGGTTAACTAGGATGTCCTACCAGTTCTGCTGACTTGTTCTCCACCAGCACGCTGAAAACCGATTGAGTCCAAAACGATCAGCTGCGAACCACCAGGTTCCCCCAGAGCCCACATGTCCGGTTTTATCTCAACTTGGCTGCTCAGCTCCGCCCTCACATCCCAGCGTGCTTCTCCTGGGTACTGATGGGATTTGGAGTTCCAGCATCTGGAGTAGGGGCGGAGTCCTTGAACCCTGTACCTGTTATAGAAGTGTTCACAATTAAATCTGTCAAATAATATTTTGTAATACAGAGAATTTGTAAGTCAAATGTGATCATAAGTCAAGTGCACTATTTCTGTGTTATTCACAGGTCTGTTCTGTCCCAATTCCATCTGTTATTTTCAGCAGATTTATCTAAATTTACAACCGACTTTTAATACCAGAAGCATGGAGAATTGATAATTCAGAAAGAAAGGGCTAAGTTATATTAGCTCTTTAGATCTGTTACTAACTGGTAGTGAGATTTTGAAATGTAATTCTTTATCTGTCTCAATTTCTGCCTGTAAGTAAATTGGATATATCTCAGTGTTTCCTTTGAGAAGAACCAAAATTCCAAGGACATCTGAAGGTTTAAAAAAATATAACCTGAATAGAAATTTACAAAGGATTTTCAGAGCTAGAGAAATGTGTAAACCCACCTTCCAAATCAACCCCTGCCAGGGTGACATAAGTGGTCCTGCCTTGTATGAGCTTTATATTATTGCAAAAGGCCTAAGAGAACTAACAAGGACTGGAGTCTGGTCCAAAGTTCACCTAAGGCTGTATCTACAAAAAGGACTCAGCTTTTCTGATTCACCCCCAGATGACCTCCTTACCTGATTTGCACAAAGATGCCTTCAGGAAAGGCAGTGCCCTATACACTGATGACCTTTGTTTTGCTGTTATAATGGGTCTTGCAAATTTTGACTATTTAACTCTCACAGCTCTATGACTTGAGTGTTATGAGGTGTCCTGCCTTGAAGCAGCTTGCCCGAGGTTATGGATCTAAGAATAGAAAGTAAAATAAAATATTTTGAATTGGAAGGCACAAAAAAATAAGTAAATGTCTGCAGATAGGTTGGAGTCTTCTACTTGCTACTAATTGAGCTTTAGATTTTGCAGGAAACAGTTCAGAAATAGAGAGGTGAATGCAGGAGAGTGTTCCAGTGACTTCTTAGGATCAACATCTCTGAAGTATAAAAGAAGCAGGGTGGGGCAGAGGGAGAGGCTAAACTTCTTTCTAGCAGCAACAGGCTTCAATACAAATCACTGGGAGCTCTAAAGCTGGGTTGGCTCTTCGAAGTAATCCCCACTGTTGTAGAGAAGAGTCAGGGTGAGTCCAGAGTCAGGGGGATGGGAAGGAGGTGGGGATTTTAAAAGAATTCCCAGAGACAGTGGAGAACAGAAAAGGAAATTTATTGAAAGGCACTGCTAAGGGAAGCATCAGGCAAGACAGAAGAGGTTTGCACCTGAAGGATTAGGGGCTCCCTTTTCTAACCTGTTTTGGGGGGCTTTTCATGACCGAGGGAATTGGTTTCCTCTTGTTATGTTAGGATATCAGGTACAGGTGGGCCTTCCTCACAGGAGGCGTGCTGTGCCGATGGATTCTTTTTGCCAGAATTATCTGTAGCCCCCTGTGGTCATAAGGCTGCCTGGCCAAGTTCCCATGGCATTTCTGTTTTCCCCTTCCTTATTTATTTCTCAGCTCCCAGTGTTGTTGAGCTGAGCAAAGTGCAGAGACTAAGTTATAACTTTATTAATGGCACCCCCATGCCTCCCTGAAGTAACGGAGGCCATCTTTCTACACTTTCCACACTCCACCCACTTCATTCCCCTGACAGCGGGTGGCGGCAGACAGAGAGAATATGATGGGGCTAAGGCAACTCTCTTCCTGTAGAGGAACTCTGCTGAGGGTTGTCAGCCATCAATGCTGTCAGCTGCTCACAGAATGAACGAACGTTCAGTCCTGAAGGGGACGTCATCTCTGGAGTCCAGCACCCCTTCCTCTGTAAATTAGAAAAGGAGGAGCAATTTGGTAACTTTAAGCAAGGTGTCTCCTACCACATGATGACGGCTCATGTCTAGCTCACACCTCGTCCCTTTCACACCCTCCAGATATACAACTGCTCTTTCTTTGTGTGACACCAGAGTTTGTCAATGTGATCATATGATTATGGAAAAGACATGGTACGGGGCAATTCTTATCCATTATTTTGTTGTTGTCTTTGTAGTAAACTTACATAGTAAGAAGGGAAACTATTAAGGTTGCAATTTAAAGGTGAGGGAACTAAAACAGAGACATTTTGTTATCTAACATGAAGTTAAGGAACAGGAGCTGGAATCAGGTCTGTGGTCAACGAGCTGACAGCAGAACGAAGCTAGAAGCAGGTAAGGCTGATGCTTCCCTAAAGTAATGACTCTCCCCATGGCAGAATCTGCATCAATTTTTAGCAACAGCTTTCTTAGGCTTAGTTGGAAGTAATTTATGGAAGTTTGTTTTTCCTGGAGTCATTTTCTCCATTAACTGAGGATTAAATGAGTCAAAAGGGTAATAGTTCTCATAATTTATCTCACAAAGGTTACCTATTTAGCCTTAAAGATTTACAGGTGCATAAGTACTATACTACATTGCATGTGTAAGGACTTTTCTAGTCCTTTGAAATGTCAGAAACGGCCATGTAATAGCAAAACTCCAGACTTTGGTCAGTTCTAAAAAATTTAGCAATAGTCTTTGTCTGGTGGTGTTTTCAGTAGCTCCCTAAGAGGGAGCTACTAAGGGTAGTTTCTAGGAAAATATTTGACTTCCTCATCAATACAGTTTTCATTGTATCTCTCTGGCAAATTGTTCTGTTAGCCAATTAAGAATATGTAAATGATACCAAACGCCGGTCTCTGTTTCCCTCAGCCACTCAAGGGGTTTAATTTGTTGACAAACTGAGGAGGGCAGCAGGCTTGTGTCAGAAAGACCCCTGTCCTGCTCTTGGGCAAAGGCAGGGATATTTATACAAAGGAGTAAAACAAAAGGAAGATGGGCCAAGACCTACCGAAGGGAGATGGGCAAGTCCTGTTGATACAGGCATAAGGAGACTTCAGGTGGGTGCCGGCTTGCTTGGCTAATACCTGATGATTACCTGCCTTAGATGTTCGACTTCCTTATTATCCTCCTCTTCCTTCGAATGCAAGAAGACAAACTTGTTAAATGCAATAGCTAGGAATGCTTATCTGACGGGGCAGGAAGAGATCTGTCCTGTTTCACTGCATCATAAGCCTATCTTCTAAGAAAGAGAACTATAGTCATGTCCTTTTGCATTAGAGGGTGTCAAACTGTGCAGACATTTTTCTTTTTAAACTCATTGTAGATTTTAGAAAAATTAACTTGCTTGTTGAGCTCTTGATAATTCTAGTTTCCATGGCAGGCACTCACTGTATAATATATGGACTTGATTTAATCATCAAGTTGAATTTTAGTGGCATCAAGTAGTCGTAGGCTAAGTGAACAAAGGTCTCTTTCTTTTTCATTTCTGGGTTCTAGGATGAAAGTACACCTGTAAGCAACCATAGGCTTGCTCTAACCATGCTTATTAAAATAGTGAAGTCTTTGGGATGCGCCTATGGTTGCGGAGAAGGACATCGAGGGCTCTCTGGAGATCGTCTGAGACACCAGGTATTCCGAGAGAATGTAAGAGAATTACAGTAGATTCCATTTCCTCTCTCTGTTCCCTCTCTCCAATTCAGGAATGAGTCCTTTGACAATGAGGGTCAGTGTTTCCTGAAAAATATCATATTTCATAGGGTAATTAATGCTGTCTTGGAGTGGGAAGATTCCCATCAGCTATCTCAAGACATCTAAAACCCAGGCATAGGAAATTTTAATTGGGAAAACACTACTTCCTGCCAACGGGAGGCCAACTCCCAATTGGTGAAAGGAATGTGTGACTTACGCTTTGAAAGAACTTTGCAAAGATGAATACATTTCATGAGCTTCCCATGGTCTGTGAGAAATGACTTTGTAATCACCTGCCTGGGTGTTCTCGAAACCTATTTTATATTAGAAAAAGTGGTCAAAGTTTAAGGCTTCGTTTGTTCTTACTTTGAGATGGAAAATGGCCCTGATTGGGACAAAACAGGACTGTGAAAGTAGCCAGTAGTTATCTGGCTGCTTTATTGGAGAATAAACCTTGACTTCTAAACACTGAAGATCATGTCCTTTTGAACTGTGTGAAACTTGAAACTCTGCACTTGGGCTTGCAAAGCATCATGTCATGGAATGTGGTCTCATTCCAGCTCATTTGCATTTCCCTCCACTGATTGCTTCTTTTCCCTTCACACTTGAGCAATGACCCATCTCCCCAACCAGTCCCAGCTGGGACAGTAGCCTCGTTTGAACTTTTGGGTTGAAACTGTAAGAAAATCTAAGGCTTGGATGCAAATTTAGTGCACAAAAACCCTATTCTAGCAGAGTTTTAGGATCATGTCAAAATCTAATGCCAGCCATTTTTCCTTGGTATTAGGTTTTCTGGTGAAATGTTCACACAGTAGCAGCATGCTGAGTGTCTCTCTTAATCCATCATCTACCTATCTATCCATCATGTATCCTTCTGTTTTTATATTTTTGTTGTGTATTATATTGCTCTATTCTATGCCAATGGGGGGTTATATTTATAGTAAGTAACTTCTAAATTCTGAAACTAGAAAACTTAAACCAAGATCTAGATTTTGGACCAAAATTTGAAAAAGAAAATAATAATTAGTGAAAATAATAATTAATAGAAAGCTGATGTTGCTCACCTCAGAGCCACACATATGATTTCTTATATTTGTCACAGTATGAATAACTGCCTTCAAGGCTAATGCCACATCACTCTTCAGAGAAAAGACCAATTTCACAAAATAAAATACTAAAATATATTTTAAAAAAAAAGTGTCATGCTTTAGTTGAGGGTAGAAACAGGCTCTGACATGAGAATGTGTCTTTTCTACATTTGAGGGAAGTAAGAGAAGTTGAATCAGAAGCCACTTCAGAGGCTTAGCTGACCATAATTTAGTGGACCTTAATTTCCTCTTCAGGAATACTGTATTTTTCCTACTAGGTTGTCTAGACAGACTTTTACTGTCTTCTTATTTTGACTACTTAGTGGCAACATTTCTGTTATACTGCAGTCCAATTTAATAATCATAGGAATTATATTTGCTTATCCCTATTTAGTAAATGCATTCTTCAAGAGATATAAATTTGAGAAATTTCTCCTGGGAATATCTAATTTTAAAAAACTAGGTATTCCAGATTTTTAAAGCATTGGTTCCTAGAAATCAGTTAAAAATTTATTTCCTCTCAAATTTTATTTTTTTTCATAGCTATATAATTTGGGGGGTGCAGCTTCCCACCTCCATATGTGCACGTGCTTCACTCACCTTCCACCAAAGCCCAGCCCATTACCCAACCACATTTCCCTCTTACCCTCTCTTCTCTTTCCTTGTCCCCTTCACTAACCACTATAGTACTCATAGAATCTAAGTGTTATTGATATTGTGTTTTGTCAGTTTGCTTCTCGGTTATTTATTCTCCACAAGTGAATGAAACCATCCAGTAACTGCCTTTCAGTTTCTGTTCACTTTTTAAGGATTTCTATACTTACTGTAAAGAAATACATTACTCTGAAGATATGCATCAAAATGCCTAGCAATCCCAGCATGTATTTCTGGATTAATAGCATCATTAGTTGATATTCCTGGATTATTAAAAGGATATATTCCTTAACAATTAGATAGCTCTTAGAGAAATTTAAAATATTCATTCAGTATCAATGTACTCAAGTTTTGATATTCTGACTCTTAGCTCACTTAGGCATCACAACAGTAGGTTGTTCCTAAATGAATTCTGTAGAGAAAATGGGATAATATGTACCAACCAAGGATATTAAAGTGCTTTGTAAATACTGCAATGAAGATCTTCAAAACTTCTTTATGGAATAATAATTAAATACTACTTTAGGCAAGACATTTTATGTAACTGCTTAGCAAGTTTCATTTTATAATAAGTAGTATTTATTTTGTAAGACAAGAAAAAGAGTTTGATATTCAGCAAGACTAACTCCTCTGAAATATTTCCGATCTTCTAGGAATTCACAAGGGAAGAGTGAAAAAATAAGTCAATCCAGGGCCACCCTGGAGGCACAAGGGGTTAAGTCTCAGCACTATGAAGCTGTCCATAGTCACTGTAGCATGGGTTCAGTCCCCCACCAGGGAGCTGACCCACATGGCGCAGCAGACTTCTCCTATCCCACCTGCTACTAACCTCACCAGTGTGTTTCAGGGGGTCTGCCATTCCGCTCCCTACTCTGTCTCTGCTGAATCCTCTCACCCCCACCCTCACACCTCTAGCCTATACTCTAGTTCTTTTATGCATAAAGAAATAAAATAAATCTTTTTAAAAATATCAATCTATCTGACTTGGTAATGCAGATGGAAAGTGATACCTCAAAGTCTATTGCTAATTCCAAATTTCAGACTTTTATGTTTCTTGGTTTTCATATTAAAAAAACAACTTTCATTTCACATGAGATTGAAAACACATGAATACCAAAACTAGATTTGGTCTACTGAAGGTCAAAGTAGCTGAGCAAGGAGCTACCATACTTCTTCCATTGCACAAAGGCTATGAGGTTTATTAAACCTGGCTTCCTGCCCTATTACAAGTCTAAAATGTATACATTGAGCTGTTGCATGAGATCTTAAAATCTTGATCTTGGTGAAAATACTGAGCTCCTTCTGAGGCCAGCACTAGATTTTAACTTTGGGCTTCTGAGCAGCAGCCCTTTGGAAAAGAAACCCATGCTGCTCAGCCTGCCTTTGTCCACTTCTTACTCAGATAGCGGAGGCTGGTGAGCCGGGAGGGTGTGGGGTGTGGGAAGGTCCAGCAGGGTTGCTTGGTACCAGCCAACAGAGCTGAATGGAAGCCTTTGCTTTTGAAGGCTTCTTCTCACACTTGTGGTGTCCCTAGCATAAGCTGGTACTTGTGACTTTTTCACTTTTCTTCCTTCATTGCAGGCCCAGAACTGCCTCACTAAACTATACAAGCTAGATAAGATGCAGTTCCGACAAACAATGAGGGACTATGTGAACAAGGATTCTCTCAATAATGTAGTGGACTTCTTGCATGCTTTGCTAGGATTTTGTATGGAGCCAGTCACTGACAGTAAGTAAAGCTGTAAAGTTCTAGAAGAAACTGCTATGAAGTGAAGTGGGTAGAATTTCAGAAGCACACTAAATGTAAAGGAAAAGGTGCCTGTGTACATGTGTGTGTGATAGAACAAAAAGAGAAAAGTGGTACATAGTCTCTGATGTCGCCTTTTCAGGTTTTCTTAAGGCAACTTACCTTAGTGGCTCAGAATTTGGTGACCTGTGGCATGTTCACCTTTAGCCCCTCAGCCCACACTGCCCCTCCTGGCATTCCTCTTTCTCAAATAAACTCTGATATTGAGGAAGAAAATAATAGATTCATAAGTTCAATAAAGATGAAGTAAATACATGTGATGTACAGACACAGCAATTTTCTCAGAAAATAAAACAGGAAGAGGAAAAAATACCTGAGTACAGTAAACATAATAATCACACAATTTTTGTATACATATAAATGTGTACTATTCTTGGCTTAAGCTTAAGAAACTTCATGACTTTAAGAAAGACTCTAGTACTAGGAGTCTTTCCAGTAGATATGAAATGCATCTAGAAGCTTGAACACCTCCAATACCACTTAAATGCAAATGCAGTGATGAAATGAAAGTGGGTTAGGGAGCCGGAGTTGAGTAAAATGCACTTTAATTAGAGCCTGGGAAGAAATAACTTCATAGACTTTTTTTTTTTCATTTACATAATGTATGTGTGATAGTAGTTGGTTAAATAATAATGAAGCAATTGTTGATGGCTTTAGAAGCAATTTTCAAACTGTATCCCAGACTTTATTGTTTGGTTATTACTTAAAAGAACACATTGTGGGCTCTCCCTGGTGGTGCAGTGGTTTAGAGTGCAGTACTGCAAGCCAGCTGCAGCCACCTTGGTGTGAGTTCCATCCCTAGATCCAAAGTGATCCACATGATACAGCAGACCTCTCCTGTTTCACCCACTGCTCCCCTCAGCAGTGTACTTCCTTAGTCTGCCTGTTCTGCTCCCCACTCTGTCTCTAGTGAATCTCTAGTGAGTCTTCTCTAAGTACCCCAGTTCTGTATGCATAAGTACATACATCTTTTTTAAAAAGAACATATTGTTCCTCTGTAATGTCCCTGAAATAGTCCATGTTATCAAAGTCATTTTAAGTCAAACACATTAGAAATTTTAAAAAAGTCAATGAAGTGAGATTTATAGTCAAGATACTGCAAGAGATAATATCCTTAATAAAAGTGTTTTTTCTTTCTCTTGTGTAGCTGTTGAGCTAGAAATTGGAAGCAGAGGCTAAGACATTTCTTTCTGTCATGTAAATCTAGAAACATCCCCTGAGAAGTGGAGTGGTTCCCTGTGAATCAGTCAGTCTGACCTCAAGTTGCTATTTGATTGGTTTTAGAGCTGCACATACCCTGCCCCATGATCCTAAGTATTCCTTTGGCAAGACCACACCTAGTGTGCCCCTGAGAAAGTTCCACAGAAATGCAAAAAATCTAGCATAAAAACTCACAGCGGTGATGGCCTCCCTTCACTGGCATGACACACATGGGTGAGTTAGCAGCTGGCCTCGAGAGAACTTGTTAGTTTCCTCTCCATAAGCCCCAGAAGTTTCCAGAAGCAAAAATTTACGGGACCACCTCTTGATCTCTTTGCAGTATTAACTCCTTTTTATGTCAAGAACTGGTTCTGCAAGGCCCCTCCTTGCCTTTTTCCTCCCCCCAGCCCAGCACACTGATTGCTCCCTCTCACATCCTCTGAGGAACTGAAGAATTTCCACCGAGAAGCAGCCATCTTGACCACTAAAAACACTGAATCCTGTTAAATCATTCTCCACTGAGGAATCATTTAGCAACTTGTTAATTTTCTTTGAATGATATATTTAGAAAGATAACAGAGCAGAAGAGGGAAAGGCATAGCAGAGTGACAATGTCACTTGTAAATATAAACAAAAAACCTATACTAGGTCTGAAAGTTTTTCATCGAGTCAATGGTGGATTTTCTTTGCTAAAATTTATTAGTTGAAATTGTCAACAAATTCTATGGAAATAAAGCCAAAATAAGAACTAACCCTAGAAAACGCACTATAGAACTGAGACTCTTGGTGAGGGAGATGATAGGGGAGAGATGAAAGTAGGGAGAACACATAATGGACAATGGTGGGGGACTATGGGTATTTTGGCGATGAGTGTGGAGTTGTAACCACATCTGCAGGGGCGATCTATTCCTCTAAAGAACAAACAAAATTGTAAACCAATGTCCTAGTAAAGCATTGAAGGAGAATATAGTCATTTATCTAGAGCTCCTCATATTAAAGCAAGGGTATATTTAACCGTCCGTCTATATTTTGTGTAGCCTTTCACTAATTCCTGGATGCCACGTACTTCATTACTTCCTTAAACTGTGTAGCTTCTTGGAAACATTTATTTTAAGGCCCTCTCTGGTGGTGCAGCAGGTTAAAGCACAGCACTATGAAGCTAAAGCCACTTGAGCCTGAGTTCGATTTCCGGCCTGAGAGGTGACCCATATGACACGGCAGACCTCTCCTGTCATGCCTGCTGCTCCCCTCAGCAGTGTACTTCCTCAGTCGCCTGTTCTGCTCCCCACTCTGTCTCTGGTGAATTCTCTCACCGCCCTTGCACCTCTGGTCTGTACCCCAGTTCTGTATGTATAAAGAAATAAATCTTTAAAAACAAACAAATTTGCTTTTAATTGGTGCATTTGCATTCCAGACAAGGCTGGGTTTGGAAATAACTTCACCACAGTGGACAACAAGTCAACGGCCCAAAACGTGGAAGGCATTATCGTCGGTGCCATGTTTAAATCCCTTATCACTCGCTGTGCTTCAACCACACATGAATTACACAGTCCTGAGAATCTGGTGAGAAATTTACCTCTTCTTCCCACACACAGGTGTGCTCAGTCTGCGCTGAGAAAAGTTCTCATGTTGTGACCTGGAAAGAGAGGTTGAAAACTGAAAGTTAAACTATGTATTCTCCCAGTATCACTAAGAACTCCTGTGGAGTCTCAGCGACAGTACCTCCTGGTTACTCCTGACCTGCCTGCTAAATGGCTTATCTTCCTCTTCCACCTGAGAGGCTTTGTGGTGACCGATGAAATAGCTCTTCAGAAAGAATGTGCTAGAGCATGGCAGGTTGGATTGTGAATTATTAAAGAATGTGAGCTTAAGCATTTTGGGGGAATGATTTTTACTTTAAAAATTCATGTAAACATCTGCTGAAATAGATTTGTTTTCTTTTATTGAGCTCTGTCACTTTTTAGCTATTCTTTATAAAAGGCTAATTAAACCACTGAAGCCACAAGTAGAGAATCAGGCTCTGCATGGTTAGTACTTAACTGCTACCAAAGTGATTGTGGTTAGGGTACTAAAATGTAGATTAAGGCTGATGAAGTCTGACGTGAATAGATGGATTCAGGTCTCTCTGGGATGAAAGAAGCATTTCTCTATATTAATAGTCTTTTAGCTATTATAACTCCTGTGCAGAAATCATTATATTTATACTTATGGACACTATCTGCTAATCAACCTGAATTAAGGGAACCATTGAAACTATTCACCAAATTTGAGATAAATAAATATAAAACACCAAACCAAAGGGAGTCTCATTTTTCTGTCCAAATCACCCCAGTAAGGTTCTCAGAGCTGGAAAATAACTGAAGCATTCAGCCCGATCCTGCCAAGAAATAATTTGAAAAGTTAATTCAAATGTATGAGTGAGTACATAGTTGAGTGCTCAAAGCCATGTATAGAAGAAGTAACTCCATTTCTTAATTTCCTGTAAATCATCTTAAGTTTGACACTGACTCACTATCCCACCAGAATGGCTACAAGTGACACCTCATTGATTCTTGCATCTCCTTTTCTCAGAGCTGTACAGAGAACCTCAGGTCTCAGGCAGGTCTACAACCTGGTGGGGTTGGGGAGGGGGACCCTGAGTCTCCATGATCAGGCCATGCCTGTTAGTTCACAAGGCCCTTTGGTATTCTTAGAACTGGGTACTCTGGGCAATTTGGTGCCCTTGTGCTCTGAGGTTTTGTCCCTCTCCTGGAGGAGTGACCAAAGAATACAGTGAAGACACAAGGTCTTATTGCCTACAGGATGCAAAGAACCCTCTCCCTACATTTTCCTCTGTGGTCTGCCCTCTGCTTTTCTGAAGATTATGGACACAGTTGTCCCAGTGGCCTTAGATTTTGAAATGCAAAACTACCAAGGTTAGTGTGTTTTAGGTTTCCATGTTCTGCTTTGCCATGAACCTTTCATACAGCAAAGAATATGTAAATGATCTTAAAGAGGGAAGGAGGAAGCATGTTGGGGGGAAATGTGCATAGCAGTCCTAGTGTTTACAGATTTACTCAGCAACATGTTGGTTTTAACAGTCCTGCAGCATCTTAAATTCATAGTTCAGGTTTATGTTCCAGTGAACTGTAACGTATCATTTGCTCAATCTGGGCAGCCAAAATGTGTCATTCTTGTGTAGCAGGCTCTTGTAAGTATACATATGTTATCACAATGATGCAGAAGATTTGGAAAAACTGATTCAGGTCTGAAATCTCCACTCTAAACAAAATTTTGATTGTCTTCTTTTTAGCAGACCTCTCTTCAGAAGTCATAATTGTATGAGAAAATTTAAGCTGGAGAATCTATTGGCTAAAAATATAAAGAGATGTCTTTCTAACTATACAGCCAACCTTCTGAATATGAAGCATAATTAACACTAATTTTTGTACTGTAGATAATGGACAGTTCTGGAAATATTCCTATAGTAGTGATGGAGAGGCAGTACAGACATCTTTTTACCAGAGTAAATTTCTTCTTTTTAGATGTCCAATGCTGATTTAAGCCTAAGGAATTACCTTTCCCCCTCTTCATGTGCAAACTTTAATCATGCAACTATTTCTCTTTCTCCCAAATTTTGCTCTTGCTTCCAAATAGGGGCTGTATTGTGATATCCGTCAACTGGTTCAGTTTATCAAAGAGGCTCATGGGAATGTGTTCAGGAGAGTGGCCCTAAGTGCTTTGCTCGACAGTGCTGAGAAGTTGGCACCTGGGAAAAAGCTGGAAGAAAATGAACCAGAACCTAAGCCTGCAGGCAGTAAAAGGTTAGAAGTATGAGCTAAATATTAGTGCTAGCCTTCGGTTCACAGAATGCATTCCTCTGTTCTGTTCCTATTTTTCCAGACATGGCCTGTACCTTCAGCTCGGGTCCGATGAAGCCGTCTTGAATTCATGCCGTCACTAGTGCTGGTGGGGTTGCAGCTTAGGAAAGGAATGAGTTTTCCACTAAACAAATGCCACCTCAGTACAAAATCAGAGATCAGCTGATCTCAAACGTTCATACCCTTGACCTTCACTCCATGCTTCCTAATTATATGGTGGAATGTTATGTCTCAGTCCCTTCTATAGATAATTTACATTTTTTTTTTCATTTTTTTTTTTTTATTAAAAAGTTTATTTTTACATCATTTTTCACATTTTTTTTTTCATCTCAATTGTAATCCCCACGGGTTTCCCATCACCAAATC
>NW_004567103.1:19217124-19249292 GCF_000260355.1 Condylura cristata | reverse complement strand
CCCATCTATTTATCTTTGCCTTCACTATTGTGGCGTTGGGTGCTCTGTCTTTAAAGATGTCGCTAAAGTGTATGTCGTGAAGTGTTTGACCCATCGATAATTTACATTTTTATCCACAAAGGAAAAGCAACTACTGAGTCCATATTGTCTGGAGAAGAGCACTACCCTACTGATTTCCCTGCTAGTAATTTAAATTTATTCTGCTTATTCAACAAGAAATGCCACTTAGAAGAATAAAAGAAAATTAAAAAAATAAATTCCTGATTGTTGTGAATGAATCTGTTTGCAATGATGCTAATATTTTTAAAACAATGTGATAGTTTATTTTTCCATCATTTTGTGCCTTTTTTTCATCTCTGCTGAAATCCCCCTGAACTTCCCAAATCACCTGTGTGCCATCACCATAATCCCTTGCACTGTCCCCCCCCCATTTTTTATCCCCTTCTCCTCTTCACCCCTGTAAAATACCTCCAGTATATAGCTGTTCATTATTATCCGCCCCCCCCCTCGCCCCGAGTCCTTTACGCTCCTGCTATGAGTGAAACCATCCAGTATTTTCCTTTTTTTTCTGGCCTATTTCACTAAGCATGATCCCTTCCAGCTCCATGCATGTTGCTGCAAAAAGCATGTGTTTATTTTATTTGGTTGCTGAGTAATATTCCATGGTGTATATGTACCACATTTTTTTTAATCCAGTCGTCCATTTTTGGGCATTTGGGTTGATTGCATCTCTTTTCTATTGTAAATAAAGCAGCAATAAACATAGGGGTGCAGGTGTCTTTGAATCAGTGTTTTTGTGTCTTTTTGGTAGATACCTAAGAGTGGGATTGTTGGGCCATATGGAAGCTCCATTTTTAATGATGCTGATATTTTTAGGCACTGAGGTGGCTAGGTCTTAAGTCAAATGTAGGATTTAAATTCCATGCCACGTAGATTTGCAGTGACATAGACTATATATAAACCATGTTGCTTGTCTAGAACAGTCTTTGGCTGTAGGAAGTTTCCTAAGTTGGTACTGCTGATGTATTTTGACTGCTCGGATGGCTGTTTGCTAGGTCGGAGGCAGGAAGCATCGTGGACAAAGGCCAGGTGTCCGCTGCACCTGAGGAGTGCCGCAGCTTCATGTCCGGCCGGCCCTCCCAGACTCCGGAGCAGTAAGTAGCAGTGGGCTGAGCGCTGCCCACTGAAAGAAATTCCATTTTTCTCCTCTATTTGTTTGCTTGTTTTTTTTTCTTTCCTTTCAGTTTTGCTTTGTTTCTGCCCCTTACTGCTCATTCCCATTGCCCCTAATTCTCAGGTCCAGATCCCACAGACCAGCCTCAGACCTCCAAGAGGCCTCCCTCGCTGCATTTCCCATTGCTGGTCTCCTCCCCACTTAAGCCCTTCACACACACCTGCTGATCATGAAAAGTCATGATCAGCAACAGATGGGGTAGGATGTTGTCTACACTCAAAGTCACTGATTATTATTTTTTTTTAAAGATTTATTTATTTGTGCATACAGAACGGGGGTACAGGCCAGAGACTCAGGGGTGGCGAAAGACTTCACCAGAGACAGAGTGGGGAGCAGAACAGACAGATCAACGAAGTACACTGCTGAGGGGAGCAGCGGGCGGGTCAGGAGAGGTCTGCCACACCATGTAGTCACCTCCGGGGCAGGCGGGGATCGAACTCATGCGGAAGTGGTTTCAGCTTCTTAGTGCAGTGCTTTAACCCGCTGCGCCACCAGGGAGGGCCCGTCACCGATTACTTTTTAAAAATAAGTGCATGAATGACTGTCAAGTACTCAATGAGGGTTTTGTAACAATACGCAAGATAAAGGCCGTGAGCCCAGTTTGAGCTGAAACAGAACAGCCCATTCCATCTGCGTCTTGTCCTAATCTATCCATTGCGGTGTTCTCTGCTATCACTTTATTTTTATTTTTCAAATCACGAAATTTACTTGGAACTACAAAGACCTTGCATGACAGGGACACTCCTGAGTTAAAAAAGAGAACTAAAATGGAAGTATCAAACTCCACAACTTCAATATGGGCATGTGGATGATCCCCAGGTTTTCAGTGTTGACCCAGTTGATCCATAACCCAGTGAGCTTTCTACCCCCTTGCATCAACTTCTCAGTGTGTGGGTCCATTATATTTCCTTTGGGTAACTGCCTGGAAACTGTATTTCTCTGTCATTGTTTTAGATACAAATAGGGGGCTTTGGAAAACTTACAACTAAATTACTTTCTAGAAAGTTGAATTACTTTATCTCCTCATTATCCTCCAATTGGCAGGATGGTACAGTTGCTTTCTCTCATTTCTCTTTGAATCTTGGTTAATTTAATAAATGAAAACAGGACTCTCATTTCAATGGGCCTTTTAAAAATTATTCATAGTGAGGTTAAATTCTGTACATTATTGGCCACTGCTCTTTCTCCTCTGGAATGCTCTAACCAAACACCCCTTTGGGACTATACCTGAGGGGGGAAATTAAATATAGTTCAAAAATAAACAGCTATGTAAGAAAATAAAAAAGTTTAATTAAGAAAAATTACCCTTGACAGTTTCCCACTTGTCTTAGTGAGTTGGTGTGATTTTTATTTTTTTTACTTTGAAGTCTTAATTGAATTTATTTGACTTAAGAAAGTGAAATAATCCCACACTATAAATATAGTTAAATGAGCAATTGTGGGGTGGTGTAACCCCTGGGTGTGGTTATTGTATTTTATTTATCCAATTATGTATTTATATATTTACTTATTTATTCACTCAATTATTTTTTGGAGTTTATTTTGTGCCAAGCATCATACTATACTGGGATGGTGGTAGACAGTAAGATACAGTACTGCACATGCCTCAGGAAAAGGGAACAAAAAGGTAGTTAATATTTACTGACACTGTAAGTGCTTCTGTTAGTATGACTTACATTGCAGAGGAATGCCTGCAATAATATTTAGTCTTTTTATTAATATTTAAAGAAGCGATCACTTCCATTTGACAGCTGAGACATGATACATCTGAGGAAGAGCTCAGAGAGCCTCCTTGGTCTCGCTCCTTCCACCCCTTCTCTTTCGAACTCCCAGTTCATCAACAATCACCCTGCATGACTTGCCTTAATGTCAGTGGCAAGAGGATGAAAGGAAGTTAAGTGCATTCCATATGCGTTAGCTGTTGAACCCTGTCCTCTGCTCGTTTACAGCGACGAACAAATGCAAGGCGCAAACCTGGGACGGAAAGATTTCTGGCGCAAGATGTTCAAATCCCAGAGTGCAGCAAGTGACACCAGCAGCCAGTCTGAGCAGGACACTTCTGAGTGCACCACTGCCCACTCAGGGACCACATCTGACAGGCGTGCCCGTTCCCGGTCCCGCAGAATTTCCCTCCGGAAGAAGCTTAAACTCCCCATAGGTAAAAGTATGTCTGTATTTAATTATGGGTTCTCTTACTACTTTCCATGTCCTCAAATCAATTCACAACTAAGTAGCAATGCATCGTAGGGTAGAGAAAGAGAAAGCCTTCAAGTCATAAGGACTGGGCTGACTTCCTCATTCAGTCATTCAGTCATTCATATCCATCCTTTCATTCAGCAGGTATTTCTCCAGCACCTACTGCATGTTTCAACTGTATACAAGTATTATGCTAAGTATTAGGAACTAAATGGTGAGCAAAAATTTTACACGACTTTGTTGAACTTCTAATCTAGTAGAGGTGACAGTTACTAAAGCAGATAATCATGCAACCGAGTATACTTGCAACCTATGTACTTAATGAAGGAAATATCTATGGTGTTGTGAAAGCATGCAACGATGATATCTAACTTAAATGGAGGGAGGAATCAGGGAAGGCCAGCTGGAGGAAGTGGTATTAAGATGTTCAGGGTGCTTAAAGGAAAGAGGTAGGAAGTCACTCTAGGTGGTAGCAGTAAGATGTGCACAGGTATTGGGAAGAGGGAGGAAAATGGAAAATCTGAAACAAGGAAAAGAATGTTTGCTTGACTATGGTAGGTGGACAGAGATCAGAACACTGGGACCTTTCGAGACAAGTTGACTCTTCATCCTATAACTGAACACGGGGCTGATAGAAGCAAGTAACCTTTTTCTAAAAGGTCATAGGGACTGTACCAGTCTACACATTTCCACCAAGACATTCCACCAATAGTATGAGAGTTCTTTTCAATCTACATCCTTGCCAACATTTGTTGTTTCTGTGGTTTGTTTGATCTGGGCCATTTCTACAGGCATGAGCTGTTTTCTCTGTGTTGTTCTGACTTGCATTGCCTTGATGAAAAGTGATGTCAAACATTTTTTTTTTATTACAAGAGTTTATTTTTACATCATTTTGTACATTTTTTTTTCATCTCAATTGTAATCCCCGCAGGTTTCCCATCACCAAGTCACCTTTGTGCCATCACCATAATCCCATGCATTTCCCTCTCCCCACCCCCGTTTTTGATCCCATTCCCCACTCCACCCCCACAAAATGTCTCTGGTATATGGTTGTTCATTATTTTTGTTATTTTCTCGCCTGGTCCATTATACTCCTGCTATGAGTAAAACCATCCAGTATTTTTCTTTCTCTTTCTGGCTTATCTCACTAAGCATGATCTTTTCCAGCTCCATCCAAGTTGCTGCAAAAGACATGTGTTTCTCTTTTTTTGGTTGCTGAGTAATATTCCATTGTATATATGTACCACATCTCTTTTATCCAGTCATCTACTTTTGGGCATTTGGGCTGCTTCCATGTTTTTCCAATTGTAAATAAAACAGCAATAAACATGGGGGTACAGGTATCTTTTTCAATCAGTGTTTTGTGTCTTTTGGATAGATACCTAGGAGTGGGATTGCTGGGTCGTAGGGAAGCTCCATGTTTAGCAGTTTGAGGAACCTCCAAACAGTTTTCCATAGTGGTTGTACTAGTTTGCATTCCCACCAGCAGTGCAGGAGAGTTCCTTTTTCTCCACATCCTCGCCAACATTTGTTGTTGCTAGTTGTTGGAAGATGTGCCATTCTCTCTGGGGTGAGGTGGTATCTCATTGTGGTTTTAATTGATGTCATTTTTTTTCATGTCAAACAGTGTGAAAGTTCCTGGAATAGTAAAAATAGATAGGCCATAGGACCCAGCAATTTCATTCCTAGTTGTCTACCCAAAGAATGTAAACACACTCATTCAAAGGGTTTTAGGCACTCCTGTATTCATGGCACAGCTATTTACACTGTCCAGGTTATAGAAACAACCTAAATACCTGACAATTTGGGTACATTATGGAATGCTAATCGACTATAAAAAAGATGAACTCCTGTCATCTGTGACAACATGGATAGAAATAGAGAGAATGATGCTAAATAAATCAGAAGAAAGACAGATAATTTCACTCATATGTAGAATATAGAGAAACGAAACAAAGCAAGTAACAAAATGAAGCCAAAACAAACTCGAGAAATATGACTACAGAATTAACGCAAATGAAGTGGGAAGGATAGTGGGGGAAGGGACCCATTGGTCTAGTGTAAAGACTCTTGGTGCTTTGGTGGTGGCTGTGATGTGGTAACATACATCTGAGGAGGTATGAACCTATTCCCCTAGATCACAGTGTTGTAAGCCACTGTTAGCACAATTAAAAAAAAATTTTTTTTAAGTAAATTAAAGATCATTGTGTGGAAAACACATTGGAGGAGACATGAGTGTATGAGGGAAACCAGTGGAAGATTTCCTAGTCCTATGAATATAAGTGATGGCACCTTGGCCTGGCTGGTGATCACATAGGCAGGAGGAAGTAGATCTTAGAAATGCTGAGTTGGCAGAGTCAGTAAGACTTACTGGAACATATGAAAGTTGTCCAGAGAGCGGGATGGGTTATGGTTTTATTCACTAAAGAGGCCTGTGTTCTTTTGTTCCTGTTCTTACTCACACATGTAATTTTATAGTCTAACACTGAATTTTGACTCACAGCATATACTTTCCACAATTTGTTTTCACTTCTAGTTACATCAAGCCATGTAACTTTCATTGCTTGCTGGGGACAGGTTGACATTTCTATTTAATCCATTTGGGAGCAAGTGTTATAATGGCCTAATTTTTTTAAAATTATCAAATAGGAAACTGGCTGAAACGCTCCTCCCTCTCTGGCCTGGCAGATGGTGTGGAGGACCTCCTGGACATCAGCTCCGTGGACCGCCTGTCTTTCATCAGGCAGAGCTCCAAGGTAAACAGGACATGACTTACGTAAGGAATGTCAGAGTCGCGGATAGAAAAATGTTAGGTCTGAGTATTGCTGAACACCTGGAGGGGTCAAAAAGAAAAAGTTGAAGAAACTCTTCAAGTTGAACAAATTTAGGAAACTTAAAAGAGCAACGGAAACTAAAATGTCTTTGTGGTAGGTATCATAGAAAGGAAAAGAAGTGTGACAAAAATTTTTATGTGAAATTATAATACAGAGATAGCAATGGGATAGCTTTTAATTTTCTAGTGGATTGAAGCTTTTTTAGAAAAGATTTATTTATTTATGCATACAAGAATTGGGGTGTAGGCCAGAAGTGTGGTAGAGGTAAGTGGATTCACCAGAAACAGAGTGGGGAGCAGAACAGGCAGACTGACTGAAATACACTGCTGAGGGGAGCAGTGGGTGAGACAGGAGAGGTCTGCTGTGCAATGTGGGTCAGCTCCCTGGGCAGGGATCAAACTCATGCTGCAGTGGCTGGCGACAGCTGCATAGTGCTGAGACTTAGCCCTAGTATCCCCAGGGAGGCCCCCTGTGCTAGTTTTTTGAAGGACCAATACTGCTTGTTGTTCATGAATTTGAATTTGGCCTTTAATAGAGTTAAACTCCCAGAATATCTCAGCTGTTCACTAAGTTACATTCATAGTGCTGGAGTATTTCACTTTCAATCCATGACCAGGCTCCTTCTGCAAATTATCATTGTATGTGAAGTTATGTTGGGCAACTGGGAATAAACTATAATGACTTGCTAAGCAGATGTGAATGTCACAAGGACTGCACTAACCTTCATATACTAAATGACTTATTTTTCAAGGTTAGTGCTAGTATAAACACCAAAATTGCCTTTTAAGTTAGTTATCTGCTTACTTTCCTTTTTTTCTCAGGTCAAATTTACCAGTGCTGTGAAGCTTTCTGAAGGCGGGCCAGGGAGTGGAATGGAAAATGGAAGAGATGAAGAAGAGAGTTTCTTCAAGCGTCTTGGTAAATGTCATTCAGCCTGAAAATTACGTAAATTTTCACCACAAATACAAAAATTTGATTAGATAAAGTGGCCCACTTTCAATTTCCATTGATTTATGACTCATTTCTTTCCCATTGTGTACTGTACTTCTATGTATAGTTTTTCTTTTGGTAATCAGTTTAGTTTAGCAGACAATTATGGAAGTCTTAAGTTCTTCTTTCCCTAGCAGGCACTGGATTTACAAAGAATAACAACCAACCTCTTCTATGGCTGTTCTTTTCTTTATTTGAATCTGAGTTCTCAAGAACCTTCAAACATCCTTTGATCCACCCACCTATCTACTTAGGAATTCTGCACATTAAATCTCTGCCAGGTGGCCAGCCACCTTCTGAACACTTCCACTGAGGGGGAGTTGATTGCTTTACAAAGCAATCTGTTCTAGAACTAGACAGTTTAATTGTTAGAAAGTCTTTCCTTATATTCTGAAAATATATTTATTCTTGATTTTTATTCACAGGTCCAAATTACGGCATCTGTAGCCTAGCCACAACCACAATCACACAACCACAATCACACACACACACACACTCACTTGCCTATATACACATACTATACTAATTTTATCTATAATTCATTTTATTTATCTCTTCATCTAGCCTTTGCTGGTTAAGCATCATTGATTTTTGTTTTACTTACATGGAAATGTCTTTAGATTCATCACTATTCTGATTCCATTTGCTCTCTATTCTATTTTGATGATGTGCTTTACAAAATGTACAGTTTTAGAAGGAATGAAATATACCACATTTGACTTTAAGTCAGTGGAGTAAATCATGTAACTGTTAAGCTATAGGGATATAGCAAGTGCACAAACAAAATCTAAGCTTGCTTATCTGTTTTCAAATCATATTGTTGATTTGCACGGAATTTTGGATTAACTTTAAGTCACTTGCCCAGGAGGAATTTCTGAATCTTTTCTTCTTTTCAGTTGTGTAAAGATCTACAGATAGAGATGCACATATTTGCCTTTTTTTGTCCAAGTTTTGGTATTTTTACAATATAGGACACATATAAAGATGTAACTCCTAGGAAACTTCTAGTTGACTTTTATTAATTAACAATTTGTGGCTACAGTTTTTCAGCCACCTAATTTACTTGCCACCCTATTTCCCTAACTCATTACAAAAATAACATTTGACTTTAGACATTAGACCAAATAATAATTCACTAATTGTTTCTAACTCTATCAAAAGCAGGAATATAACTTTTTTCAATAATGTTTTTTCCCTGAAATTACAGAAGTTCCTATAATTATTTATCCTACCTAGAATTTGATAGCATATGTAATGTTGTTATCCATGTTATAGCAATACAGTAGAAGTTTTCTACTATAAATAGCTTTTACTTATGTCCTGGACTCATAGGTTTCTATTACTCTCTTACATGTAGTAAATATAAGTCATTCTGTGAAACAAAAGATATACATTCTTGTTGAGAAATATTGGTTTGATCATTTCTTCCTTTATTAAACGTCTTAACCACATTGTTTCCGAAGTTCTAGCTAAATGACCCTTCTTTTAGTAATATTGAATGCATTTCTTTTAGTATTAGTCATATTGTCAAACAAATATTGAAAAAATAGTGAAACATTTACTATTGATTCTTCCTTTAATAAAATAAGGCACCTGTTATTAATAAATTGGTTAATACATATAGTATGTTAAGCAGCCATCCTGTCTTATTAATTCACTTTCAATTTTAAGGCAATTAATATCTTATTTTTTAAATTATAGTAACAGTAGCGTTGATGAATTTTCTTATTATGTTGGAATCTATTTTAAATTTAAGTTTAAAAGACTAAGGTTATTAATTTTAACAGATATTTCCTTTAATATGTGTATCTGTTGAAGGCCTATATATAAATGGTTAGTAAAGTGACACATAGATATGAAAAATAATAGGTAGGTACCTGTTCTGGTAGCTTCTGCTATGCCTGGTGAGTCAATAGTGTAGCATTTTGAAGACTGCTATTTGAAAACAGTTGTCAAGGAAACATTCCTCACTTGTAGTTTTTAGCTTCGCCTTCTTTGTATCATCTGAGATTCTGTCTTCTGATTTTTTCCTACGATCAGATTCTTCTTGTGCTATTTCATTTTGCAATTGATACAAAATATGCTGTACTAACAACAACAACAAAAACCCTGACGATGTTGACTATGGTATTTTGAATGTGGAATATTTGTATTTGAAAATGAAACATGTCCTTTTGGAGTGAAATATGGGATATTTTGATAATGATATTTTGATTATATTCTGAGCTATTTTATACTAATGAAAATTTTCATACAAGAGTAAAGAGAATGTTCCAATGAGCCCAGGTATCCATCACCCTTTGCAAATAATAATAAAACATTTTTTTATATTTTCTTCCTACATCATGTCATTTCACATCTACATACTTCAGTGTAATTATGAGTCATTTTTCAATTTGTAAGCCAGAATTGGTAGTTATTTTTATACCACTTTATTATTTGTGTAAATAATTTTTTACCTTGTGATAGGTCTGAAGGAATCTGTTCTTTTAGCTTTAACTGGCCAAAGGATGTGAGGCCCGAAAAGACAGGGAGTCCCCTTTCTCTGCCATCACACTGACACCCCTGGGGTGATGCATGCTCGTAGAACACTCAAGCTGACAAGTGTAAACACACCCTGTTGTATGCTATAAATGTAAATTATTAAAGGGTAATCCCAACTCTGGATTTAATGTTTAATCCAAAATTGTAAACATTCCTGTTTATTTATAGGGACAAATTTGTCACCATATGTCCCAGGACCACCATGGAGACACATTTGTGTGAAGGGGGAGTCACGTTTGTGCTGAGTAGCAGGGAAGAAGGTGTGATGGTGGGTGGGAGGGATGAAGGCATTCTCCACAGGAGAGGTAAGAAAGCCATTCTAGAAATCAGATCATTGACTCCCCATTGAGAAGCAGAAGCAGGTGATATCACAAATAAACGGTATCAGCAGAAACTAAGTCGTGCTCTCAATCAGGGGCATATTCTTAGGTGTTAAGGTACTTTTCAGAATCATGTGAAAGGGGCTGGGGCTAGTTTTTAGAACTGCACAATATTATATAACCTTACACAAGAAATATGAAAAAATATACACTAGAAACTATGAAGATGTCAGCCAATATTTGAGATCAAAGTGATAAATAATACATTGTATTCTTCTTCCCTAATGTATGATCCTTAGACTTTCTGCATCAAAATCACATGTAGTGTTTGTTAAAAATATACATAGACAAACTCACCTCTCAGACCTATAGAATCAAAGTCTCCAATGATGGGACCAGACATACTATTTTAATAAACTTCATTCTCATTCTCATTTGCAGCCAACTGAGCTACAAAAAAAATAAAGGAATACGATTCAGTGGTTTCTAAACCCTCTGTAGTGAGGCTGACTACATCAGTACCAGCTATAAGATTGTGCAAGGCACAGCTTCTTACACTCCACCTTCAGAGATTCTGCCTCTGAAGGTCTGAATAAGATTCAGTAGCTTCCCATTTAACTCTCATACACAGCTAAGCTGGGAAATATTGGAATTTAGTGGCCAACCTTTCATAACTCTAATAGGCAGTGATTCTTTTCACTGTAACCATGATATCAGGATATTGTCCCTTGATAACACTTTATGTAACATCCAAAATTCTACAGCAATTACATAATCTATAGAGACAGGAAAATTACAGGAAGAATCACTTTAAATATAGCAAGAGTGCTTATCAATACTACAGAGGCAATCTGGCAACAGAATGATCAGACTTGTTATTTAAGTACACATATTATGTGTTATAGGTGTGTCTAAACCAATATTAGGATGGAGAGAGAGGAAGTGGAGTTGGAGAGAAAGCACACAAGCCAAAATCACAGAAAATGTATTGCGATAACTTGGAAGCTCTATGTAAATCTATGATCCATTATGCTCTCTCTCCTTCATGCCTCCATTACCAAAAATTCCCTACAGGCTGCCACAGTTTCGATGACCATCTGTCTTCTAACCAAGAAGGTGGAAAAAGCAAAAATGTGGTGAATCTTGGAGCAATCCGACAAGGCATGAAACGTTTTCAATTTCTGTTAAACTGCTGTGAACCAGGCACAATTCCTGATGCATCCATCCTGGCAGCTGCACTGGATCTTGTGAGTTGGAGGAATTTGCCTACCCTGTTCCCTGTGCCCATAAATACTGCTAATGGGGGGAAGCATGAATTCCTAATCCTGACTCTAATGGTGGGGTTAGGGTTTGCTTTGTTTCTTGGGACTACTAGCTAAAGGAGAAACAAAGGCAGTGAGCTGAGAGGGGGAAAGAAGGGCAACATAGTTTATAAATATGCTCTGGAAATTAAAACATATAGCCCCAATATTCAAAGGATCTACGGACTCTGAAATCAGACTGGGTTAAAATAGATCTGATATTTACTCCCTAAGCTACTAAAAAATGAAAGCCCCTTCCTAGGTTTAGTGTGGAGTTCAAATGAGATACTAGGTGGGAAGTCCTCAACTGAGAGCCTGAAATACAGTATCTACTCATTCATAATAGATAGCACATTCTTATGATTACAGTTACGAGAAGCATTGTCAGCACTTAGTCATGCATTCGTCCTTCAAACTTTCTGAGTTTTGGTTTACTTATTGAAGGAAAAATATGAAGCAAATATCAGTTGAAATTAGTTGCACAGCAGTATCATGACCATGGCATAGAATCGTACACCTGTAAGGAATTAAAGAGTATAAAATGGATCTTTTTTAGAAAGTGGTTTTTGATGGATGAATGAGGCCCAGATGTGCATTTTGAATTCAGTTCGTCAATTTCCTGTTTTTACCTTTTGGCTTAATAAAGTTTTATATGCTGTATAAATATAGGCTACTAAATTTCAAGAAATAAAATTCTTTTATTGTAACTTTTAAAGTAGAAAAGCAAAAATAGAAATTTATTACAATAAAACTTAATATAGTCTGTAAGTGATCATTATTCTAGGGTTTACAGCATTTTAAGTGACCGCTGGCCCCTCATTTTTTTACCTTGGAAAATCATCCAAACATTATAAAGTAAATCACGAACATTTTCTGTGACCTTGGCAGCCTTTGCTGTAAGGATATTTAGTGACCAGCAAAGATTGTGGCCTCACATAGATCTGAGATGTAAACTCCATGATAACAACCCAGAAGGATGACTTTTCCTTATGGAAGATTTTCAGTTTCTCATTTTAGATATTTGCAAATAGTTTTCACAATTTTTTTACTCCAAAATGTCCAGTGTATATTGATGTGTGCTACAGTAACTATAAAGTATATAGAGTCATGGCAATTCAGGAGAACCGAGGCTGGTAGCAATTATGTAAGCTGAAAATGATGAGATGCCTGTTTAAAGCAAGAAAGGTTGACAAGGCAAAGTGTCAATTCATGTATTCTAGTTGGGAGACTAATAACTAACCTATCGCTCTTTTGTTCTTCTTTACCACATCATGATTTAAATAAATGGTCATTAAAATATCCATAAATTCCTATTTTATCACTACCAGGTTTACAGTAATTAAAATAGATTGAGTGTAAAATATCAGACAGCATTGCATGGTGTTATCAATGATGGAAACAGTAGAGTTTGATTAGGGAACAGAAGGATGTTGTGGAAATCATGACTGTGAGCAAAATCATGGGGAGAGAATAAGTCCTTGGCTCACCCTGAGTACAGTGGTCCCCCTCATCTCTGGTTTCAATTACCCAGGGTCAGTTTTGATACAAAAATATTATATATAATAAGATGTTTTGAGAGAGACAACAGTCACACAAATGATCATACAGTGTATCTGTATATTGTCCTACTATATTATTTGTCATTGTTGTTAACCTCTTACTGTGCCCAAATTATAAATTAAGCTTTATCACATTTGGTATAGGAAACTATATTATAATTTGGTACTGTCCTAGTTTCAGGCACCTAATCTGTTGGACAAGTTACCATTTAAAAAAATTTTGAACCAGATATATCATAGGGAAGGGGATATAAATATATATATATATTAAATAATTTTGAATAATATATATAATATATATTAAATAATTTTAAACCAGATATATCATAGGGAAGGGGATATATATATATAAAATAATTAATTCAGCCAAGGTAGTGATAGAGGGCTCCCTATATGCCGCTCATGGTCTTAGTTGTTAATGATGACACCAAAAAGCTTAATTAGAGGGCTGGCTTCACCTGCTTTGTAACTACTCTTATGAGGAACAGAGCTATGAAGTCAGCAGAGAGAGTCAAACCAGCGTGCCTACAAACATTAGGTTGGGCTCAATCCCACGGATTTTGGGGAAGTTTCTTTTACTTCCCCATGAGGCTATGGCCTGATAGTTATCAGACCACTAAATTCTTCCTTTAACTCCCATGGAACCTATAGTGACGACCCTTGACCTTCTCAATATTATAAAATCTAATGGAAAGAAATAAAATAAATGGAGGTTGATGTTTATCATCAGTGTCTTTTGAGCCTCAAAGGCATTTACTGATGGTCATAAATGTCCAGCAGTGAAGTAGCCACATTCCAAAGGTGAGAGCAGCCTAGGTCTGAAGGAGCGCATTTATCTCCATCATCAGACAAAGAAAGAGAAGCAAGGTGCACTTGGCTGGTTGAATAAAAGAGATGGGCACTGGTGGTGGTGGTGGTGATGGTGAGGTGGTGGTGATGGTAGAGGTGGAGGTAATGGTGGAGGTGATGGTGGTGGTGGAGGTGAAGTCAGCAGTGGTAGTTGTGGTGGTGACAGATGACAACAGCAATGCTTTCATACACATGACAGTTTATAAAGTATCATCACATTCATTATTTTGTTGCTATAAGAAGAAAGGATCAACCCAGCCAATGGACCCCTAGTAAGGTCACTTAGATTCAGTTTCTCAGGTATGGGAAAATGAAGGAGCTAAAGTTGTTCATGAACCCTGACATGTGGGCCAAGAGGAAGGGAAGTGAGCTGTGTGCCCTTTGTGCATGAAGCAAAGCAGCATTCAGGATTAATGTGCAGCAACTGCATTTGCTCATACTCTGTCTGGATCAGGAGCTCCTGCTTTCACAAATGTCTTCTGTTACTTGTATCTTTATGTTTTCTTTCCTCTGCATTTGGTTTTACTTAATATTGAATCCCACCTGCTTCCCATAATTCCAAATGCTGAGCTTTTAAAATATGTTGTCCAATGCATTTGTGGTTTTAGTTATATACACACATATATGTAAAAAGTAGATAGTATAGAAATATGAAAATAGAAATATGCAGATACAGAGGTAGACATAGGTGCTATAATGCATAGATAGATAACAGGCAGACTTGTAAGATGAGATGCAGATAAGTTATTGTATAAGTTAAGTATAGATATGGATACAAATTGACATATAACTATAGCTATAGGCAGAGCTGTACATGTTTCCATTGCAGTAGATATGATTGGGGAAGGGAAAATGCATGTGCTTAGTTCATTACCATAGTCCAATGCAGCCCTTCTCCCATCTCTCTATATTGCTTGGTTTCTTGGATGTTGGATTTATTAGTATTTTTTAAGTGCAACTTAAATGCAATTTTAGTATTATAGTTACATGGTTTTATTTTAGAACAGTCTTCATTCTTTGTTATCTTAATCATATTTAAATGTGATTCTTCTCAAGTTTGCAATTTCCTTCAGAATTGAAAAGCTTTGTTAAATGAAAGAAATATTAGAAATTTCAAAGTTCTAAGACCTGATAATCTGAAGATTTGGGCTGATTTTAAACAGTTTTCTTACTTGTAGTGCTTCGAATGCTAAGGGATAGTTGTGCAGTTTTAAGTCCAGCACAGTGCTTCCTTACAACCTTTCTTGTTAGTATGAATTGAATGATGCATCTGTAAGAAGTTTTTAAAAAGGCAGGTGTTAGAAAAAAACTAATTTCATCTCTACATAACCTATAAGCTCAAAAGCGGGAAACAAAATTGAACACTTCAGACAGTGCTTCAACTTTTCAGTTGAAATATTCTGTCCTGTTTTATCCAGTTGCATATGTTACATATTCAGACATAGTGATTTCTAAATTGTTGGTAATATATTAGCTTGAATAACACTAATGATAATGTCAGTTTGTTTTAGGAACAATTCTATAAATATAAAACAGACAATGGGATTTTAGAATTCTTCCTAGCCAGTGGATAGAAAATGCTTCATTTTCGGCAAATTACTTAGCCACATAAATAGATAATTCAAGATTGAATATATAAATTGTATGCAAGCTAAGAGGAATCCAGGATGCTGTCACTCTTTATGCCAGGAAAAACGACAGAAGCTTGAACTCTCCTGAGGAAAATGAGACATCTGGTCACACACCAGTGTAGTCACACTTAGATTTGCAGTGCACCAAATCTAATTCACACTGAGACTTAATATCACAAGACTATCTGATGATCAGTGCAAAACAGTTTCATTTAGGCAACAGGATTTATGGAACTGTTAAAGCAAAATAATGTTTCCTTTTGAGCCAAAAGAAAAGTTGAAATTATTCAGTATATCTTCAAATTATCCCCTAATTCTAACAGTCCGATATTGTTGATGTTTTTGAAGATTCTAATAATGAGGAGAATAAAAAATGTTTATCACAAAACGCAGAATTTAAAGAAACTATTTAAATATCACATAGACACCGCCCACCTTAATAAATAGAATACATCCACTTCAAGTCCGCAGGTTCCCTGTGTCACGCCTCTCTCTGCAGAGGACTCTGTTTCCTGAACTTGGGGCCATCTTTCCTGTGTGTTCTTTTTTGCATCACAGGGGTTTTCCTAGGGAATACAAGGTTTCAATTTGCTGTGTTTTGCCTACTTTTGAAATTTACTTAAATGAATATAATTATATCCTTTTCTTCTTCAACATTAAGTTTGAGTTCCTTCTTGTTAGTCCATGTAGCATGAATAAGTTACATTTCATTGAGGAGAAGTATTTGTTTGCTTGGAAATTCCACAACAATATATCTATTGTGTTCAAAGGATATTTTTACTTTTTCAAAATTTTGGGTATTTTGAATAATGTATCCATGAATGTACTTCATATGGGTCTTGGTTTGCAATAGTTTAGTAAATAGACCTAGGAATGGAATTGGGTAATAATTTGACCACATTACATCAAAGCATTTTTAAACTAGTTATAATGACCACACATAGTCACTAACATGTGATAGAAACTCCTACTGCATTGTGTATTTGCCAATACTCATATTGTTAAATATTTTTGTCTGCTTTAGATACTTTAATTGATTTTTAGAAAATAATTTTTAAATTTACCCAAGAGATTAGGGTATTATTGGTTCACAATTTCACCTATTCCAGAAAACTCTCCACTAGTGGCTCCTCAAATAGTACATTTGATGCATCGTCTCTTACCTTTCCTTCAAAGAAATTGAAAAGATATGTGCTATTTCTCAGTTTTTGATAGTATCTCATATTTTTAAAATTTCCTTTTTCTATTTCTATTGTATGTCCGGGAATTTTCTGAGGCACTTTTTCTATTCAGTGTTCCTCTCTCCAACTGTCTAATCACATGGCTTTTAATGAGGTGTAATTTTGCCTACCAGAGGACATTAGCAATGTCTGCATGAATTGTCGGTTGTCACAACCTCAGGATTACTGCTGAACCTCAGGATTAATGCTCACTAATGATGCTGGCAAGCATTTTATAACTCACAGTCCGTCCTTCTCATAAAGAATTACCTGGACCAAAGCACCAGTAGTGCTGAAATTGGAAGAAGCTAATCTGATATGTGCTTTCTTCCATCCATTGAATTTTAAATTTCAAATGCTACATTTTTTTATTTATAAAAGTTCTACTGTTTTAAAATTGCCTTGCCAATTTTAAACTTGATAGTCAAATTCCCTAGTGATACTTGCAACACCCATATATCCACATTAATCTTTAAATGCATGTTACCCTGTGATTGCAATAACTGTAATTGTTTTCAATATAATTCTGTACTTTGTTGTATTTGCTGATGTTTGCCTATAGTAGATACAAATTTTCTTATGTGTTTTTTTTTTAAAGATTTATTTATTTATAGAGAACTGGGGTGTAGGCCAGAGATGCAGAGGGTGAGAGGATTCACCAGGGACAGAGTGGGGAGCAGAACAGGCAGATCAATGAAGTACACTGCTGAGGGGAGCAGCAGGAGGGTCAGGAGAGGTCTGCCTCGCCATGTGGATCTCCTCCGGGGCAGGCGGGATCGAACTCATGCTGAAGTGGCTTACGCTTCTTTGTGCTGTGCTTTAACCCACAGCGCCACCAGGGAGGGCCACAAATTTTCTTACGTGTTTTTAATGTGAGCATACTTCTTGGAACTTTACCTGAGGGAATTCTTTAAGACCTGTGCTAAGAGTAGTGTTATTCAGTGGCTCAGCTGGACTAGCACTCCCTATGAGCCTGATTAAAAATGTATATTTTCAGGTCCTGCAATGGATCAACTGAATCCAAATCTCAGATTCAGGCAAAGAGTCTGCTTTGTATTCCCAAGTGATTCATAATTGCTCATGTTTAAATGTTCAAGGTACTAGACTAAAATATTCTTTCAAAAGGAATTTCCATTTCTTAGACAGCTGAAAATTATCACCAGCCTAAGACCATTTCTAGAATTATTGTGGGTAGGGGGCAATGAATGTGGAAGTGCTACCAATTTTACTCCAATATATATGAAAATGTGAGGTTTTGACTAGGATTTCTCAAAGACACATCCTTTTCTTGTTTTACCTTATGCCAAACCTACTCAGGCAAAACTACATCATGGAATTGTAGCTTTTTCTTAATCACCCTTTGAAGAAGCCCCACCAGGCATCTTGGCTTTATGTAGCAATGTATCATCTGCCCTCCATCTGCTTGAGCCCAAACACATAACTTGGGGTCTATTCAAAACCCATGCTCTAGTCTCTGCCTAGTCAGTAGGATCCTCAGGGCAAATATACTCCCACGTTGCTTCCTCCTCAGAATCATGCTTCCTTGTCGTTTCTACTCAGTGCTCTGACCTTATGTTAGAAATAAAACCCAAATCAAAATGAAGTACTATAGGGCTATTTTTCCAGAATGTTTATGTGTCTAAGCCAAAGGGTATTCTTTTTTACACATTATCTGTTGGAATGTCAGAACAGCTATCTTCGTTCGGTTTTTCAAATTCCCAAGATTTTATGATGTGAGTAGTGTTAAAATGACTAGCTGTTCAGGCCGTGTACTAAACAATAATGCCTGATTCTAGCCTGGCAACTGAATCATTTCCTTTGCTCACAACTGCTGTAGAAATGGGCAGAGAGACAGAGGTAGCTTGTCAGTTACTTAATGATTGCAGCCAGAAAATTCAATACAGGCTAAGTAATAAAAACTGACTCAAAAGCACATGTTCTCTAGCAAACTAGATTCCCATGCACAGTAAGACCCACAGTAACTATTCCCATTAGTTTTAAATAAGTAGGTATCCTGTACCAGCAAGAGCTTTATATTTTTTCCTAAGGCAATAGAAAAATTATATAATTCCCCAGCAGTCAACATAAAATATTCAGTTTAAAAACAGTTAGTTCCTGTCCAGTGTGGTTATATGAGTTTTCAGAATCAGTTAGGATTTTTTTTAATAGCAAGTTGAGATATAGTCCTTCAGGGAAAGGAATGCATTGCAATTATAACCTTCAATTAACCATTTCTTATTGGTAACAATATTTTCTAGGTCCCCTGGCAAAGTAAAGCACAGCTGTCTGAATTTGTATTCTAATTCTCTCCTTTACTTTCATAAAGGAAACATTCGATGTGTGTAACAATCATACAAAACGCAGGAGAAACATGGCAAGGAAAGTCAAAGGAATGTGACTTGATGATTTAAGTTTTCTCCTTGTAGAATGTTAGAGAAATTCATGCTGCATAATTGCATTTTCGTGACATTTTGTAATGTTTAACTAGACAACTCTGTAGCCACTGCGGAAACATCTTATTAACATCAAACCATAGGAAATTGTTAATATTCGACAATTTTTGACCTTCAAACTTAGAAATGCCATATAGTTCAACCTAATATATATATATATATATATATATATATATATATAATTATTATTATTTTTTCCCAGTTAAAATTGATTCTTGTCTAGGAACTGTGCAGTTTTGATGTAATTAGCTAGAAAGTATTCTTTGGCATTATGGAACATGAAAAGGTGATATGACAGTTGTGTTAATAAGGAAGAAAAAATTTAAATCTGCCTATTTTTCTTTCAGGACCACCAACAAAACAATCCTTGGCATGCCAGAGGTGTCAGATTTTGTTAGATGCTCACTTTTAACTATGCTTGATCCTCTGTGGTTCTTTTCAGCTATGCAGCATTCTTCCGATTCATTTTTCTCCATTTGTGCTGTTGTTCTCTGTGATGTGAATCCATCCCTATCCATTCTGTCATGCCTCCATTTTTTGCTGCTGCTTCAGATTGCACTGAGCCATACGAGGTAAGCTCCATCTAAAGAGAGAAAGTTGACTTTCCTTTATCTCCAAGAAGAATCCCTTGTCCAAGGTATTTCATAATCTTGCTCCTACAACCAACACTTTCTAATCTACACTTTGAAAGGAACTTATATCAGGAATATAATTTCCCACAACATACCCACACTAAAATTCTGTGAGTGCCCTCACACATGTGAAATGAGTAGTTGTTTCTAAGTATCATCTAACTGTACAGTACAGGATTGTACTTCAACAGCTCCTTCAATTGTCTGTGTAGAAATAGACAGGAGAAATTGATGTTATTCACTGCCATCTTGACTATGAACCCCAAAGGCTGCCTTCATCCACAAGGTTCAGGAAGATTATAATAAAAGGGCAATATTTGAATTACGCTGTTATCACATCTTAATGCAGACAGTGACATTTCCAAATGTTACTGGATTTGGCAATTTACATGAATCAAATCCTCCCAATAATAACCAGAAATGTCCTCCTCAATGTTGTGCTCTATAGTTTATGAGAATTATGTTGATATTGATCTCAATTCCATTTTCAAACTTAGATTAGACTTTCCTTGGGTCAATAACTGACACTACCTGAGCTTTATCACAAGCTGATTTGAGAGCAGAGAATTGAAGTTGCTTTTTATTCAAAATACCTTGAACCTCAGGGCAAATACTCCCACTAGGCAACCAAAAGCTTCTAAGCAACCAAAGCTATTTTTCTAAAGAAGGTAAACCCATTTGCATGGGAAAGCTCACATTGCACAATTTGACTTGTTACTCAGTGATTTCTAACCCACGGGGTGCGGGCTAATAGGGGTAATAAAAAGATCTTCTACCCCATACTTTTGGGTTAAGTTTCACTCATGTTCAACCTAACGGAGCCAAGGTCCATAGAAATACTATCTCAGCAGAATTGTTTTTGCCCTCTTGTCATGAGCACTGAGTTGCTTTCTACTAGGAATGTGTCAAAATGTGACAGGCTGTGAATAAATTTGCATTACTTACCTTGCCTTCCAGACGGGCATTTGTTTTTAGAGGCAGATGTTCTAGTCTTTTCCAGACACCATCTACCATTACCTGAGATGTTTAATAAAATACATGTGTAATACTAAGACTGTAGCTATCTAGGCTGAATGTTCTAGCACAATATATTGTTAGGTTTGGTGCAGAAAGTTATTTGACCCTTCACAATCCCAAATCTTGCTATGCCTCTGACCTGCTGCCCAATTTGGGCAACAATCAAGACTAGATTCTCGATTCTCTTCAGTGCCTGTATTATGTTAATGACAGATTCACACCATTAGCATTCATCTTGCAATCTGCCTCTTCTCATAGGTTAACTTTTATGTCATGCAGTGTAATACGCTTCGTAAAATTAAGTACCTGCATAAATATATGTATTACTAGAATTCTTGAGGACTTCATTTTAATTGTAAACAGTGATAAAATGCTTAATGAGACAACTTACTTGAGTCATCCAGCATGTTTGAAATACTATGATATTCCAAACAGTGAAGGAACCAAGTCTACAGGGATGGAGAAGTGGCAAAGACAAGCTTCTTAGAGGAAGCCACTTAGCCGAATCTTCAATGTGGCAATTTGCCAGACAGAAAATTTTCAGCAAGTCAAGGAAACAACATGTGCAAAAGTCTAACACACAAATATTTGGAGACTGCAACCAATTTATAGAATTAGGTTATAAGGGGAGATGAGGCAGGCGATAAAGCGAGGTATCTCTATTTGTGTTTCCACTAAGGGTGATGAATTTTGTAATCAATTTTTAAATGGGAAAATGGTGGTGTCATTTGTTGTAGTTTTGAAAATAACATTGCATAGGATTAATATTTTATTTTTAAATAGTGACTTCCTATATGTAGTCTAAAGATTGTTACTAGGATTTATATGAGTGTATTTTAAGGCAATGTAGATACCAAAGAGGAACTAGCACAGACATGGGAACAGTGAGACCTGGACTAACCCCTGTGTCTACCCCATCTGCTTCATGGGAAGTTACACCTCACTTTAAAAAACAGTGAAATGAAGATATCTATAGATAACAGTGTTGTTATTATAATTCATAAAATTTATGTTAAAAATACTATTGCTGGAAATGAACAAAATTGTTTCAATCTGAAAACTTGTGTTTACTAAGTAGCTATAGTTTCTAGGTAACTTTGAATTGATTATAAATATTGTGGTATGTTTTTTTAATTGGCCAATCAAAACATTAATTATTGATGTGTATATTTCTCTGACCTGGTAACCTTCTGTGTATGACTTCATAGTTCTTCTCTTTTATCCCTGTTTTTCATTCTTCAGTTAAGTAACTTCCACTATGTCAAACATTTCCAATTGAAGCTATGGCTATATAACCAGAATTTGATCTGCTATTTTGATTAAAATAGGCTGGGGGAGAGGGAGGAGAGACTACTTTAACAAAATCTAGCATGTACTGAATTTTCTTCCTAGACAAAATGCATTGGAGCAGTTAATTCCTTTGGGGCATAAAAAGCCAATCATAAAAAAACAGATTGAAAAAAAAATCATTCTGTTAGTATCCTTGATTAAAATAAGAAATTAAATAATTGTTTGCTTCATAGTAAAATGTTAAGTTTAAAATAGCTTCATTTTTTGGAAACTTCTTATCAAAGCTATTTACTCTCATGTAAATCCCAGCTGACTCATAAATTTGTAAAGATAAATCATGATGTTACTGGAGATTCTTCAGAAGGAAATAACCTAAACACAGAAAGCTCCTTAAAATGTGTAACTCTGCAATATCCATTTCTGCTGAAGCAGTTCCATTTTCCAGATTCCCCATGCTGTGTCCGCCTCATTGACACTACGTGGGAAATGTGGCTAACCCCATCGAGACAGTCTGCCATAACTAAGAGGGATAGTAGCTCCCTTTAAGGCTGATCCATTGCTCACGAAGCCCGCATTGTTCTCTTCTTGACAACCCCACTCAGGAAGCGCCTGTGGTGGCGCGAGCAGCCCTGTTCCTGGAATGTGCCCGTTTTGTCCACCGCTGCAATCGTGGCAACTGGCCGGAGTGGATGAAAGGGCATCACGTGAACATCACCAAGAAAGGTCTGTCCAGGGGACGGTCACCCATTGTGGGCAACAAGCGGAACCAGAAGCTGCAGTGGAACGCAGCCAAGCTCTTCTACCAGTGGGGAGACGTGAGCCTCGATTTTCTTCCGTAAAAATTATGGTGCTTAAGTGAAGTGAAGAGTGTGTTGTTTGTGTGTGTTTGTTTGAATAGCCATTTATTGAGGAGCTGTTATGTCCCGGGTGCCACACAAAACATTTTAGAGGAAAATGAACAATTCATTTTAAACCTCCTAATAAATCTCTGCAGGTTGACATTGTCTCTAGGGTTAAGAAAACTGAAGTTTGTATGGGTCAAGCAACTTGCCGAAGTTGCCATTCCGAGTGAGTACAAGGGACCAAGTTTCTCTCTCCAGAGTTGGATTCCAAAACTTTGCTTTTAATAACTATATTTATTTATTATATGTAACTGGATGTGTTCATCAAAATCAACTCTGAGAACCATTGCTATGAAACACAGCCTTGTTTTGACTTTCTAATTTATATTTTCTGTGATCTTTATTTTTTTTTAATTTCTGAATAGCTGCCTGAAACCTTTGGAAAAGAATATGTATGACTTTGATTATATTCTTTTGTAGGTCCTGCATCTTTTGTAGTATATTTATATTCTTTTTCCATGTATATATATTTACATAGCCTTAATTTATTTTCTTTTGTATCTACCTTTTATAATATATATCTTCTTTATAGTTCCTCCAATTTGTGGAGGTTTAAGGGAAAAATGGGTTGGCATCGAACTGGTTAAGTATTCCAAACTACAGGAATGTGTCAATTGCCTTTTGTTACTCACTGCATTTGAGGTGGTTCCACTGTTGCAGCAAGCCACCGCTGATCCCAATGACATCCACCAAAAAGTCAAAAACATTGATTAAATGCTAAGTGTTAGAGCCGTATAAGAAGGATTTTGAGATGTTACAAAAATCTTCAGAACTCCTGTCTACTGACTGCTACATTCCTGCCTTGCTCCCATACAAGTTTTCTCTGGGCTTCCCGAGCTGGAGCTCTGTTTCCTTGCTTGGCCCTCAGGTGCCTCCTCCCTATCAATATAGCCTTCCCAGGCTCTCTTATCGCTCCTTCCCACAGAATTTCTCCCCGTTACATTGGTTACTAGTTTTCCACTGAGCCCCCTCTGCTGGTGGCCCTGATCCTCTCTTCATTAGGCTTTTCAGATCACAGGCTCCCTTTGCGAACTGCACTTGGAAGGCAATCCGACCTTCTCCCCCGCCCCCGCCCTCCCCCACCCCGCATAAACTCACCACCATCAGCAACACCTGCTGAAATTTCTATTCATATTTTTGATACTACCTGTATCTGAGATGACAGCCTGTGAGCATTTTTCCAAATCTTCGCTGCTGATTCTGTCTCTTCCCTGCCGCTGTTGCCCCTTTAGATCAGATCTGTATTCTAGTTTGTGGATGACTAAAGCATTTTCCTATTTGGTCTCCTCCCCACAACCTCCACGTATCTGACCCATCCTACACTTTGCCATTAAATCCATCTTCTAATGCATAGCCCATTAAAGCAGAACTTGTTACCAGCCTCCAGACTTGCCCCCTCCAACTCATCCCCAAACTACTCTCAGTGATTAAGCTAAAATGCCAATCAGATTGTATTTCTTAACCACTTTCTAATGCATCAGTGATTCTCATTTTCCCTGGGGATAAAACCCAAATTGCTTAGCCTGGTCTCACCTTCAATCCACAACCCTTATTCAAGCCTCACCAAGATTATGGAAGATGCGGTCAAATGAGCTAATGTCTCTAAGGAACATTTTCCCCATCCTTTGTACTTAAGAAGTATTAAATAATGAGTTATCACATCAGTTTTTTAAAGCAGTTGCATGATTTGCCTGCGCCTTCTTAGGCATCTAGCCCAGTGCATGTGGAATGAGGGATCAGGCTACACCCCACTCAGAAGCTACCTGTAATCCTTTAGAGTGCAAAATGAAGTTGAGCTTCAAGACCCCTAAGACCTACCCCCTACCTTTCCAGCCCTCCTGTTCGTCTGTCTCTGAACACATCCATTCATTCCCCTGACTGTGAGTCTTTTGAATCTCTCTACCCTACCCCATTCCCAAAATGTATAGTAAGGAGACTTTCTGTGATTCTGTGCACTAAATATCAGCTCCCAGCTTCTGAGCTAATAACATGCTTTCCATCTTTTTCTTCATTTATGTATTGATTTTGGTATGGTTGGTTTGGTTTGGCATGTTACCCACTTCCCCTGTCTCCCAAAATAGATAGCTCACTGAGGAAAGAGCAAAGGGGTAGTCAGACACTCTATTTTAATCCCAGTCTTCAGTTTGCTGGGTGACTTTGGCAAATCTTCCAACCTCTCTCATTTCCCTAACTGCCCAACAATGAGTCTTCTATAGGAAGAGTTATGATGTACCCTAGTTTTTTAAACAAAGGTACTTGAACAATTTAATTTTATGCTTTGTTTAATATGTAAGAAATTACCTCACTTAATAAATATTTGATGAGTGAAGAAAAGAATAGACATAAGGCATCTTTCTAGCCTTGGAGAAGACATAGAAGTCTAAATTGTTGTTTAGACATCTAGTATTTTCCTCGACAAATCCATTTTTTGAGCAGCACTTAAAGTTTTATGAACTGTATATTTCTAAATAAATTGCTTTCTCTCCACATCCAGGAAGGATTAATGTAGATTTCCACCCCACCCCTCCTTGAGTCTCACTATTAAGCTTGTTGGCCCAGACCTGTATTTACAGACTTTCTCCTTTAGAGATAATCTACAATAAGTAGCATCAGGGTTTTGTTGAAGTGGCATTTTTGTTTTCAAATTCTGTTTGCTGAAAACTTCTCACTAAAATACAATGATCCTGCAATATCTTTTTATACTGTTTTCTCATTGATTTAGTTTTTATTTTCTGGTTTTTAATCCCAAAGTTTAAGGAGATCTCTTTGTTTCCAGATCTCCAAGATATTTAAGTGACTTGTATTTTTATTTAACAGGTCCTGGGCATATCTTTCTATATGTATTCCCAGCAATTTGTCTAATGTCTTGCATGGCCAGAAGTTAACATTTTCCCCTACAAATTTAGAAAGCTCTATATAGGAAGAAAGAAGTCTAGCGAGAGTGTTATTCTTCCTAATGTGCATCTAACCACACCATGCACCCCCAAGTTCGGTGCTCATTTTAGCTTTATCCCTGATTTCTTTTCCTAAGCACATATGCTTTCTTTCAAGGAAATAAAAAAAGGTGGTTTGTTTTGTCTATTCTTCTGTAAAAATCCTTTTGGTAAATCAGCCTATAATGCATGATTCTGAATAGTTAGCAAGTATGGTTCTATGAATACCTTATAAACACTTAGTATCCATGTACAGAGTTATTAAAAGTTATATTTCTAATGTTGATGTTGTGTATGCTAATGAAAGAATAGTAGCATTTCCTATTAATTCATAGAGTAATGTGGAGGGGGAAACAATCTATTAAAAACTAATAAGTGCGTCATGGTAGATACAAATTTATAGTGCAAGAATTTTGCCAACCCACAAACCCATTCGCCTGACTGTAATGCTCTCATTGAATAGCATAATCAGAAGCACTCTGAGGAGCTGTGACTCTTTTTATTTACTTCAACGCAATTGTCTATAGAGAAAAAAAAAAGCATACTTCCTTAGGTGAGACCTATAAAATTACCTTAGAATAAATGGAAATATTTTCAGAAAAAAAAAGTAGTTGGATAACAATATAAAAGGAATCATTCTATTATTTAGAGGTTTTAAATAACCTAGGAGACAGCATCAATACCTTCCAATTCTGGGTTCCAACATAGGGAAAATTAACAGTTACAGCACTATGGTGTATGAAAGTAGCGTACCGAGAGAATTCCCATGAATGGTCTGCTACATCTGCTGTGATGTGAGAGCATATTGTACAGTCTGACATACTTTGTGCTGTTTCTTTTTCTCCACATGGTAGGCAATTGGAGTCCGATTGAATGAGTTGTGTCATGGAGAAAGTGAGAGCCCAGCCAACCTTCTGGGTCTGATTTATGATGAAGAGACCAAGAGGAGACTGAGAAAGGAGGATGAGGAGGAAGACTTTTTAGATGACAGTAAGGAGACTCCCTTTACTACAAGAACCCCTGCTTGTAAGAACCTCTGCTTTAGGAGCACTTAATATTTCTCTTTCTTCTTTCATATTCTTACCACCTTCCCATGTCTCCCCACGGCACCTTTTCTCCTATTCCCTGTGCATGGAGCCAAGCATGTGCAGAAAACCACATAAAGAAGGGCCAGACCAGAGAGATAGGTCTGTATAGAAGGGGCATAGGGTGGCAGGCAACATAGAACATCCACTACTTGATCGTTTCTGTTTCTTACTGTTGACCATGCAAAGTGGAGTATTAGGCCTGTGGAAAAAAACAGCTGTGGAAAATTAGAGGTCCCAAAAGAGGTTTGGATTGTTTTTATTTTGCTATTGCTCTTGGAGATTAAAAAAAATAAGTTAGACCAAATAGAATTGAACATAAAATGTTCCTTCAATCACTAAAACATTGAAATACTTAATCAGAGTAATTATAGTAAATGACGTGAATTAAAAATATTAAGAGATTATGATTGTTAGCGCTGTGAGTAGTTGTGATACTGTACTTACTAAAATTATAATTGAGCTCTTTCATGGAAGAATAGACGCAGAGTCCTGTGCATATCCTCCCAATACCATTCTGTATGTATGCTTGTTCTGTCCCATACAGACCTGTGTGTTTGTTTATCACTGCCTTTTATGGAGTGTAAAATTCTAGTGTGATTATGGACTTGGTGTCCTCTGGTGAAGAAAGTGAGGCCTCTTTCTCTTGCCTTCCCTTCATGAAAGTCCCTCATTAAAACTTAATGATTGTCCTTAATTAGGTGATTCCAGCCCTCTTTGTCCATTGTAGTAGTGAAATGCCAACATAAGTATGGACAAAATCAAAGAAAAATTATTGCCTTCCTTTCTACTTTCATAGCAAAGTTTTTTCTCAGTTTTTTTCATCATTTTGCCCTTTCTCAGACCTTATCAAATCTCTTTAACTGAGCTGTTGACAAGACATAAAATTTTGACATTATTCTTTTATACTAGTGAAAGCTGGCCCTAAAGATTCCTTCATGTTCACAGAGATAAAAACTATCCTAGATGGGCCCTCCCTGGTGGCGCAGCGGGTTAAAGCACAGCACTGAGAATCTAAAGCCGCTTCCTCATGAGTTCGATTCCCACCTGCCCCGGAGGTGACCACATGGCGTGGCAGACCTCTCCTGGCCCGCCCGCTGCTCCCCTCAGCAGTGTATTTCGTTGATCTGCCTGTTCTGCACTCCACTCTGACTCTGGTGAATTCTCTCACCCTCCACATCTTTGGCCTGTATCCCAGTTCTGTATGCACAAATAAAATAAAATCTTTAAAAAAAAAAAAAAAAACTATCCTAGATGGTTCATGGAGTTAAGACTTATTGATAGGAGAGCTTGAGGGTGCAATGTCAGAACCTAGTAAAGACCTACCAGAAGATAACCCCCAAATTACCCTGGATAAGCTAGGGATCCTTCAGAACAGAGATGAACTAAAGCAACTTTATGTTCTTCATAGTCCAAAATGAACTCTAATTTCCATGGGGCAATGTAAGTATCACTTATCAATATTTTATGGTTAATATATTAGTTTTACTTTATGAGGTTATGTGGAACTAAATCTCATTCACTGTAACAGAATACTTATGAAAATCCAGGACTTAGACCCAAAATTTGCTGTTCCAACACTGATAGGAACCTGAATGACAACTTCACAAGTGAAATGATAGATTCATAAGTTTATACTGAGTATCTGCAATTCAATTACTTTTTTTTAAAGATTTATTTTTGTTTAGTTATACCAAGGCAATTTCTGGAGCCCTGAAGCTTCCTTTAAATATAAGGTTAAACTGTCTGGATTAGTTCCACTTGCAAGTCAATACATAGATCATCTTGCATTTATAAGACAATGTAATGGTGTGATGCAACATTATTTCAATTAAAAATTCACTGAATAAAAAGGATATTGTGTCACAAGTATCAGTTTGGAAAATCTAGAGGAATTTGTTTCTCCCATGTAAGAGAAAATGTCCTTAGCCATGTATCAGCACCGGGGAAAAAAATAAAGGTTTTCATGAGGGTGTGATAACAAGACATCTTCAGAAAAACAAAATTTTTACTTACTGTCAAGATTAGCCTTTCAATTAGGAAAGACTAATACATAAGAAATATTTTAGAGATTTTTAAAAGAAAGTTTATGGACTCTTTAGAAATGTTACCATGATTGTTTATTGATTTGATTTACTCAAAATAGGTGACTATCTTTCTTTTATGAGAGACAACTTTATATTACTTGGCTCAAGTTTTCTGAATACTATATTTCTACATGATTTGAAACTCAATTCTGAAACTATGAAGTCTTTATGATCTCAGCTTGGGAAGTAACTATCTTTAGAGAAAAATTCATTACTTGTTCTATGATAGATGAATATTTTATGCATTCAAAGACTTGTATTCTTCAGTGCAAAGGAAAATATTTCCATACTTCTCGTGTAGCTATACCTTAGTATGGCATACTATTTTTTGTAAATTGTATGATACAGGTGATCAAATATGTCCAAGTATGTCTCAGCTGCAGAATCACATGTTCAGTAGAAATGAAACATTTTCACTGGCCTCAGAACATCAGGATAGATGTTCATAAAATGAACAGGATTTTTGTTTTAAATCTAATTCAATGCCGTGTACATAGACTAAATCTTATTGAATAGTGATGTGAAATCTTGCAAGACTTCTCTTAGATTTCTGTTGCCATTAAAAGGCTTTCTAGTTTAGTGAAGCTGCATTCTTTTTCTTTGGATACTGCAAGAAGAATAATTCAGTTCTCACTGACTGACATTTTAATACTGTGGCACTCAGATAAAACTGCAAAAGGAAGGAAGAGAGACATGTGTGGTACTGCAAAGATTACACTAAAAGGAACAGGTCAGTTAAACACTCCTAGATCCCATTTTCATGCAATTTCATCCTAGACATGTATAGGTAATATTCTCATGTACAATTTGATTTTACACATGTGTAGCAATGTCCATCACACTGTGCCTTTTTGTTACATTTTTTATTGGTTTGTTTACTTATGAAAAACCTCTCATTCTGTAGGTACAGTGAACCCTTCCAAATGTGGCTGCCCCTTTGCTTTGAAGATGGCAGCATGCCAACTTCTCCTGGAGATTACCACCTTCCTGAGAGAGACCTTCTCTTGCCTGCCCAGACCACGCACCGAACCTCTGGTGGTAAGTAAAGCCCGGGTATTAACAATCAGATTGCCAGAAGGGGTCAATGTCTGGTTGGGTTCTGAGTTCACAATTTCTTCAAAGCCCAATGACCAAATGCATCATACAATTAAAAAAAAAATCAACCAAAGAATTTCCTTTATAAAAAGAATATCATGGGGCCCTCCCTGCTGGTGCAGCAGGTTAAAGCACAGCACTGAGAAGCTAAAGCCACTTCCGCATGAGTTCGATTCCCACCTGCCCGGAAGGAGACCACATGGTGTGGCAGACCTCTCCTGACCCGCCTGCTGTTCCCCTCAGCAGTGTACTTCATCGATCTGCCTGTTCTGCTCCCCACTCTGTCTCTGGTGAAGTCTCTCGCTGCCCCTGCACCTCTGGTCTCTACCCCAGTTCTGTATGCATAAATAAATAAATCTTTAAAAAAAAAAGAATATCACTTTTCTCTATTATAAAATCCCAAATCTGACCTTCAAATCACTAACAATAGCACCACTGGGTAAAATGGCAGATCACTGTGAGCTGTAGGAATGACCAAGAGCTCTGGGGTTCTTGTCACTACAGACTATGAGGCTTTTATGGACAGCTTCCCCAGAGATCTCTAATACATTTTTTTTCTAACTGCTGGTATATTCATACTGAAAAGTGCTTCTTAAGAGTTTTCTTATTTATATTATGGGCAAAAGATTTAGGTGTTTGGCATGGTCAGGTACCCAAATATATTTTATTCCTAATTCCTTATGGCTGTGGGCAGGCAGAAAAAGACCATGCATGCATGTACACGCATGCACTTTCATGTCCAGTCGGGGTTGGATTTCACAGGGTTACAGACCACATGTCAGGAGACCACACAGAGCAGACGGGGAAGCAATGGCACTCAGAACCGGTTTCTTTGGTACTTCTTTCCTTGGTGGATACAAGTTTCCAGTAGTTATCCCACCCCCTTTTTTCAAGATTTTATTTATTTATACATACAGAAATGGGGTACAGGTCAGAGGCATAGGGTCGGTGAGAGGATTCACCAGAAACAGAGTGGGGAGCAGAACAGGCAAACTGTGGAAGTACACAGCTGAGGGGAGCAGCAGGTGAGAAAGGAGAGGTCTGTGGTGCCAGTGGATCGCCTCCGGGGTGGGAATCGAACTCGCATTGAAGCAGCCTCGGCTTGGCTTAGCTTCATAGTGCAGTGCTCCAACCTGCTAGGCCATCAGGGAGGGCCAAGTAGTTATTTCTTCATAGGCATTGTCCAGTTGGAGCTGAGGAACCACACAAATTGTTTTTTCCTGAAGGATTATGTACATTACAAGAAAATTGCTACACTACCAGTGTCTGTTTAAACTCTTTTTGCAACTCATCATCTCCCTTGCTCTTTAAACCAATCTGAGCCCAGACAAGACCACACCCCAGTCCTGAAACTAATCTGAGCCCAGGCAAGACCACACACCCCAGTCCTGGGAGGGCACAAGATGAAGCACCCCAGGGTCCCTAAGCTCTGCCTTTTCCTCTGGCTTTCCAGTGTCTGTATTCCAGTGCCCCAGAGCTTAAAGTGGGTATCTTCAAGTTGGAAACATTTATGGATAAAATACATGTTTTCAAGAGAAACAGACCCACACTTGTATGTGAAAGGTCACTGTTTGGATATTGGAAAGGGACGTTCGTCTGATTTTCCTTACTTTAATATATTAAGAAGGACGTTTCATTTTCTGGACTATTACCTTCAGTATTTTGTTAAGACTATTCTGTGAAATCGAATCAAGGCCACCACTCAACATGTATTTGAAGTTAAGTGTGATAAAATGTCTCCTCTCTAGACCTCTGTCAGTGGCGTTCTATCAGAATTTGCATTATACTTTATAATGCAAGTCTTCATAAAAGCACAGAAGTGCATGTACTTTTAAGTTTTCAGATTTTTGTAGGCCATTTTGATACATTGGAATTTAAAAAATAAGAATCATAAAGCTTTACTAAGCTATTTTTGTTCTTCCTTAAAATGTTGTAGGGCTTTTAATTTATATTCTTGTAACAAATTTTCATTTTTAATCAGTTACGCTTATTTACA